>NC_044982.1:108854212-109178832 GCF_008728515.1 Papio anubis | reverse complement strand
AAATTAAAATATGTAGAAAGTCATATAAAAGTCATATAAAAATAAAAGAAAGTCAGATTTAAAAAAAAAGTCTACATAAAATATGTAGAAAGTCACTGTGTCGAATGTCACATCAAGGAAGTTGAGGACTGAGAATTCATCCCTGAACTTAGTAGTGGGGATGAGAGTCTGTCTGATTGATACATGTTCAAGAGACAATGAGAGGAGAGGAATTGGAGACAGCAAGTATTATAGACAGCTCTTTTGAGGATTTTTTCTATGAAGGGAAGCAAAAAAATAGGGTAGTCACTGAGAGACTGTGTGTTTGGTTTTTTGTTTGTTTGTTTTTTACCATAGGAGAAACTATAGCAAGATCAGGTGCTAATAGAACTGGTCCATTAGAGATGGGAAATTGTATGATGCAGAGTACTTTCCTCCTGCAGAGGAAATAAGAAAAAGGTCTAACACGCAAATGTAGGGGTTGGCCTTAGAATAACTGATTCACCATAATAGCAGGAAGGGAAAATGAACCAGTGTAGATGCAGCAGGGGAGGTAGATATGGCAGAGAGAGGATGTAGAAGTTCTCAGTGAAATAGGAAGCAAGGTCAATGGAAATGAGGTTGTGTCAAAATAATTGTGTTGCAAGAGTTTATAATACTAAACTCTCTATATACATTCTTCTGTTGCTCAAATAGCCTAGTCATCCACCTCCTACTTTAAAACAGTGTAAGGAATCATGGGTCATGGTGTGGATCTCACATGAGCTGGTCAGGCTTAGCTTTTAAGGCAATAAATTGTAGCCCTAGGCTCAGTCAGCTGTCTTGAAAATGCTGCCTCTAGTCATAAGGCAGATGAATCCACAAAAACCCAAACTGTAGAAAAATGATTTAGCGTTGCCCTGTCCTAGTGATGGGATCCTAATAGCAGAAATAACCACACAGCAGAAATAGCCACACAGAGCTCCCAATTATAAATAAAGGATTTGTTGTATTTTCATGTTCTGTGGGATGTTACAAAGCAACGTTTCCCTGTGAGCAACTTTGCACACTATTCAAAACATGTCCAGATCCAAAAGAGTGGCAAGCAGTTTAAGTTGGGGACAATACAACTGGGAGGACACATATAAAAGGGTGGAAGGTGAAAAAGAAGGAGTATGGGAATGACCACCTGGCCACCAAAGGTCCTCACCATCAGTGGGGAAACCAGTTTCACCTAGCTGACCTTCATGCAGAGTTTCAGCCTGTGAAAGGGATGGGGAAGGAAGCAGAGGGTCTAAGTGGCCCCATGTGATCAGAAGGAAGTGGTGCAGGAGGAGGACGCCCAGTGACTGAGAGCCAGTGAGAACTACTGGGAGGTCAGATGCCCCCAACTCTGTGACATTGGGCACGTTTCTTACTTGTTTTAAGCCTGTTTCTTCAACAGTAAAAGAGGGAAAATATCTACTTCAGAGGGTCATCATGAAGATTAAAAATTATGTATCTAAAGTTTTTCGCATATGGACAACGACCATTAAATAGCCACACACTCTCTCATGCTGTATTAGTCTATTTTCTGTTGTTTATAACGAAATACCTAAAATGGGTGATTTGTAAAGGAAAGAAATGTATTTTTGTACTGCTATGGAAGTCAGGAAGTCCAAGGTTGAGGAGGTGCATCTGGTGAGGGCCTTCTTTTTTTCTTTTTTTTTTTTTTTTGAGACGAGGTCTCACTCTGTCACCCAGGCTGGGGTGCAGTGGCGCGATCTCGACTCACTGCAACCTCCACCTCCTGGGTTCAAGTGATTCTCCTGCCTCAGCCTCCCAAGCAGCTGGGACTACAGGTGCACACCACCACGCCTGGCTAATTTTTGTATATTTTTTTTTTTTCCAGAGAGACAGGGTTTCACCATATTGGCCAATGTCTTGAACTCCTGACCTCGTGATCCACCCATCTCGGCCTCCCAAAGTGCTGGGATTACAGGAGTGAGCCACTGCACCTGGCCCTGGTGAGGGCCTTCTTGCTAGTAGGGACTCTGTGGAATCCTAAGGCAGTGCAGGGTATCAATGGCAAGAGGACTGAGCATGCTAGCTCAGGTCTCTTCCTCTCCTTATAAAGCCACCAATTCCCCTCCCATGATAACCCATTAATCCATTAACCCATTAATGTATTAATCCATAAATGGATTAATTCATTCATGAGAGCAGAGCCCTCATGATCAAATTAGCTCTTAAAGGCGCAACCTCTCAACACTGTTGCATTGGGGATTAAGTTTCAACATGAGTTTTGGAGCAGTCAAACCACAACACATGCTATTACTGAGAATATGATGTTCAGCCTCACCCCAGCCTCATTTGCTACCAAATGACATAATCAAAACCAATTAATGTTCATTCCCATTTGTTGTTGTGGTTTTTGTTGTTCTTGTTGTTGAGACAGAGTCTTGCTCTATCACCCAGGCTGGAGTGCAGGGGCACCATCTTGGTTCACTGCAATCTCCATCTTCTGGGTTCAAGCAATTCTCCTGCCTCAGCCTCCTGAGTAACTGGGATTACAGGTGCGCACCACCACGCCCAGCTAATTTTTGTATTTTTAGTAGAGACGGGGTTTCACCATGTTGGCCATGCTGGTCTTGAACTCCAGATCCCTAGCAATCCACCCGCCTCAGCCTCCCAAAGTGCTGAGATTACGGGTGTGAGTCGCCGTGCCTGGCCCCCATTTCTTTTTAAACAAAAATATTGTTGAGCTCTTACCAGGCTCTGAACTGAGCTCTGAAATAAAATGGTAAACAAAAACAGCCATGGTTCCTGCCCACACAGAACTTAGTATCTGTTGGGGAAACAGATACATTGATTTAAAAATCACACAAGTGTGACTCCGTAATTGAGACAGTGGCATTTTATAAGACTATAATTGCAGAATTTAACCTAGTCAGGGAAGGCATCCTGAAGAAGTGAATTTTGAGCTGAAATCTGAAAGGCAAGTAAGCATTAACCAGATGCAGAGGCAGAAGGAACAACATGGGCAGACATCTGTGGCAGAAGGTCCTGAAAACAGCCCAGCAAAGCTGCAGAAGAGACAGACCCCCGAGGAGGACACAACTGAAATGAAGTAGGACAATCATAGTAGAGACCAAACCACGTAGGGAGGGCCTGGTAGAACGTCAGCAAGGCTCTAATTTACAATGACAAAGTTCTTTTAAATGACAAGGCAAACAAAATAATGGTGCTTCAGGACTTTATTCATGGCATTAATAACTTTCCAGTTTAAATTAGTAGTTGGAGTGATTTTTATTTCTTTCATTTTGTATGTTTTCTTATTGTTTACATTGCTTCTGATAAGTGTTTATCATTTTTCACAAAACCACTTTTTTCTTTTCTTTTTTTTTTTTTTTTTGAGATGGAGTCTTGCTCTGACACCAGGCTGGAATGCAGGGGCTCAGTCTCGGCTCACTGAAACCTCCGCCTCCCAGGTTCAACCAATTCTCCTGCCTCAGCCTCCGTCTTAGTTGGGACTACAGGTGTCCACCACCACACCTGGCTAATTTTTGTATTTTTAGTAGAGAGGGTTTCACCATGTTGGCCAGGATGGTCTTGATCTCCTAACCTTGTGATCTGCCCGCCTCGGCCTCCCAAAGTGTTGAGATTACAGGAGTGAGCCACCATGCCTGGCCCAAAACACTTTTTTCTTAGTCAACTTCATTGAGATATTATTTATCTACAATAAAATGCACCAGTTTTAAGTGTACATCTCTATGAGTTTTGTAACTACTACCACAATCAAGATGAAGAATATTTGTATCACCCCAGGCAAACTTCTTTCTCAGTCAGTACTCACATCCCAGCCCCAGGCAACAACTGACCTGCTTTCTGACACTACATATTGGCCTTTTTTGAGTTTCACGTAAAGGAGACAATACACTATGTACTCTCCTGACTGGCTTTTTTCACTCGATATGTTTTTGAGATTTATCTATTCTGTTGCATGTACCAGTAGTTCATTCCTTTTTATTGGTGAGTGACATTCTGTCTTATGGATATTCCAAAATGTGCTTATTTACTCCCCTGTTGATGAACATTTGGGTTCCAGTTTGGGCTATTATCAATAAAGCTATGAATAATATCAGTATATGTTTTTATTTCTTTGCGGTAAATATCTAGGAGAGGAATTTCTGGGTCCTACAGTAAGGTATGTGTAACTTTATAAGAAATTTCCAAGCTGTTTTCCAAAGTAGTAGTGCAATTTTACATTATCATCAGTAGTGTGTAAGACTTCCAGTTGCTCCACATTTTCCCAAAAGCTTGGCATTGTCTATGTTTTTCATTTTAGCTCTTCTGGAGAATGTGTAGTGGTCTCTTGCTGTGGTTTTTAAATGCATTTCTCTGATAACTAATGGTGCTGAACATCTTTTCCATGTCTACTGGCCATTTGTGTATCTGCTTTTGTGAAGTGCCTGTTCAAATCTTTTACCCGTGCTTAGTATTAGGTTGATGATGGTCTTGTTACAGAATTGTAAGAGTGTCACATATCACAAGTCCTTTATCAGATATTAGTGTAGTACAGATTGTCTTCCATTATGTGGTGTGCCTTTTTGAGAGCTTTTTTGTAATAGCTTTATTGAAGTCTAATTCAAATACCTTTTTTTTTTTTGAGACGGAGTCTCGCTCTGTCGCCCAGGCTGGAGTGCAGTGGCCGGATCTCAGCTCACTGCAAGCTCCGCCTCCCGGGTTCACGCCATTCTCCGGCCTCAGCCTCCCGAGTAGCTGGGACTACAGGCGCCCGCCACCTCGCCCGGCTAGTTTTTTGTATTTCTTAATAGAGACGGGGTTTCACCGTGTTAGCCAGGATGGTCTCGATCTCCTGACCTCGTGATCCGCCCGTCTCGGCCTCCCAAAGTGCTGGGATTACAGGCTTGAGCCACCGCGCCCGGCCTCAAATACCTTCTATTTGAGTTCTTGAAGTATCTTTTTAAGAGTAAAAATTAAACATTTTTTAATTTTCAAATTATCAATATTTTCTTTTCTGGCTCAAGCTTTGTGTGTTCTGCCTAAGAAGTCTGCCTACACCAAAGTTGTAAAGATTTTCTCTTACATTTTCTTCTAGACGTTGTATAGTTTTCACATAAATTTAGGTCTGTGATCTGTTTTCATTTAATTTTTCTGTGCCACGTGAAGAGTTGAGGTTTATAAAAACCGTTTTTGTTTGTTTGTTTTTTGAGACGGAGTTTCGCTCTTGCCACCCAGCCTGGAGTGCAATGGTGCAATCTCGGCTCACTGCAGCCTCTGCCTCCCAGATTCAAGCGATTCTCGTGCCTCGGCCTCCAGAGTAGCTGGGATTACAGGTGTCCCCAACCACGGCACGGCTAATTTTTGTATTTTTAGTAGAGACGGGGTTTCACCATGTTGGCCAGGCTGGTCTCGAACTCCTGAACTCAGGTGATCCACCCACCTTGGCCTCCCAAAGTGCTGGGATTACAGGCGTGAGAAGTGCTGGCATTACAGGCCTGAGCCACCACGCCGGCCATAAAAACCTTTTTAAAAATTAAATTAATAAAACACACAGCAAGGCACAGTTTAAAAGACCGGGTCACAGACCAAATCAGAAATAGTCACTGATTTCCCAGTGTCACATTGCTAAAGAAGTAACTGCAGTGGGGCCGGGCACAGCGGCTCACACCTGTAGTCCCAGCACTTTGGGAGGCCAAAGTGGGCAGATCACGAAGTCAAGAGATCAAGACCATCCTGGCTAACATGGTGAAACCCCGTCTCTACTAAAAATACAAAAAATTAGCCAGGCTTGGTGGCAGGTGCCTGTAGTCCCAGTTACTTGGGAGGCTGAAGCAGGAGAATGGCTAGAACCCAGAGGCGGAGCTTGCAGTGAGCCGAAATGGGACCACTGCACTCCAGCCTGGGCGACAGAGCGAGACTCACCTCGAAAAAGAAAACAAAAAAAAAAAAAAGGAAGGGAAGACCGGGAAGGTCTAGAACAAGGTATAGCTTCCATATTGCAATCAGATTTGCTGACCTAAAAATTAGAACACAAGGTCTAACAAACTACATAATTTTCTAATCCGTTCATTTTTACAAAAAAAAAAAACAAAAAAAAATTTTTTAACACTAGCTCCACATTGAATCATTTACCTAATTTTCTTTGGTCACAATATCCCCGAGTATCTTGCATATCGGGTTTGCCATATCCATCAACCCCAAATGGCAAGCCAGAGAGAGAAGGCTGGGGAGGAGGCATCAGTGGAAACTCTAAGCAGCCAGGGGCACTGGAAACTGCAGACAGCATGGGAAAGAAGGAAGGAAGGAAGAAGAGGGAAGCCGACCTGAGTCTGCTTCTAGCCTGAGTCTGCTTCTCAGTCTAGTCTGCAGTCTAGCCTAGTGACATGGAGGACTTTTGGGTAATGGGCACCCCTGAAAGAGTCTACCGACGGGCAGAAAACACACCACCTTCCTGGTTGTCATCCCATAATCCATTGCCTGTCTCCTGTGTTGAGCTTTACCCTTCGGCTGAATTTCCAGGCAGACCCAAGAAATTAAGACAAAATGGCACATAGAGAAAAATACATACAATTTATTCATTAAATGGGGAAAAATTTCCATAACTATGGAAAGTCAGGTTACATCATCACAGCTGTTTGTTTAAAACTAGAAGTATGTGTTGGCAATCGTTTTGATGAGAGTTAAGAAAATTAAGCCGGTTTCACAATATGGAGTGTCCTTTCTGGTCAACAGTATTGCTTCAGGAGAGATAGCATTTCACAGATCTTTCCTGTAACTTCTAGAAAAGTCATCCAGCCAGATTTAGGTTCAAACTTCTTTACAAAGCCATTTTCCTATAAGAGAATAAATTTAACATTTTAAAAATCATTGTAGATTAAGTATGCTGTAATAAAAAGCAAAAATATTTTCATTTAAATAGTGCAAATAGTTAATCTTCTACTCCTTCTACCCCTCTTAAGCAGCATCATCTAACAGAAATACAGTGTGACCTACATCTGTAGTTTTAATTTTTTTGTAGCCATATTTTAAAAAGTAAAAAAATAGGTAAAACTAACTTTTAAGATACATTTAGTGTTATTTTAATATGTAATCAGTATAAAATCATTAATGAGATATTCTTTTCTCATAACAAATCTTCAAAATCCAATGAGTATTTAGTACTTACGGCATATCTTAGTTCAGACTAGCCACATTTCACTACCATAGTGGACAGCAAGCACAGCTCTAGAGGATAGAAAGCCTATTTTTTTTTTTCTTGTTCTTGTTCAATTGTCCAACATTTATTTCAATGCGCTTATATTTGTAATATGAATTCTATTATACTGTAAACTGCATTGTATTGAAAATCATGAGAACTCACAGTAAATCCAAATTAAACCAATACCTTTGAAGCTATGAAAAGGTTGATGGTTTCTTTCATAATCTACTCTCTTTGTGATCAGACATAGTTTTAAAAATATACAGTAACCCAACTAACTGGACATTTTATTTAGTTAATTTACAGTCCGTAATCAAAGAATGCTCACTGAAAATTTCCTCTGAGATAATCTAGCCTGAAGCCCTCCCTTATATTAACAAATGAGAAAATCGAGGCCCAGAAAAAAAATAAGTTATCTAAGATTAGCCAACACCTTGGTGCCTGAACCTGGATTAGAATGCAAACACCCTACTTCTTTCCACTCCATACATTTTCAAACAAGTGCCAAAAGAATTAGAAAATTGGTAAAATAATGTTTTCAATGATCATCTGGCAAACATTCACATCTCCATCTTACAGGTTTCAGAACCTGGGGTTACAAATACCTGCAAGTAGCTCAGAGCATAGCACAACTAATATTGAAACAGAAACCAAGCATAACTCTTTGATAGTTGGGAGAGATTCGAGAGCTCTGTGGTGCCTTGGAATCATTTTATGAGCATCATTGGCAGAGCGGATGAATATCACCAGCCAGGGGGATTTCCCATTTGAAAGATTTCCTAAGAAAGCCATTTTCTGCCTACGTGTTAAGTGTGCATCGTGCTGTGAGACATGCTGTCATACCTTGATAGAGGAAGGAAACTGTCCCTCTTTCTTCCTCTTTCCCTCCTGCCAGTACATACTCATAGTTTCCCATACACTCTCAAGAGGTATCCACTTCGTTACTCTCCTTCCTAGAATTTTCATAAACCCCATGTTTCGCAAGTATAATGAGGCCCTCTGAAATGGTTTTTTTTTTTTTTTTTTTTTTGAGATGGAGTCTGGCTCTGTTGCCCAGCCTAGAGTGCAGTGGTGCGATCTCGGCACACCTCAGTCTCCGCCTCCTGGGTTCAAGCAATTCTCCTGCCTCAGCCTCCTGAATAGCTGGGACTACAGACGCATGCCCCCATGCCTGGTTAATTTTTGTATTTTTAGTAGAGATGGGGTTTCACTATGTTGACCAGGCTGGTCTCAAACTCCTGACCTCATGATCCAGTCACCTCGGCCTCACAAAGTGCTGGATTACAGGTGTGAGCCACTGTGCACAGCATGATTTTTATTATTATGACAATGATCATTGTCTATTATCATTGAGCAGTCATAACATATCATCTTATATACATCAATGTCTAAAGAAGGACAGTGAACAAAGAAAAAACTAATGAATTCAACCAGATGAAGATTAAAATTTATTTATTATTATTATTTTTTGAGTCAAAGTCTTGTTCTGCCACCCAGGCTGGAGTGCAGTGGCGCGATCTCGGCTCGTTGCAACCTCTGCCTCCTGGGTTCAAGCGATTCTTCTGCCTTAGCCTCCCAAGTAGCTGGGACTACAGGCACATGCCACCACGCCCAGCTAATTTTTGTATTTTTAGTAGAAACCAGGTTTCACCATGTTGGCCAGGATGGTCTTGATCTCTTGACCTCGTGATCCACCCACCTCAGCCCCTAAAGTGCTGGGATTATAGGCGTGAGCCACTGTGCCCGGCCTAAAATTTTTTTTAACTATGAAAAATTAAAATTAAAAGAACAATAGACTAGGAAAATATTTACATATAGCATGAAAGAGTTCATTCAAATGTAACGGAAAATCCTCAGGCCCTTAATAGTCTAAAAGGGAAAGACCATTAAAGAGAGAAATATAAATCATTAACAAGTGTATGGTAAAAACACTAATAGCAGTTAAAGAAATGTACTTTCAACACAGTCTTATTGTTTTTTAGACCTATTAAATTCACTTTGTTACTTTATGCCTATCAAACCCTCAAAATTATTAATAGTACCACCCACGTTGTTAAGTTTGTTGTGACATTTTTCCATTGACATGCTTTTGGAAAGAAAATATGTTTTCCAATATGCTAGAGTATTGTAATTATATACATATCTTACGAACCAGTCGTTCCATTGTTAGAAATTTATCATGAGGCAGTCTTCTAAAATATTGGAGGGTAGGGAGTACCAGAAAAGCATACCCATGCTTCAGTACTGAAGCATTATATCTAAAAGGGGAAAACTCAAAAAAAAAACTGTCTAACAATTGGAAATTGGTTAAGTAAATTATGATATGACAAATTAACGGAATATTCTGTAGATATTAGAAATTAATACCTAATGTTAACATGGAATATGTGAGACAGTGTTGAAAATATTTATAATATGTCACACGAAAAAACTCTTGTATGCCCTAATTACAGTTGCATACAGTGTCTGCATGCGGATATGTTATGGTGATGGGAGTGACTTTTCTTCCTTTCAAAAATGTTATTTTCAGACATATTTTCTTTAATGATGCTATTTGTATCTTAAAACCATTATGCAAAGATAAATATACAAATAAAGATTCCGTATCTTATCAGTAATGTAGTAGTAATTAAGAATTGTTTCAGCCTTATTATTTCTGGAAATGGTGATTGTTTGTTAAATTCAGCTACTTTGGTTACAAGACAACCAAAGCATAAAATAATATGCTGTATCAATAGTCCAAAGAAAATCAGAACTTCAGAATTTTTAAAGATAGAGGCAGCCGGGTGCAGTGGCTCAAGCCTGTAATCCTAGCACTTTGGGAGGCTGAGATGCGAGGATGGCTTGAGCCCTGGAGGTTGAGGCTGTAGTGAGCCAAGATCGCGCCACTGCACTCCAGCCTGGGTGACAGAGCAAGACCCTGTTGCAAAAAAAAAAAAAAAAAGATACAGACAAATACCATTATGTTGTTCCCACTTCTCTAAATATTATTTATTCATTTATTCATTCAGGAAATATTCATTGAGCATTGGCCACATGCCAGTAGCAGTTAAAGTGCTGGAAACACAGTGGTGAAGAAAGCATACAGGATCCCTGTCCTCACTAAGCTTATATTCTCATGGCAGACACAGACAATAAACAGATAAGCAAACAAATATGCAATGGGATGTCCAGTCATGAAAACTATTATGAAGGCAATCAAGTTGGGCAGGGAGACAGAGAGTGGCAGTGGTACTTTCTCAGTTGGGGTGATCAAGGAAGACTTCTCTGAGGAGGCAACCTTGGAACAGAGGCCTGAGCAAAGGGAAGAAGTAAGGATAACAAAGAAAAGAGAAACCTCTTGGCCTAATGGTATGACCCAAGCTTTAAAATGGTGGTTACTGGGAAAGCACCAACTCTGACTGTACATCCTACTTTCAGAAAGGCAAAGAATAACCTATCTAAACTTCCTGGAATTTCCCATATAACCCTCATAGTTGCATAGTATTTGACAGCTTGGAAAGCACTGTTTTACAAAAAGTGTTTTATAATTGTTTAGCTTTCCTTTAAAGGTAGGTAAGATTGTTTTCATTAAATATTATATATAATAAATTATCATATGTCATATCATATTATGATATACATTATATAAGGAATCTGAGTCTCAGAGTACCTCAGTAACTTACCCAAGGTTATACCTCTAGTGAGGGAGAAAACCAGAGTTCAAATCTCCAGTTTCAGTGTTGCTTCACTGAATCATTCCATCAGCAAATATTTGTTGTTACCTTCTATGCAATAGGCCCTATTCTAGGCATGAGGTACACAGTGATGCATTAAGTAGACATGGTTTCTCCCACGTGGAGCTCAGTGCCAAGCATTCTTTCTACTCCCCCGGCATATGCAGAGGAGAATGCTTCATTGAAGGCAGAGGAAGTAAGAAGAGCCACCTGGTTCAAAAGGAAGGGTGATCCCAAGGGAAGAGACATGAGTTTCATCTCAGGATCATTCTAATGGTTTTTAAGAACCATCCTTTCCTCATGAATGCTGAAGGCAGCCAAATGGCACTAGCTCTCCTCTCAGATCTTGTGAGAGCACATCCTTTCTCAGCACTTCAAATTAGGAGAGGGGACAGGAGGAAATCATGGTAAATGTGGAAGAGGAGAAAAAGAGAGATGAGAAGCCACAAAAAAAGAAGGCAGGCAGGCAGGCAGGCAGGAAGGCAGGAAGGCAGGAAAGACAACTGATAAAAAGGAGAAAGAATAACGAAAGAGATTATGAGTCCTATTACTGATAGACCAGTCTTGTTTCTTCCCATTAGAGGATCTGTTTTACATGGTAAACAACAACCGTAAACTTGTATTGAGTACTCATCTGCAGGAACTGTTTCAAGTGCTTTGCATATATTAACTAATTTGATCCTTATACCAGTCCCAGGACATAGGTTGCAATATTTTCCTGTTTTTACAGATGAGGAAACAAGACAGGGAAGTTAAGCAACTTGTACAATTCACACAGGTAGTAAGCACTCGAGCCCAGAAATGAAGCCAGGTCTGTCTGAACATCTATGCTGTGCTCACATACTGCTTTTTTTTTTTTTTTTTTTTTTTTGAGATGGAGTCACTCTGTTGCCCAGGCTGGAGTGGCACAATCCCGGCTCACTGCAACCTCCGCCTCCCAGGTTCAAGTGATTCTCCTGCCTCAGCCTCCCAAGTAGCTGGGATTATAGATGCCCGCCACCACACCCTGCTAATTTTGTATTTTTAGTAGAGACAGGCCTTTACCATCTTAACCAGGCTGCTCTTGAACTCCTGACCTCAGGTGATCCACCCACCTCAGCCTCCCAAAAGTGCTGGGATTACAGGCATGAGCCACCGCACCTGGCACATACCACATTCTTGATTAAAAGTTTTCATAAAGTCTCTGGGCAATTTTAACATTTAATTAAATTACAGATTGTATGTTTTATGATGACTTCTTAAGTTTTTTCAGGTGGGTAGAAGTGAGAGGCTGGTGCTCACATCTTGATAAAGTTGTAAGTGCCTCCTCTACCCTTACTTCTTCTTGTGGGCCACTGACTCTACTAGCATAGGCATGTGATTGTGCCATTTCCCCTGAAATGAATCATTCAAGAGTAAATTCATTCATTTGAGCAGATTTGTCAACATCACTATGAAAAGAAGATAACAGTTTTCCATGCCAGTTTGCACTGAATCAAAAAAGCACTGCCTATCATTGACAGAACCAATGTCTCATCTGAGGTGGGAAAGCAGCACGGAGATTGCTTTGAAATGACATCTTCAAGAGTATTTCATGTCTACAACCTGAACTATTCAGGTGCTTTTTTTTAAAAAAAAAAAAAAAAAAAAGAGAGCTTGGAAACTTTAGAAAGGCTGAGTGTGTGCATGTGCAGGCAATGTGTGTATTTGTATCTACACTTGGGAGAGGTTCATCCGGCCACACTTATGTTTACATCTGTACCACCCTCGAAAGATGAGGGCACTACTAGAAATTCTCAGAGACAATTCCACACCTCTTGCTAACAGTGAGTTCCGGGAGCTCACAAAATTTATTGTGGAGAAGTTAAATTTTTAAGTAACATTTATTCACTGTCTGTGTGTTCCAAGTACTATGTTAAGCATTAGAAATACAATCCAAACCCACATAGAGCCTGCAAACTAGTAGAGTATTTCTCTGCAGGCTCACCTGTGGTCCTCTGTGCTAGAGAACGTTTGCCTTCGCCTGAAATCTACAGAGTGCTGCTGAAATTTCCACCAGTCCTCAAGTATAGCCTCCTCCCACAGCCAGAAGAAAACATGATAAAACATTTCACATGCTTCGCCCAGCCTCAGTCAGGCTGAGTTAGAAAGAACTAAGTTCCAGGAAGAAGGTGACTGAGAAAGGGGAGTAGCTGCAGTAAGCTCTATCATGCAGGAAGGCCTTAAACAAAACGAAAAAGGCATCAAGTAAAAGATCAATAAATTTGATCGCAACAAACTTTTAAACGTTTATAATGACCAAAGACGTTGTTAGCTTTAAAGGATAATCAGCAAACTAAAATATATCTGCCACATATGTAAAAATAATATGGCTGGGTGCGTGGCTCACACCTGTAATCTCACAACTTTGGGAGGCCAAAGTGGGAGGATCACCTGAGGTCAGGAGTTCGAGACCAGCCTGACCAACATAGTGAAACCCCGTCTCTACTAAAAATACAAAATTAGCTGTGTGTGGTGGCGCACACCTGTAATCCCAGCTACTTGGGAGGCTGAGGCAGGAGAATTGCTTGAAACCAGAAGGCAGAGGTTGCAGTGAGCTGAGATCACACCATTGCACTCCAGCCTGGGCAACAAGAACTAAAACTCTGTCTCAAAAAATTTAAATAATAATAATAATAATAATTTGTATCCAGAATATTCAAAGAATTCCTACAAATCAATAAGAAAAAGACAAAATAAAAGGAAAATGGGCAAAGGGTGTAAACCGACAATTGCCTGCATTTACAAATGATCAATTAATATATGAAAAGATGCTCAAAATGTAAAAACAATTTAGCCTTACTAGTAATCAAGAAAATGAGAATTGAAACAAGATAAACTCTATATTTTTAGCCCAAAAAATTAAGGAAATTATGACGAATTGCAACAACCTAATGTTAGTCAGCTGGGGTAGGGGGACTGCGGGATACTCTAACAAGCTGCTGATGGGAATGGAACTTGGTGGAGCCACTTTGGAAGGCAAGGACCTAGTAAATTAAAAAATGTACACCACCATGACCCAGCATCTACAACCCAACATCCACCCTGGAAAACTACACACACGCACAAGGGAAGATATATGTAAAATGATATTCAATGAAGCATTGTGTGTGATAGCAAACTCGAAATAACCTAAAGAGCTATCAGCTACAAATGGCCACTCTACAGCATTTATATACAACAGAATATACACAGCATTCTTAATACTATTTTAAATAACTCTGGATAAAATAATAAGTGGCAGAATTAGTACCATGTACTATTTTTACATATACACATGTAAAAATATGTACACAAAATTTATTGTATATATAAAAAATTATGTGTATATGTAAAAAAGTATGTGTTATATGGTATAACAGATACGTTATGTAAAACATATACATAAGCATACATACACATTTTACATAACTTTTTTTACAAAAAATTTTTTACAAAGAAGTATTGTTTATTTTCTATGGATATATACAGTAGGCATGTTTTGCATGCAAAATAATTGATAACAGTGGCTACCTCTTGGGAGAGGTGAAGGCCAGGAATTAGGCATTGGAGAGAGGATTCATGAACACTTACGTGCTTTAAAAAAATAATCATTAAGTATATTGGGATATAAAGGAAAGCATATACATCCAGCTGTGTCAGGCTTTTTACCAACATGAGTTTCAACACAGGCCCCTACACAGTCTTGGCTTTTTGAGGCACTGGATAATAAAGTGAATTTTTAGTTGAAAATTCTTGAATAAAGTTTCTTGCTGGTGATACTGTACATTATGTTTTAATCAACAAACTTTAACAGCCCAGAATTTGTTATTATTAGTAATAATTTGTTATACATTATATATAATTTGCTATACATTAGTATATGTTACAATTTGCTATGTATTAGTAAACTGAAAAACACCAATTTGTAAGCAATGAACTTACAAAAATTTACACCTGTCTTTTGCAACCTTATAAATACCTAAAAATAACAGCATCTAATAGCAACTCTTTCTGTACTGATTGTGGAAATTTCTGTACTGTCTGTACTGTCATGACAACCCTAGCAAAAGCTAAGTACTAGATTAGAGTGTGTACACAGCTGACTGTGAAGCTGCATGAGAGAGGTGCTTTGTTAGTCCCCAAACTTCACTACTGTAATTTATACTGTGAGGAATAAAAACTGGAAACACAAGTACTTTCCAACTATAAAGTTCAAGTTCAAGGATTCATCGGAAATAAGCCAGAAAGTATATTATTTTAAAAATTAAAACAAACCACCCAAGGAAACTAGTATTCTTAGGTAAGTGTTTTGTTGTTGTTTTAATTAGCAAGGAAATTCTCAATTTCTATTTCACAGTAAAGAACAATGAAGAATTTTTCCATCACACATACCCAGCCTCCGTTTTGCCTTATCCATTCTCCTGTGTTATTCATTATGAACTCAGCAACAAAATATGAAATCTCCTTATAAGTATCCACATCCGGGGCAATTCGCTGTCGTAGAAGTTTCTTGATGAGAATACCTTCAAATGCAAATATGGTTACAATTCTTCCCCAGTTAATGATGCCATCTTCAAACTCCTTTTCCATCACTTGATTGAATAGTGTTCTGGCAGTGTCTATGGATGCAACATTAACATTGTCCAAGCATGGCTTCAGATTCTTTTCCACTTCTTTTTGGACTGAGAATGCAACCTTTTGTAGCACTCTGGACGTTTTGCTTGGACCCAATCCAGGTTGTGGTATCTGCAGAACGTACTGCAAATAGTCCTGAGCTAGCCTGTAAATATATCCAAATTCACAGTCTGTCATCTTCTGCCTGGTGGAGAGCAAAGTCTTGAGCTGGCTCACCTTGAAGCTGTTGAGGCAATGTGACGAGAATGCTCACTGAGCTTGGCTGAGTTATGACACATGATGATACGTGGAGGCTGGTGGAATTTCTGTTTGCATCACTTTATAATGGCCTTCCTCCTAGTCACTTTCGTGCGTAGGCTGTGTTTCATGTCGTGTATGAAAGAGAAAGTTTAAAATGTGAAAGAGGAAAATGTTTCAGAGAGGCCACTTCCTCATCCTGTGATTAATTCAGCTTTACAAGTCTTAAATGCAGGATGTGGAGAAATTAGAATCCTTGTAGATTGCTGGTGGGAATGCGAAACGGCGCAACCCCTGTGAAAAGGTTGGCAGTTTCTCAAAAAGTTAAATACAGAATTATCACAAGACCCAGCAGTTCCATTCATAGGTACACAACCAACAGATCCTCAAATACTTACATACGAATGTACATGGCAGCACTATTCACAATAGCCAAGAGCTGGGCACAACTCAAATATTCATCAAGAGATGAATGGATAAATTATGGAACATTATTCATTCAAAAAAAGGAATGAAGAACTGATACATACATGCTTCACCAGGAATGAACCTCAAAAACATTAGGCTAATAGAAAGAAGCCAAACAGAAAAGGTCATACATTATGTGATTCTATTTCTATGAAATATCCAGAATAGTTAAATCCATAGAAATAGAAAGCAAACTGATGGTTGCCAGGGACTGAGGAGAGGGAGGAGTAACTGCTTAATGGGTAGAAGGTTTTCTTTTGTGTGATGAAAATGTTTTGCAAGGCCGGGCCGTTGGCTCACGCCTGTAATCCTAGCACTTTGGGAGGACAAGGCAGGTGGATTGCCTGAGCTCAGGAGTTTGAGACCAGCCTGGGCAACATGGTGAATACCCGTCTCTACCAAAATACAAAAATGTAGCCGGCGGGCAGCATGTGCCTGTAGTCCCAACTACTCGGGAGGCTGAGGAAGAATTGCTTGAACCCGGGAGACAGAGGTTGCAGTGAGCCAAGATCACGCCACGGCACTCCAGTCTGGGCAACAAAGCGAGACTCTGTCTCCAAAAAAAAAGAAAAGAAAATGTTTTGCAACTAGATAGAGGTGGAAGTTGCACAACACTGCGAAGGTACTAAATGCCACTGAATTGTTTACTTTAAAACGGTTTTGTGAATTTCAAATTTAAGAAAAGTCTTAAATGCCATCCACGGGGTAAACCAGAGTAAAGACAATTTGGAATGGAGACTACAGAACAGTCTGGGTGGCAGAGAACAGGGCCTCTCGAGGTGACTCTGGCAGTACTGCCCTTGATCATCTGTAATTGAGTAAGGATGATACAGAGAGGGAAGAAGAAAATACCCTCTTTTCAGGAGATCGAGACCATCCTGGCTAACCCAGTGAAACCCCGTCTCTACTAAAAAATACAAAAAAAACTAGCCAGCTGTGGTGGCGGGCGCCTGTAGTCCCAGGTACTTGGGAGGCTAAGGCAGGAGAATGGCGTAAACCCCAGAGGCGGAGCTTGCAGTGAGCTGAGATCCGGCCACTGCACTCCAGCCTGGGCGACAGAGCGAGACTCCGTCTCAGAAAAAAAAAAAAAAAAAGAAAATACCCTCTTTGGGCCAGGCACCGTGGCTCACGCCTGTAATCCCAGCACTGGGAGGCCGAGGCAGGCGAATCATGAGGTCAGGAAATCGAGACCATCCTGGCTAACACGGTGAAACCCCGTCTCTACTAAAAATACAAAAAATTAGATGGGCATGGTGGCGGGCGCCTGTACTCCCTACTTGGGAGGCTGAGGCAGGAGAATCGTTTGAACCCAGGAGGCAGAGCTTGCAGTGAGCCGAGATTGCACCAGTGCACTCCAGCCTGGGCGACAGAGCGAGACTCCATCTCCAAAAGAAAAAAAAAAGAAAAAGAAAATATCTTCTTTGGTTTTCACCTTCCGCCTGCTCTAGGATTTCTGATAGAAAACAAAATTCTGCTTTAAGCCTGACTTAATTCACATTTTTAACTCAGGTAAACTATCCAATGTGTGGATTAGAAATTTCGGGACCAGAAAGAGCACTGGACTTACAGTCAGAGGGCCTGGACTCAGTCCCAGTCAAATCTCTCTTTCTTTCCTCAGTGTGTACCCTGGGTCTGTGCTTAATTTGTAAAATGAGGCAATACATGTTGACCTCAGAGGGCTGAGGTGAAGTTCAAAGGGATGACCTGTGTAAAGCCTCTATCACCATGCCTGGTAAAACGTAGGTGCCTAATCAAAGCTAGTTCCCCATTGTTCTTTTGTGGACTAATGAGGAATTTGGCCTCCCAGTCATCTCTTTACCTAGCAAGGGTATAACTTCGTAAGTGAAATGCAAATCTCATTTTATTTAGCTATGACAGCAAATCTGAGAAAAGGTTTGCAGTGGGTGGATGAAAAAGGAGACAATTCACGGTCGCTGGAGAAATTGAATTCACTTTTTTTTCCCATCCACATATGGAGTGACTTTGAGTCTTTTATCCTGTCTGTGACCAGCTGCAAATAGGAAAAATGATTCATATAAAACCTGCGTTTCTGAACTATCACCATAGGATTAAGGGGGAAAGGAGAGGTGTTGCTTAGAATGCTCGTTAATAGAGTGGCAGCCATGAAAATGCACCTTTCAGACCTACTGCAGTGGTTTAATTGACTAAGGGCCCCAGCCTCAGTGCTTTGAATCTACCACAGCTTTGCACTGAGGCCACATATCCTGTAGGCTGTTCCCAGACAATGACTGAGCAAAGCAGGAACCTTAAGACCGGTTCCTGCAAGTCAACTTCCTGTGATAGGTAACTTTGGTTCAATGACTCCCCATGGGCTTTGCTGAAACTTCCTCTGACTGCACTGTCATGGAAGACTTCCCTACCCCATCTTCCTCCTTCTCTCCTTCGCAGAGGTCAGTCCTGAATTGCAGTCTGTCTGACGGCTCTGTAGTCTCTTCTGCCTCCCTCCCTTTTTTCCCTCACAGGTATTTACCACAATCATTTACCAATTAAATCTGTTAGACATTTAATCCCCTCATGACATTTTCTTGGAGTACCCAGACTGATACAGGACCTGTAGAGCACAAAGGAGCATACAGATATGTGGTCAAGCCACTTCTCCAGGAATTCCACTGGGAAAGTTCTCCCATGCCTCCTAGACTGTGCCCGTTGGCCCACAGGAGCACAAAGCCAAGAGCAGGCTGCTTTCCCTCCTTAAATCATCTTTGAGCATCGTAAGAACCACGGAAAGGATGGGAAGATTGAGTTTTCTCTCCCCCATTACATTCCCTTGGTGCTGAACATTTCTTCAAATATAACAGCAGCAGCCGGACGTGCTGGCTCATGCCTTTGGGAGGCCAAGGCGGGTGGATAATTTGAGGTCTGGAGTTCAAGACCATCCTGGCCAACATGGCAAAAGCCCGTCTTTACTAAAAATACAAAAATTAGTCTGGCAGTAGAGGTACATGCCTGTAATCCCAGCTACTTGGGAGGCTGAGACAGGAGAATCTCTTGAACCCAGGAAGTGGAGGTTGCGATGGGCCAAGATTGTGCCACTGCATTCCAGTCTGGGCAACAGAGTGAGATCCTGTCCCCTCAAAATAATAATAATAATAGAAGCATGTGGTTTTAAAACTGCAATCAAGCATCTTTGGCTGTGTGTAGTGGCTTATGCCTGTAATCCCAGCACTTTGGGAGGCCGAGGCAAGCGGACCACTTGAGGTCCGAAGTTTGAGACCAGTCTGGCCAACATGGTGAAACTCCATCTCTACTTAAATTAAAAATAAAAAGTACAAGGCCAGGCAAGGTGGCTCATGCCTGTAATCCCAGCACTTTGGGAGGCCAAGGCGGGTGGATCACGAGGTCAAGAGATCGAGACCATTCTGGCCAACATGGTGAAACCCCGTCTCTACTAAAAATACAAAAATTAGCTGGGCGTAGTGGCACACCCCTGCAGTCCCAGCTCCTTGGGAGGCTAAGGCAGGACAATCATTTGAACTCGGGAGGTGGAGGCTGCAGTGAATTGAGATTGCGCCACTATAGTCCATCCTGGGCAACAGAGCGAGACTCCGTCTCAAATAAAAAGAAAAAATTTAAAAAAATAATAATTAGCTAGACATTTCATTTATTCAACAAAGATCAACTACCTTCCTTCACTGGGTCCTGGCTTGGGCAATGGGTGGAGACAGAAAAAAGATAGACCCTTGTTTTTGTTTTTTTGAGATAGAGTTTTGCTCTTGTTGCCCAGGCTGGAGTGCAATGGCACAATCTAGGCTCATGGCAATCTCTGTCTCCCAGGTTCAAGTGATTCTCCTGCCTCAGCCTCCCAAGTAGCTGGGATTACAGGTGCCTGAGACCACGCCTGGCTAATTTTTGTATTTTTAGTAGAGATGGGGTTTCACCATGTTGGCCAGACTGGTCTCAAACTGCTGACCTCAAGTGATCTGCCCGCCTCAGCCTCCCAAAGTGCTGGGATTACAGGCAAGAGCCACCACGCCCAGCCTAGGGCTTTATATTTCTAATCTTCTGTATACAAAAAGGAGTTGCTTTAAAAATTCTTACATATTGTGGGCCAGGCACAGTGGCTTACACCTGGCAATCCCAGCACTTTGGGAAGCCGAGGCAGGCGAATCACCTGAGGTGAGGAGTTTGAGACCAGCCTGACCAACATGGTGAAACCCCGTCTCTACTAAAACTACAAAAGTTAGCCAGGCATGGTGGTGGGTAACTGTAATCCCAGCTACTCAGGAGGCTGAGGAGGAAGAATCGCTTGAACCCAAAGGTGGAGGTTGCAGTAAGCCAAGATTATACCACTACATTCCAGCCTGTGCGACAAGAGTGAAACCCCATTTCAAAAAAATAAATAAATAAAAATAAAAAAGTCTTACATATCATGGCCTGCTTTAATTTCTTTTGGGGAGTTTCCAAATTATCACTTTTCAAGGATAGGTGGGAGAGAGAAAGACAAAGTTCTTTCCAAAAAAAGGAAAATTCTTTCTTTCTTTTATATGAAATGCAAAAGGACTGGTGTGGGGTGGAGTGGAGGGAAGTGTGGGTCAGAGGCAAGTAGCTGACCATGGGCCAAGTGTGAAGACATGGGGGCTATATTTCCACAGTGCCACTGCACTCTGAATCTGCATTCACCAGGGTCTAGTGTACAGGTTCATAAAGACCAGCTCATGGTTCCCCATCCTCTGAGCTGCTCTGTCAATGCATGGAATTTTGTATGAAATTAGGGGTCCACCCCAAGTACATTCTGAATGAGTCAATCAGAAGGCATATTGTCTGGAAACCGTATGTGTATCCAGTTATCCCATAAACATACACTAAACTGCTACTATGCAACAGGGACCATGTTAGGCGCTGAAGATAAAAATTCTTGCCTTCAAAGGATTTTCAGTCTAGAAGAACCTATGCCGTATTATAGGCAAAGGAAATGCATAAGGGAATAATTAAAGTAGGTCACTGCAGTGGCCTCAAATGCAGAGACCCTCCCTGGAACCCTTGCTCAGGCCCTGGAGCCAGGTTTGCAGCCTCACAACTGGGACGTTCTGGAAAATGCACATGTGTAACACTCTTCTATTATAGGTGGAAAGGGCAGCCAGTTGGGGAGAGGGTGATGATGGAAGATAATTGGTGAAACCTGTTCACACTTAACAAGTACCTAGCCGGGAGCAGTGGCTCACGCCTGTAATCCCAGCATTTTGGGAGGCTAAGGCGGGCAAATCACAAGGTCAGGAGATCAAGACCATCCTGGCCAACATGGTGAAACCCCCATCTCTACTAAAAATGCAAAAATTAGCCGGGCATGGTGGTGGGCGCCTGTAGTCCCAGCTACTCGGCAGGCTGAGGGAGGAGAATCACTTGAACCCAGGAGGCGGAGCTTGCAGTAAGCTGAGTTCATGCCACTGCACTCCAGCCTGGATGACAAGAGCAAGACTCCATCTCAAAAAACAAACAAACAAGAAATAATAATTATTATAATAATAAGTACCTATGGCCCAACCAAGGTTCTCTCTGTGCTTATTTTGTCCAGAAGTTCTTACTGAAGAAGCGTGAAGTCCTGGCTAGGACTGAGGAAACTACTTGTGTTTGTCATGAGAATAACAATAAGAAGAATATGAACCATCTTAGTAATTAACAATTTCTTCTATTTGTAAGGTGCTTTGGACTTCATTCTTGTGATTCTTATATACAAATATGTGAACTACAACCTCATGAATATTCATTGTGCCTACATAAATGGCCACATTTATATACATATGTTCCAGTTATACATTGCTTTGGTAACAAACTAAGTTCTCAGAACTTAGTGGCTTAAAACAGTAATAATTTATTTTGCTCATTAACCTGAACTTTGGGCGGGACTCATTAGGAATTATTGGTCTCTGCTCCAGAATGTCTGGGGTTTAGCAGGAATGATTCAAACAGCTGGGGCTTGGCTCTCCTCTGACCAGGGAATAGAAGCCATGGGCTGACACCCTAGCCAGGTAAGTCTTGATGGGGAATAAGAGGGAAGAACCCTGGAGCCACCCTGGCTGATGAGTGGCCAGAGGAATGCAAGCTACAAGACAAGGTTTGTAACCTCAGAAAGAACTCCTGAGGTCAACTTCCCCTTTCTCCAAAGTTGGCTGGGCTTTTGGCTGCTTCAGAGGAGGTGACTCAGGGAAACTCCCACCCCTACTGTGCTCTTTAGCTTCTTGAAGCTTATCATGGCTACTTCCCTATTCCAAGGCCCCGACCAGAGCAAATTATCTGTAGGGGAGAATGATCTTCAATAGTGACACAATTGTAACACAAAGGGGAGTGGGAAAATATGCACGAGAAGCCACCTGCATGTCCTCCAGTCGTCCCCCTTGGTCCCATGGGGCCAAGTCTTGATGGTCAGAGAACACAATGAGGGAAAGTCCCCCAGCCCATCAAGAAAAGCCAGAGGCCCAGTGTGACAAGGCTTCATTCAGTGGGAGCTTGGTTTCTATCTGGGGAGATGAATTTCCAGGAAATCCTACAAGCACAGGATCCATGTCAGCAGGATTTCCCCCCCAATTTTCCTGCTATCTTTGGGAACAAGGCTTAAGAGGGTACTGGAAAGAGTGACTAGTTGTGAACCAAGGGAGCTGAGAGGCAGGGAGGGAAGGAAAGAAGTTTCATGAAGCCTGCCTAGTGGGGCAGAATGTTTTGACTGAGGTTGTGGAGAACTCAAAGGAGATGGAGGAGGAAAGAGTTGGGGAAAGGAAGCAAGAGGGGAGTTAGAGTTATGGATGGTCTATATAAGATGGAGTACCTGAGTGCAACTGTCATCATGTCACTAATTTGTCCTTCCTCATCCCCTCCGGCACACCTGTGCATGCAGGTGTGTGATCGGCGCAGCCTTGCCTTACCCTCCGGGAATCTGACTTTACTGTCCACTGGCCCTTCCAGTAATCAGCTCAGGATCCTCCAGAGGATTCCCACTGCCCATGAAGAGGAGCTCAGATTCCTAAAAGACTCTTCATGCTCTGACTCAGCCTCCCCAGTCAACCCAATCTTACCCCACTCCGGTCCCCTGCCAGTGCCTGCCCTAACACCGATAGGCACTTACTTCCCTGGCACCAGCAATGTGTTCTTACTGTTGTCTCTAACTGAAATGGCTCTTCTCTTTCATTCTCGTGTCTTTAAATCTTCTCCATCTCCAAGGCCCAGTCAAATAAAGCCTTCTTTGTTTACCCTGGCCAAAAAAACCTCTTAGTCTGTGCCCCCAAGGAATTTGTGCCTGTGTAATAGCAGGTCTCATGGTGTATCTTATACTGCAGCCATTGTGCTGTTGTATACCCTTTGCTGGACTCCAGACTGGCAGCTCTCCCAGGAAGAGGGCTGTCTTACTTTTCTTTGATTCCCTTAGAAGGCATAGTGACTGGACTGCCATATGCTAAGCACATGGGAAACGCTGACTGGATTCTATTATTATCATTGCCGGTAATGTTGAGTATTCTACAAATGGCCTGTTCATAATCAGGGTGATACTGTAGCTGAAGCTAAATTAGTATTTCTGTTCATTTTTACTCCACAAAGCAAAAGCAAAATTTTCTTTTCTTTCCCTAAATGACATCTAGGGGGAAGTAAAAGAGAAAAACCTATTTGAATAGGACCTTTAAGTGATTTGGGCAGAAGGCCTTGGACTTTCCACTGCTCTGAATGGAACAGCAAAATATTCAACACGAACCAAAGAAGCAGAAGTACTCAGTAACAGCAAGCACAGCCGGGCCCCTGGAAGGTAATTCTTTGGGAGAGTCGAGGCCTCAGAATGCACCAAAGAGCAAAGTACAGAGAATCCACAGCACTCACTCAGCCCGTTGCTCAGTCAACTTTACTGAGCACCAACTGCATGCAAGGCCCTGCACTGGGCTCCAGGAATACATACACGGGGATGTTGTTTTGCTCACAGGGCAGTAGGGGTGCCACTGCCAGAAAATTTACCTGCAGAAGGTTAAGTGCCACAATACAAAATGACATGAAGTTCATCCTAGAGGAGTAAGAGAGGCCTTGCAAAGTAGGCTGACATACAAGCTGGCTCTTATGGGACTAATAGAATGCCACTGTGCAGACAGCATAGCATTGGTAAATGTCAGGTGTGAATCATGAACTATGCTTCTAATGAAGTTGAAATGTAGAATCTGGGGCTGTGGATAAGTTGTAAAAGGGGAGCAGAATTCCGGTTGTAGCAGCCTTGTGTACTGGGTCAGAAATTCAGAATTGACTTTGAAAAGTAACAAGGGCTGGGCGTGGTGGCTCACGCCTGTAATCCCAGCATTTTGGGAGGCCAAGGCAGGTGGATCACGAGGTCAAAAGATCAAGACCATCCTGGCTAACACGGTGAAACCCCGTCTCTACTAAAAATAAAAAAAAAAAAAAAAAAAACTAACTGGGCATGGTGGCAGGTGCCTGTAATCCCAGCTACTTGGGAGGCTGAGGCAGGAGAATGACGTGAGACCGGGAGGCGAAGGTTGTAGTGAGCCGAGATCGTGCCATTGCAATCCAGCCTGGGTAACAAGAGCAAAACTCCATCTCAAAAAAAAAAAAAAAGAAAAGAAAAAGAAAAAAGAAAAGGAACAGGAACTTTTGAAAGGTTTTAAGCAAGAGAGTAACATGGTTAGATGTGCATTTTAGGAAGGCTATTTGGACAATTCTTTTTTTTTTTTTTTTTTTTTTGAGACAGACTCTCACTTTGCTGCCCAGGCTGGAGTGCAGTGGCGCCATCTCAGCTCACTGCAATCTCTGCCTCCTGGGTTCAAGCAATTCCCGTGCCTCAGCCTCCTGAGTAGCTGGGACTACAGGCGCACACCACCATGCCCCACTAATTTTCGTATTTTTGGTAGAGACAAGGTTTTGCCATGTTGTCCAGGCTGGTCTTGAACCCCTGACCTCAAGTGATCTGCCCTCCTCTGCCTCCCAAAGTGCTGGAATTACAGGCATGAGACACCACGCCCAGCCTAAACAGTCCTATTTCTAATGGACTTGTTTCTGGGGAAATTGGAATCAAGAATAGCAGAGATTATTTTGTAAAATCAACTTTAAGGAGGTGTAATTTCCAAAAATAAAATCCACTCTCTTTAAATGTACACTTTGATGAGTTTGGGGGGAGGCGGTATTTTGGTTTTTGTTTTGTTTTGTAGAGACAGGGCTTTGCCGTGTTGCCCAGGCTGGTATCAAACTCCTGAACTGAAGGGATCCGCCCACTTCGGCCTCTCAAAGTACTGGGATTACAGGTGTGAGCCACCGCATCTGACTATTGACTTTGATAAGTTTTGACAATTGTAAATACAAATGTAAACATCTCTACCACAATATAACACAATATAAAACATTCCTACCACCCCAAAATGTGCCCTTATGCCCTTATGTTCCTTTGCAGTCAATTTTTTTTTTTTTTTTTTTTTTTTGAGACAGAGTCTTGCTCTGTCTTTTAGGCTGGAGTGCAGTGGCAAAATCTCAGTTCGCTGCAACCTCTGCCTCCCAGGTTCAAGTGATTATCCTGCCCCAGCCCCCACGCTGAGTAGAGTAGTTAGGATTACAGATGTACGCCCCTACGCCTGGCTAATTTTTGTATATTTAGTAGAGACGGGGTTTCACCATGTTGGCCAGGCTGATCTTGAACTCTGGACCTCAGATGATCCACCCACCTCGGCCTCCCAAAGTGCTGGGATTACAGGCGTGAGCCACTGTACCCAGCCTTATAGTCAACTTCTTACCACCCTTAGCCAGAAGCAACCATTGATCTGCTTGCCATCACAATAGATTCATCTTTCCTGTCCTAGAATTTCATATAAATTGGCTAGGCATGGTGGCTCATGCCTGTAATCTCAGCACTTTGGGAATCTGAGGCAGGTGGATTTCTTGGGGTCAGGAGTTCAAGACCAGCTTGGCCAACACGGTGAAACCAGTCTCTACTAAAAACACAAAAATTAGCTGTGCATGGTGGTGCACAAGCTTCCAAGTAGCTTGGGAGGCTGAGGTGGGAGAATCCCTGGAACCCGGCGGCAGAAGTTGCAGTGAGCTGAGACTGTGCCCACTGCACTCCAGTCTGGGTAACAGAGCGAGACTCTGTCTCACACACACAAAAAAAATTTCATATAAGTAAAATCAGTCAGTATGTACTTTTTATGTGTAGCTTCTTTCACTTAGCATGATGATTTTGAGATTCGTCAGTGTTATTCAACACATCAGTAGCCCGTTCTTTAAAACTGAGTGAGGTATTCCATTGTGTGAATATACCACTATTTGTTTATCCATTTTCCTGTTGATGAACATTTGGGTTGTTTACAACTTTTGGCTATTATGAATAAAGTGTCTGCGAACATTCACATATAGATGTTTTATTTACATAACTATTCAATGTTGTAAGTATGTCACAAGTATCATTTGCCTGTTGCTACAATAATGCTGCATAATAAACTTCCCCAAAACTCAGTGCCATACACCAATAATCGTTCAGTGTCAGTTTGCAGGATTGGCTGGGGCAATTCTGCTACAAGCTGCAGAGCTGCGGGTTAGCTGGGCTGACTCTGCTCCCCTTGGCTCTCATCCTGTGGGACTAGTGGCCTCCATGGGATGTACTTTTCTCATCGAGGTGGCAGAGGCACAAGCAGCCCCAATGACAGAAACTCATTTCAGGCCCCTGCTGGAGCTGCATCTGTTAACACACGCCTTAGACAAAGCAAATCGGATGCCCAGTCCTCTAGTGAAAGGGCAGTGAATATTTGCTGAATAATCCAAACTATAACACCAGCTATAAAGGAAGTCCCTCCCTTGGTAAAGAAAAATTGGTCTTTACTGATCTGCTATTGTAATGGACATCTATTGTTTGTCTGCCCTGCACGCTTCCCTCCTTTTTAGAAACAGCACTTCCCTTTTTACTGAGAAATTTTCCGCTCACCAACTCTAATCGTAAGGTTTCAATTATAGGTATCAGATTTGCCACAAAACCCTTCAACCCCCAAGTGATAGTATCTAACCCCACCAGAGGCCAATTAGAGCCCTCCCTCCAGATTTTTAATTTTAATAACACAGCAAGAATAATTCTGTTCCCTCCAGCATGCACGTTCTGGATATGAGGCCCAACAGCTTTAGCGCTGTGTTTCTGACTTTGGGAAGGAAGTTGGTAAACATAAATGAAGTTTGTATGCAGGAGAAGAGATGGCAGGTGGGGAGGGCGTCCTAGTGGCCTTCAGGTCCTTTTTTTTGAATTGTTCCATCCTGTATTTAGGTACAAAAACATCTCAGAGCCCCTCCAATAAATTCTTTTTGTCATCTCTAACTACAGGGCTTCCAACAAGTATATTTCCCCAATACAGGACCATCGGGAGAATCTGCTTTGGCTCTACTGAGCAAATTGAACAAGGGTCAGGAAAAAAGACTTCGAGAAAGAAGGTCGGGTGTGGTGGCTCAGGCCTGTAATCCCAGCACTTTAGGAGGCCGAGGCAGGCGGATCACGAGGTCAGGAGTTCCACACCAGCCTGACCAACATGGTGAAACCCCGTCTCTACTAAAAATTCAAAAATTGGCCGGGCGTGGTGGCGCCTACCTGTAGTCCTAGCAACTCAGGAGGCTGAGGCAGGAGAATTGCTTGAACCTGGGAGGCAGAGGCTGCAGTGAGCTGAGATCGCACCACTACACTCCAGCCTGGGCAACAGAGTGAGACTCCATCTCACAAAAAAAGACTTCTGAGAAAGAAACACTGATCTTAGTGGACTGGAGTGAACAGCTGCAATAGTGATTTAGATGGATAGTAAGCCTCAGGTGTTTCTCCCTGCACCCCTTCCCCACTTTTTCTGGTTGATAGAACTGCACTTTCCTGGAGGGACAATTCCATGTGGTCTGTTGCAGAGGGACTGTCCTTGGCATTCCCTTCCTGCTTCTGTGCTCCTTGACACTGAAGGCACTCGGATCATTCAGCTTCTTGCCCAAGACTTGCTTCTGCAGTTATCGCCATGATCTCTCAGACTAGCAAATGTGTTCTTCACTAATGGAACATTCCTGTCTGTCTGCAAGATAAATATTTTGGAATTATCTCATCTTCAAAGAAAAAGACATAAACTCCCTTGATTTCCAACCCTGTATAGTTGCTACCACATTTTTCTTTTTTTTTTTTTTTTTTTTTTTTTTTTGAGAAGGAGTCTGGCTCTGTCGCCCGGGCTGGAGTGCAGTGGCCAGATCTCAGCTCACTGCAAGCTCTGCCTTCCGGGTTTACGCCATTCTCCTGCCTCAGCCTCCCGAGTAGCTGGGAACACAGACGCCCGCCACCTCGCCCGGCTAGTTTTTTGTATTTTTTTAGTAGAGACGGGGTTTCACCGTGTTAGCCAGGATGGTCTCGATCTCCTGACCTCGTGATCCGCCCGTCTCGGCCTCCCAAAGTGCTGGGATTACAGGCTTGAGCCACCGCGCCCGGCCATCTACCACATTTTTCTACCCTTCACAAGAATTTTCTGTACTTTCTATTTCTATTTCTTCCTGTTCCATTCTTCCTCAAACCTACTCCAATTAGCTCTTTGTCCCCACCATCTCACCAAAAATGACCTTGGCCAGTGGTGACATGGGAAGCAACAAAGAAACATCTGAACTCTCTCGGCCAGGCGCGGTGGCTCACGCCTGTAATCCCAGCACTTTGGGAGGCCAAGGCAGACGGATCACGAGGTCAAGAGATCAAGACCATCCTGGTGAACGTGGTGAAACCCTGTCTCTACTAAAAACACAAAAATTAGCTGGGCGTGGTGGCACGTGCTTGTAGTGTCAGCTACTCGGAAGGCTGAGGCAGGAGAGTAGCTTGAACCCAGAAGATAGAGGTTGCAGCGAGCCAAGAACTCACCACTGCACTCCAATTTGGTGACAGAGAGAGACTCCGTCTAAAAAAAAAAGACATCTGGACTCTCTCTTTGACTCCTATCAATGTAGATGTGGCAGGTGTTAAGTGGTGTGGCTCAGAACATGCAGAATTGTAGTATTTCTTCTTCTCTGCTGATCAATATGTCCATCATGTCTTTCCTCCAAACTCTAGACTCGTATGTCCAACTGCCTACCTTACCTCTCTCCTGAAATATCTAATAGTTATCTCAAGCTTAGCATGTCCAAACTCAACTTCTGATTTCCCACTTGCCTTCTGACCTACTTCTCCCATGGTGTTCCTCAACTTAGGAAAGGCATCACCATCCACTCCACTCAAAACACTCAGAACACTTGCGTGTCTTCTCTATTTATCTCATACCCCATATCTATCAGCATGTCCTAACAACCCTACCCTCAGAATATGTCTCAATCTGACCACTCCTGCCACTTCCACGCCTACCAATCCTACTCCAAACCACCATCATCTCTTACCTGAAATATGCGATGGTCCCCCAACCGATGTCTCTGACTCCATTCCCGCCCTACAATCTGGGCTTCCCAGGACCACCAGTTCCCTTCATTCCCTGTAAACACGCACCCATCCCCCATCCCTCATGCCAACATTCCCTCTGCCCACACCCTGCTTGCCACTGTCACCCAACCACCTGCAGTAGCAGGCCACCTCTTTCCCTTGAAGAAGCTCAGCCTGGCAGATAAGGGCTGAGAGCAAGAGGGAGATCTTTCAGGAGTTTTCAGAGTCCACTAAAACTAAAGAACCTGCCACCTGCATGAAACATGAATCACATGGAAGACAAGCGAAAATTGCAGCTGTGCTCCATGATTCCGATTGAATAACATGACATTTGGCAGGTGTACCGGAAAGCCAAGGTTTCCTATTAGACAGTTGAGGAGGTAGATTTCTCCCAGGACATTGAGCACTGGAAGCCCTGAAGCTTGTGGAGACAGATTTTATATCAGAGGTTCTGGCTTCATGGCAGCAAGTGATGGAGCTGGACTTGCTGAGCTGATTTAGTAAAACAGGACACGTTACAGAAGCACAGTGTTTCTAAAGTTTCCCAGGTAATGTGGACAATGTGTATGCTGAAATGTAGAGTCTCTTTTTCAGACAGAGTCTCCCTCTGTTGCCCAGGCTGGAGTGCAGTGATGTAATCATGGCTCACTGCACCCTCGACCTCCCAGGTTCAAGTGATCTTCCTGCCTAAGCCTCTCGAACAGCTGGGACTACAGATGCGCACCACCATGCCCAGCTAACTTTTCAAAATTTTTTTAGAGATGTGGTTTCCTTATGTTCCCCAGGTTGGTCTTGAACTCCTGGCCTCAAGCAATTTTTTCACCTCCGCCTCCCGAAGTGCTAGAATTACAGGCTTGAGCCATTGCTCCTGGTCTGAAGTATGGAGGTTCTTTGTTAATATTTACACAAAAGATTCCAAAAAGGAGACCTCTCTCTTCAATGCCATCGAAATAATGCCCTGTGTAAAGAAGAAGGCAGAGAAGCTGCTCGTGGAGAATGGCTCTTTCAGCAGTAGAGGAGAGCTCTTTTGGTGGTTTTGCATGGACATTCTGTCTCAAGAAATGAGGATAAAGACCTGGGACCATAGCAGCCAATGAAATTACCAGCAGAGGCCAGGCAAGGTGGCTCATGCCTGTAATCCTAGCACTTTGGGAGGCTGAGGCGGGCGGATCACCTGAGGTCAGGAGTTCAAGACCAGCCTGACCAACATGGTGAAATCTCATCTCTACTAAAAATAAAAATATTAGCCAGGCGTGGTGGCAGGCACCTGTAATCCCAGCTACTCAGGAGGCTGAGGCAGGAGAATCACTTGAACCCAGGAGGCAGGGTTGCAGTGAGCCGAGATCGCGCCACTGCACTCCAGCCTGGGTGACAGAGTGAGACCCCATTTCAAAAAACAAAGAAAGAAATTACTAGCAGAGATGAAGTTGACACTGTGACTTTGCCTGTCTCATATTTGATCACCTGTTATATAAACCTTCAGAGTGAAAGCTAAATGAAATAATGGTCAGTGCTATTAGGCATTGAACAAAAGCTCCTGAGGCCTGCTCTGAGGCTTATTAGAATGAATTGCATTTTAATGAGTCAGTACATGGAATTCGTAGCAAACAGACATGATAGAACTGGGTTTTAGCAAAGATTTGGAGTAGAAAAGCCATTTGACATGTTTTGTGATAAAATATACAAAGCATATACTTTAGCCATTTTTAAGTGTACAGGTCAATGGCATTAAGTACATTAATGTTGTTTTGCAACAATAACCACCATCTATTTCTAGAACATTTTCTTCATCCCAAACAGAAATTCTGTACTCTTTTTTTTTTTTTTTTTTTTTTTTTTGAGACGGAGTCTCACTCTGTCGCACAAGCTGGAGTGCAGTGGTGCGATCTCGGCTCACCACGACCTGTGCCTCCCGGGTTCATGTGGTTCTCCTGCCTCAGCCTCCTGAGTAGCTGGGGTTACGAGCATGCGCCACCACGCCCAGCTAATTTTGTATTTTTAGTAGAGAGGGGGTTTCTCCATGTTGGTCAGGCTGATCTCGAACTTCCCACCTCAGGTGATCCGTCAGCCTCGGCCTCCCAAAACGCTGGGATTACAGGTGTGAGTCACTGCACCCGGTCAGAAATTCTGTACTCTTTAAATAATAACTCCCCATTCTCCCCACCCCAGCCCCTGGTAACCACCATGTAAAGAAGGCAGAGAAGCTGCTCATGGAGAACTGCTCTTTCAGCCGTGGAGGAGACTTCTTCTCCTCATAAAGACTTTATGTCTTTGATAATTTGACTATCCTTGACATCTCATGTAAGTGGAATAATACAATATTTGTCATTTTTATGCCTGGCTTATTTCACTTAGCATAATGTGTTCAAGGTTCATTCATGTTGTAACATGTGTCAGAATTGTATTCCTGGCCAGGTGTGGTGGCTCACACCTGTAATCCCACCCCGGTAATCGGGAGGCCAAGGTGGGTGGATCATTTGAGGTCAAGAGTTTGAAACCAGACTGGCCAACATGGTGAAACTCCATCTCCACTAAAAATACAAAAATTTGGCCCGGCCTGGTGGCTCAAGCCTGTAATCTCAGTACTTTGGGAGGTCTAGGCAGGCGGATCACTTGAGGTCAGGAGTTCCAGACCAGCCTGGCCGACATGGTGAAACCCTGTCTCTACTGAAAATACAAAAAATAGCTGGGCATGGTGGCAGACACCTGTAATCCCAGCTACTTGGGAGGCTGAGGCAGGAGAATCACTTGAACCTGAGAGTTGGAGGTTAGAGTGAGCTGAGTTTGCACCATTGCACTCTAGCCTGGGCAACGAGAACGAAACTCTGTCTCAAAAAAAAAAAAAAAATACAAATACAAAAATTAGCCGGTCGTGGTGGCACACCCCTGTAATCCCAGCTACTTGGGAGGCTGAGGCAGGAGAATCCCTTGAACCCAGGAGGCGGAGGTTGCACTGCACTCCAGCCTTCATGACAGAGCAAGACACCGTCTCAAAAAGTAAATAAATAGGTGGGGCTCAGTGGCTCATGCCTAGAATTCCAGCACTTTGGGAGGCCGAGGAGGCGGATCATGAAGTCAGGAGATTGAAACCATCCTGGCCAACATGGTGAAACCCCATCTCTACTAAAATACAAAAACTAGCTGGGCATGGTGGCACATGCCTGTAGTCCCAGCTACTCGGGAGGCTGAGGCAGGAGAATCACTTGAACCTGGGAGGTGGAGATTGCAGTGAGCCGAGATTGCGCCACTACACTCCAGCCTGGCGACAGAGTGAGACTCAGTCTCAAAAACAATAATAATAATAATAAAATAAAAATATATAAATAAATAAATTATAGCAAATTGGAAGATGTCAGTTTTGTAACTTCAAAGGTAACTTTGAAGTCTCCTTGTTAAATAGACTTTAATAAGTCCATTTAATAGTCCATAAGTTTGTAGCACATTTTACATGTGTGTTTATGTGTGTGTGTGTGAGTGTGGTGTGTGTGAGTGTGCATATATGCACACCTTAAAATTCCTCATTGTTCAAAATCCTCTACAGTTTGCTTTAGCACTGGAACAACAAGAAACCACACTCTAATATGCCTGGAAGAGCCCATGCTATCTGGCCCTGACTCCTACTTTCCTCTTCCCTCCCTTCCCGTTGCTCGCCTGACTCCAACCACAACATTCGTCTTGCAGTTTCCAGCACACCCCATGCACACACCATGCCTCTCAGCACCTTTGTACTCACAGCCCTCTACTGCCTGGAATGATCTCCTCTGATATCTGCATGAGTTTTCCCTTCACCTTATCTTCTTCATAGTGCTTATTGCCACCTGACAATAGATGATTTATTTGTTTGCTTCAGCTTCTGTCTCTCCCACTAGAACGTAAGCTCCCTGAGGAAAGAGGCCTGTCTTTGTTCACCGCTGTAAACTCAGTGCCTCGAATATAGGATTTGTTGAATGAAAAATAGATGGGTGGAAAAAGACTGTTTGAGACATGGGGAGTAATAGGACCCTAATGCTATTGTTTAAGATCCTTAATCCAGTCACATCTGCACCAGACACACTGCCAAACTTTTCAGTTATCTCAACCAATAAAGTCTTTTTTGCTTAAGTCAAAGTGTAGCCAGCTATTGCTGTGATAATGCTATGTTACAAACAATTCCCAAATCTCAGTAGCCTACATATACAAACATGTTTTTTTTGTTGTTTTTTTTTAACTTGCAAGGTCTGTGAATTGGTTGGCGTGACTTTGTTTTAGGCTGTGGGTCAAGTTCTAGTCTGCAATGTTATGTCTCTCATACTGGGTCCCGCAGCTACACCGGGCCTGCTTTTCTCACAGCAGATAGCAGCAAAGAACCCAAACAGAACTACCGAGCACACACACACCTCTGCTCACATCACGTCTGCTCACACTCCCAATGCCAGTGGGGCCAGGAAATAGCTGCTCTAGTGGGAAGTACTATAAAGTTATATGGGAAAGAAAAGGCATGGATTTATAATTTCAGTACAGGGAAGAAGCGAAGAATCAGCAACAATAATTCAGTTGATCACATTCAGTAAGCACCTGTTGCTTAAAAGTGAAAAAGTTGTGACTGATGCAAATCTACTGCATTAGGGCTAAAGCTGCAGTGGAGAAGTCAGACTAAGAGACGTGCGTGATAGAGGTCACAGGTAGAGACAAGGTGGGTAGAGAAGGTCATGTGAGTGAGAAAAGGCTACAGGGGAGCTGATCAGGAGCAGACAGACATAAGGACAGCAGTCCTGAGCATATTCATGTGGCAGTGGAGGTGCAGACTCTGCATTCAGTACCCTGGAGCCAGCCGACAGAGAGTGGAAAGAGCCAGAGAGAACTGGACTCTGACCCAGCTTGGTCACTGTAACTCTGTGGTATTGGAGAAGTTTTCTAACCTCCCTGAGCCTCAGTGGCTTCATCTGTAAACTGGGTTGAATAGTAGCAATAGTAGGTGTGTTTTGAAAGTTACAAAAAAAAAAAAAAAAAGCCATTAAAGGACCTAGCACAGGACTTTGGCCCACAATAAGCCCTCATAGTGCTCCTACACTCCCCAATTCTTGCCTAAGGGCAGAATGGAAAGTGGCAGCCTCTCCCTTGCTGACTGTACTGATGTTCCAAGACCCTTTGAAAGTTATGTATCTGGGATTTAGTGCTAAAGAACTGGCCAGCCCTGCCACTCAGATGCTGCCTGGCCAGTCAGTGAAGGAAAGATTCACTCCCCATCAAGCATGTATCCCTTCATGCCCAAAGGCTTCTGGAACACTCTGACCCTCCCTCCCCCAGCTCTGCATCACCTTCAGCCACATCAGGGAAGATGTTCCTGCTTGGTGGGGAATCTTGAGCCCAAAGTCACAATGGCATCCCAATGCCTGGATCTTACCAAAGAGACCAGATTTCCGCCCTTCACAAAGCCACTGTCTTTGTGGTTTTTCCTCTTCAGGGTAAAACTGCAAGAGATGCTTGGGGTCTCAAAGCTACTGGATCCTAGAGGCAGGCAGCCCAGCTCTGGAGCATCCCACCTTTCACCTGGGACACAGCCAAGCCAAGAGAAGGACCCTGGGCTGGAAAAGACATTCTGAGACCTTGGGGCTAATCCTGGATCAGCCACTGACTCAAATCCCTCTACTTCCTGAATTTCCTATTGTGTTTACAAAGATAACACCTACCATTCATAGACTTTGTGAGGATCAAATGTTCTGATCAAAACGAAGTTTTGCAAACTCCTAAGCTCTGGGTCCATGTGAGCTGCCTCATGATGTTCAGTGGGTTTTGAACAGGAAAGTGTCTCAAGTGTTCTTGCAACACTCTCTCTCCTTCATAATAGATTTTGCTGCAACCTTCAGTGGCTCGTCATTGCCTGAAGCTGGACAAGTCAGCCGCTGGGAGGTCTAGGCTCGGTCTCTAGCCCAGGCCCAGACTCAGGCTTTCAGTGTGCATTTTCCTCTCTGAGTTTCAGTTTTCCTACCTGTAACCTAAGTTGGACTAGAACATTTCCCAGGTTCCTCCCAGCCTGTAAATTCTATCTTTGATACTTATCTTAGATCTTTACAAGGACTTAGCAGTCTCCTAAAATAAGGGAAGAGAGTTGCTTCTACTCTAACAAAAAAAAAGTTGGGGAGAGATGAAGGAAGAGTGGGTGAAATGTTGGAAAGTTGTGAAGCTGAGTGAGAAGCAGGTGGGGGCTCATTATGCTCCTTTCACCATTTTGTGTATTTTAAAATTTTTCCCTGATAAAAAAAGTTTTTATAAAATAGAAGTTCCATTGAATTTGAGTGTCTTTACAGCCTTTGTTTTCTGGTACCCCTGGGAGGCATCCATTCTGTTTAATAAAAGGTACCTTCCACAGGAAACTCCCTTCCTTTGTCATCTTTGGTATCCCCATCTCCATCTTCCACAACAGACAGTTTCAACAGTCACACCACCCTAGCATCAGGACAGTTTGGGGGGGTTTCCAGAATCTTCTATTCCCACTTCCCATTTCTCAAATCACTTGACCTGTCATATATATAAAGTAAAGAGTCACAGACAAGAGACAAGAGAGGATTCAAATTCTTGGGCAAGCTGGAGACATTAAGGAGGCCTCCAGGGCAAAGTCTCTATGCCTACAGCTGAGTCTTCATTGTGGATCTTAGTCCAGGTACAGAGGAATTAGTGGTCAGAGGTGGTTTCTCCCTGGTTCATGACGTGCCTTGTGTTTGGTAGCATCTTGAACACACTGGGGAAGCGGTAGGGCTCAGTGAAGTGGTTTGGAGACCCCATGGCCTGTGCACAAAGCATCTCCTCATGTCTCAATTGCCCCTCACTGGTGAACTGTTCATAGTGCAGGTCCCTGCTCAGGAGGACTTCTCTGAACCCGAGGCAAGGTGGGTGACTCCCGTTTTCCCACCTAGATGGGCTGGCCATCCTAAGGAAAGGTAGCGATCATTCCAGGCCTAGGTACATCCTCTCAGTGGAGATGCCTGAACCTCTTCCCACAATAACAGAGGGGCTGTCAGGACGACAGGGACTCAGACATAAGTCCAAACCAAGGGAGGGCAATCCCAGCCCACCCGTCCTTTCTGTCTTGGTTCCCTCTCTGCCAGCCAAGCACAAGTGGCCAGTCCCAGCTGCTGGCTCCTGCCCATAACAGGGGATCATGTGTCTGCCCTGAGGGGCTGCACTTCTCTCCACAGCCAGGCAAGTCTACCCTGGAAAGTTGCTTTTTTTTTTTTTTTTCAGAGACGGAGTCTCGTTCTGTCACCCAGGCTGGAGTGCAGTGGCTCGATCTCGGCTTACCTCTGCCTCCTGGGTTCAAGTGATTCTCATGCCTCAGCCGCCTGAGTAGCTGAGATTACAGGCGTGCGCCATGGATGCCTGGCTAATTTTTGTATTTTTAGCAGGGACAGGGTTTCGCCATGTTGGCCAGGCTGATCTCAAACTCCTGAACTTAGGTGATCTGCCCGCCTCAGCCTCCCAAAGTGCTGAGTTTACAGGTGTGAGCCGCCACACCCGGTCTGGAAGGTCGCTGTTCAAACCACTCTGCAGTTGGCACGTGCAGGCAGACAAGCCTCTGGAGTTGATGATTGCAAAAGTAACTGTTCAGGTTTTATCAAATTTTCCCTGTTGTGTGTTTTAAGCAAAAAATACCCAAAAATTTTGATCTGAATAGCTCAGGTTTTTCTGTGGTCCAGTAAGAGGACATTGGGTGGGGAAGTAGGGGGAATGTACCCATATAAACTGGATGCATTCATTATGTTTTCATTGATTATTTATTGAACTCCTGCTATGTACCTAGCACTGAGCTGGGTGCTGAAGATGAAGAAAAATCAGACAAGTCCTGCCCTCAAAGAGTTCCCCAGACTAGATTAAATAGCAATAAGACATAAACAGAAAAAGCTATCATAAAATAAAATAGAAAGCAATGAGTGTGAAGGGATTATATAAGGTGATGTAAGAATTTTTTTGTTTTGTTTTGTTTTGTTTTTTAGACAAAGTCTCACTCTGTTGCCCAGGCCGGAGTGCAGTGGTGTGATCTCAGCTCACTGCAAACTCTACCTCCCAGGTTCAAGCAATTCTCAGCCTCCAGAGTAGCTGGGACTACTGGCGTGCACCACCATGCCCAGCTAATTTTGTGTGTGTGTGTGTATGTATATATATATATATATATATTTTTTTTTTTTTTCTTTTTTAGTAGAGACAGGGTTTCACCATATTGTCCAGGCTGGTTTCTAACTTCTGACCTCGTGATCCACCCACCTCGGCCTCCCAAAGTGCTGGGATTACAGGCATGAGCCACGACACCTGACCGTAAGGATTTTTAAAAGGGAAAAATGAATATTTATTGAACATCTAGCATGTGCCAGGATCACACTGAGAATTCTAAAAACCTCATCTCATTTAAAGTTTGCAAAAGGACTTATTAACTGTTTCACGGAGGAGGAACCCAAGACTTGGCACTTGATGGGTCACACAGCTAGTAAGTAGCAGAGCCAGGATTAAACCCCGGGGCCATCTGACTCCAAAATACATAGATTAAATGCTACTTGTAAATTTTTCCGCTAGGCATAGTGGCTCACACCTGTAATCCCAACAGCTTGGGAGGCCAAAGCAGGAGGATCATGTAAGGTCAGAAGGTCGAGATTGCAGTGAGCTATAATCACACCACTGCACTCCAGCCTGGATGACAGAGTGGAACTCTGTCTTTAAAGAAAAGTTTTTTTTTTTTTTTTTTTTTTTTGAGACGGAGTCTCGTTCTGTCGCCCAGGCTGGAGTGCAGTGGCCGGATCTCAGCTCACTGCAAGCTCCGCCTCCCCAAAAAAAAAAAAAGAAAAGTTTTTTTGGCTGGGCGTGGTGGCTCACGCCTGTAATCCCAGCACTCTGGGAGGTCGAGGCGGGTGGATCACGAGGTCAGGAGATTGAGACCAGCCTGGCCAACATGGTGAAACCCCGTCCCTACTAAAACGCAAAAAATTAGCCGGGCGTGGTGGTGAGCGCCTGTAATCCCAGCTACTCGGGAGACTGAGGCAGAAGAATCGCTTGAACCCAGGAGGCGGAGCTTGCAGGGAGCCAAGATCACGTCACTGCACTCCAGCCTGGCGACTGAGCGAGACTCCGTCTCAAAAAAAAAAAAGGAAAGTTTTTTTTTCTTAAATTCACATATAATGAATGATAAATGCAACCATTTGATAGCTCTATTCAGCATAACAAACAATTGGGTATCAATCTCATCTCTAACTCTCGGTTATTGGGGCTTCTGCTGTTGCTGGGCTTGGCAGGCTATCACGTAGGAAAAATGTCCCAAGACTATCTCAACAGGCCGCCGCAGGGCGCCATCTCGTGTTCTCAAATGGAACTGCAGTAGAGGACGCTTCGTAGGACCGAGCCCCTTCCTCTCTCTGTGCTTAATATCAAACTGTAAGGTGCTGCAGGCACCATTACCAAAGGCTTAGCCTGAATTGAGAAAACCAGAGACCTCTGTCAATTCTTTATGGGAAAACACCTGCAAATCAGAGTTGCTGTTCTGCTGTGTTTGCAGAACGTCCTTCATAAGGAGTTCCTTGTCTGTGACAGCCCTTTGCTAAGGCACTGGGGATTTGAGAGGGAAGATATGGCCCTTGAGTCGCTCACAGTCTAGTGAGGGAACAGCCAAATGCATTAAAATCATAATTGCATGTGCCAAGTGCTCTGATAGAGAGGAACACAGAGCGAATTGGAAAGCCTCCCAGATGAGATTACCATGGTGCTGAAGCTTTAGCATATGTAGGAGTCTGCCAGACTGAGAAGAGGTTGAAGATAGATGATCCAGGCTGAGGGATGAGATAGAAAAGCGAACAGAAGCTGGGGAAGAACTGCAGGTGTTTCAATTTCAACAAAGTCCAGTTAACAACCAGTGGAGGAAAGGCCACAGGTGGCCAGGGGCCAGGTCATAAAGGATCTTCAAGTGATGCTAAGAAGAGTAGACCGTCTCCTGCAGGCTATGGGGCTTGGAGCAAGGCACTGACTCAGTTAGATCTGAATTTTATTTTATTTTATTATTATTATTATTTTGAGATAGAGTTTCGCTCTTGTTGCCCGGGCTGGAGTGCAGTGGCACAATCTGGGCTCACTGCAACCTCTGCCTCCTGGGTTCAAGCCATTCTCTTGCCTCAGTCTCCCGAATAACTGGGATTACAGGAGCCTGCCACCACACCTGGCTAATATTTTTTGTATATTTAGTAGAGACGGGGTTTCACCATGATGGCCGGGCTGATCTCGAACTCCTGACCTCAGGTGACCCACCCGCCTCAGCTTCCCAAAGTGCTGGGGATTACAGGTGTGAGCCACCATGCCCGGCCTAAATCTGCATTTTGGAAAGAATAATCTAGTAACAGAGGACAGTCTGGAAGGGAGAGGACCAGAAACAATGGAACCTGGTTCACACGCTTTAGTAATTTTGTAATCGCCTTTGTAACTAGAGAAGACATGCTTGGGACCCAAATTAAGGTCAAGGTCATCAGGGTGGAGCCAAAAAGACAGATCTGAGAGGCATTAAGGAAGCAAAATCACAGTGACCAATGACTTGGGAATGAGGAAACTGGAGGAGTTGAGTAAGTAAAGGATACGCTCCTGAGGGCAGGTTTGATGGAGAGGACAAGATCCGCTTAGGACATGTTGAGTTCGTATTGAAGGAACAAAGGAGGCAGTTCAGTGGGTCTGGAGCTTGTATTTACAGCTCTGAAGTCTTGGAAGAAATTGAAATCACCCATGAAGAGCGGGTTGTGTAGGACTAGAAAAAAAAGCATAGGATAGTACCTGGGGGACCTTGGATGTTGTTTTCAGGCTGCTAGAAGAGGAGCCTGTACCAAGCTTCTAAAAGAGGAGACCAAGAAGATGAGCCAAAGAGGCAGGAATAAAAAACAGGCACATGTGGAATATATACTTCTGAGAGTACTGAAGATTTTCCAAAGGGTATCCAGGAATGGAACTTTAAGAGAATCTTCAATTTCGTGTGTTCTCTTTTCTAAGCACAGATTGCCTGCCAATGAACCAGGATTGTGCTGGTGGTTTTCTTTCCTACTTCCTATTCCACAATCCTAGTCTGCCACTGTGGTGCATTTTTCCCCAGGGTATGAAAATCTCTAGGGTGCCAGAGCAAAGGGACAACTCAAAGTTTTATTGTAGATATTGACAGCATCGCTAAGAACCAATCAAATAATCAGCTGATAAATTGTTAAAAGCAATTCTGATGATAGATTATTATGTGATTTTGGGAGGAGATTTCCAATTGATTGACATTTATATAACAAATCTTTCCTTCCTATCTACTTATTTTGTTTTGAAAAAACTTTCTCAGTGCTTATAGTCATAAAAAAAGAAAGAAAGAAAGAAAGAAAAAGTGATGCTGACCCCTAACAAAAAGAAATAGTCACTCATGGATATGTAAACAAATAGATAAAATATTTTTAAAGTCCCATCTATCTCATTAAGAGATGCATCCCCAGCTGGGCGTGGTGGGTCACGCCTGTAATCCCAGCACTTTGGGAGGCAGAGGCGGGTGGATCACCTGAGGTCAGGAGTTTGAGACCAGCAAGGCCAACCTGGCAAAACCCCATCTCTACTAAAACTACAAAAATTAGCCGGGTGTGGTAGTGTGTGCCTGTAGTCCCAGCTACTCAGGAGCCTGGGGCCGGAGATTCGCTGGAACCCAGAAGGCAGAGGTTGCAGTGAGCCGAGACTGTGCCACTGCACTCCAGTCTGGCCAGGCAATAGCGTGAGACTTCGTCTCAAAAAAAAAAGGAGATGCATCCCCAACAAAAGTATACACTTTCCTATTAAGATTTATAACATATTTATGTTATTTTGAAAACTAATAATTATTATAATGATAACTGCATCCAAAAGAAATTGCTATTCATCTGACCCTTTTCCATCTAGTCCTGCTGAGAAAATCTTTGTCCCGGCCCTTGCCCCATGTCACTCATCAGGCTCTCCCAAATCCACTCCCATCTCTCAACACCCTAAGACTGATCTTCCTACAGTCTGACCATAGGAGTCCCTGGGAACCCAAAGTGTGGGCCCTGAGGCTCACGCATCAGCATTGGCATCACCAGGAATTTTTTTCTTTCCTTTTTTTTTTTTTGAGACGGAGTTTTGCTCCTGTTGCCCAGGCTGGAGTGCAATGGTACAATCTCAGCTCACTGCAACCTCTGCCTCCCGAGTACAAGCAATTCTCCTGCCTCAGCCTCCCAAGCAGCTGGAATCACAGGCACCGGCCACCACGCCCGGCTAATTTTTGTGTTTTTAGCAGACACGGGGTTTCACCACGTTGGCCGGGCTGGTCTGGATCTCCTGACCTCGTGATCTGCCCGCCTCGGCCTCCCAAAGTGCTGGGATTACAGGCATGAGCCACCGCGCCCAGCCTGGGGTTTTCATTTTGGTTACAGTACAGCTTAGCAGTCCTCCAGTGGAATACTGAATAAAAAACTATAGTACATATGTAAATAGAATACTACTCAGTAATAAAAAAAAGAATGGGCTGGGAGCAGCGGCTCACGCCTGTAATCCTAGCACTTTGGGAGGCCGAGGCAGGCAGATCACTTGAGGTCAGGAGTTCAAGACCAGCCCAGCCAACTTGGTGAAACCCCGTCTCTACTAAAAATACAAAAATTAGCCGGGCGTGGTGGCAGGCACTTGTAATCCCAGCTACTCGGGAGGCTGAGACGGGAGAATTGCTTGAACCCAGAAGGCAGAGGTTACAGGGAGCAGAGATCACGCCACTGCACTCCAGACTGGGCAATGGAGCAAGACTCCGTCTCAAAAAAAAAAAAGAAAAAAATTTAACTATTGATACAAGCAACAACACAGATAGACGTCAACATATTATGCTAAGTTAAAAAAGCCTTACAAAAAGGTAAATACTGTATAATTCCATTTATATGAAATTATAAAACAGACAAAACTAATCGATGGTGGAAAAAAAAAATCAGAGGAGTGCATGTCTCTGAGGAGCAAAGGTGAAGATTGACTGTAAAGGATGTAAGAGGATCGGGAGGCCAAGGCAGGCGGATCACGATGTCAGGAGATAGATACCATCCTGGTTAACACGGTGAAACCCCGTCTCTACTAAAAATACAAAGTATTAGCCAGGTGCGGTGGCGGGCGCCTGTAATCCCAGCTGCTTGGGAGGCTAAGGCAGGAGAATGGCCTGAACCTGGGAGGCAGAGCTTGCAGTGAGCCGAGATTGTGCCATTGCACTCCAGCCTGGGCGACAGAGCAGGACTCCGTCTCAAAAAAAAAAAGAAAAAGAATGTAAGAGGAGGCCAGGTGCGGTGGCTCTTGCCTGTAATCCTGGCACTTTGGGAGGCCGAAGCAGGCAGATCACCTGAGGTCAGGAGTTCAAGACCAGCCTGGCCAACATGGCAAAACCCTGTTTCTACTAAAAATACAAAAAAAAAAAAAAAAGACCTGACATGGTGGCACGCACCTGTAGTTCCAGCTACTCAGAAGGCTAAGCCAGGAGAATCACTTGAACCCGGGAGGCGGAGGTTGGAGTGAGCTGAGATTGTGCCATTGCACTCCAGCCTGGCGACAGAGCGAGACTCTATCTCAAAAACAAAAATAAAGGCCAGGTGCGGTGGCTCATGCCTGTAATCCCAGCACTTTGGGAGGCTGAGGCACGTGGATCACAAGGTCAGGAGTTCAAGACCAGCCTGGCCAATATGGTGAAACCCCGTCTCTACTACAAATACAAAAATTAGCCGGGCATGGTGGCAGGTGCCTATAGTCTCAGCTACTCAGGAGGCCGAGACAGGAGAATTGCTTGAACCCAGGAGGCGGAGGTTGTAGTGAGCCAAGATCGTGCCACTGCACTCCAGCCTGGGCAACAGAGGGAGACTCCATCTCAAAATATAAATAAATAAATAAATAATAATTTTTTAAAAAAGTAAAAGGACTTGCTGGGTGACAGCAATATCCTATACCTTGGAAGAGGTTTGGGTTACATATGCATTAGTCAACATTGAACTAATGTACACACATTAGGCAAATCCCATCTGCACTTAATTGACTGTAAATTTTACATCAAAATTAAAAGCTATAAGCAAATATTGAATTCTAGTTAACAATATGCATGCTGACTACCTGGGTGAACTATACTGATATTTGTGATTTACTTTAAAATAGACCAAATAAGCCCAGGCACAGTGTTTCAGGCGTATAATCCCATTGTTTTTGAGGCCTAGGTGGCAGGATCGCTTGAGCCTAGGATTTCGAGGCTGTCATGAGCTATGATCATGCCGGGGCACTCCAGCCTGGGCAACAGAGCCTGCATCTTTGCAAAAAAATAATTTAGGCCGGGCGCGGTGGCTCACGCCTGTAATCCCAGCACTTTGGGAGGCCGAGGCGGGCGGATCACGAGGTCAGGAGATCGAGACCATCCTGGCTAACACGGTGAAACCCCGTCTGTACTAAAAATGCAAAAAATTAGCCGGGCGAGGCGGCGGGCGCCTGTAGTCCCAGCTACTCGGGAGGCTGAGGCAGAAGAATGGCGTGAACCCGGGAGGCGGAGCTTGCAGTGAGCCGAGATCGCGCCACTGCACTCCAGCCTGGGCGACTAAGCGAGATCTGTCTCAAAAAAAAAAAAAGAAAAAAGAAAAAAAGAAAAAAAATAATTTAAATTGGCCAATATAAAATGAATTAGGCCAGGTGCAGTGGCTCATGCCAGTAATCCCAACACTGAGATGCCAAGGCGGGAGAATCACCTGAGGCCAGGAGAGACCAGCCTGGCCAACATGGTGAAACCCTGTCACTACTAAAAATACAAAAATCAGCCAGTCGTGTTGGTGCATACCTGTAGTCCTAGCAACTCAGGAGGCTGAGGCAGGAGAATTGCTTGAACCTTGGAGGTGGAGGTTGCAGTGAGCCGAGATCATGCCATTGCACTCCAGCCTCGGCGACAGGGCAAGACTCTGTCTCAAAAAAATAAACAAAATAAATAAGTGAAATAAACTAAAATGAATTAATCAAGGGATGAAGGGATGAAAAGATCAGTAGTTATGTGATAAAGCTAGTAGAGTAAAATATTAATGGTAGACTCTAGCTGATGGGCATATATGGCTCCAAATCAAAAAAACTAAGGTGAAAAATAAATCTGAACAGTGGTTGCTGAGGTCAGGGAAGATTGCCTGGGAGAGGACTTGAGGGAACTTTCTGGGTGATGGCAGTGCTCTCCATTTTGGCATGGCTCTGTTTAACACAAGAATATCTACTTGTAAATTTTGTGAGACTAAGATTTATGCAGTTCAATGCATGTACATTTTGCCAAGAATAATAATAGAGGTGAGGGGAGGTATAGATAAAACAAGAATAGCAGAGGCCAGGCGCAGTGGCTCATGCCTGTCATCCCAGCACTTTGGGAGGCTGAGGCAGACAGATCACCTGAGGTTGGGAGTTTGAGACCAGTTCGAGAAACCCTATCTCTATTACAAATACAAAATTAGCCGGGCGTAGTGGTACATGCCTGTAATGTCAGCTACTCGGGAGGCTAAGGCAGGAGAATCGCTTGAACCCGGGAGGCAGAAGTTGCAGTGAGCCAAGATCACGCCATTGCACTCCAGCCTGGGCAACAAGAGTGAAACTCCGTCTCAAAAAAAAAAAAAAAAAAAAGAATAGCAGAATGTTGAGTTTTATTAAGGCTGGATGATGTATGGGTGGGAGTTTATTATTCTCTTTATCTTATATATGTTGAAATTATTTCTCCAATAAGATGCCTTTCCAAAACATGTGATTTACAATAGCATCAAAAATATCAGTATCTAGCAATAATCTGACAAAAGATATGCAAAAGCTCTCTGCAGAAAACTATTAAATATTATAGAGAGAAATTAAAGAAAACTTACATAAATGGAGAGCTATAACGTGTTTATAGATTGGAAGACTCTATATTTTAACAATATCTATTCAATGTAATCTCAATAGAAATCTCTGCTGCTTATTTAGTTGTGTAAATTAACAAGTTTAGGCCGGGCACAGTGGCTCATACCTGTAATCCCAGCAATTTGGGAGGCCAAGGGGGGCAGATCACCTGAGGTCAGGAGTTCAAGACCAGCCTGGCCAATATGGTGAAACCCCACCTCTACTAAAAATACAAAAATTAGCTGGGCATGGTGGCGCATGCCTGTAGTCCCAGCTACTTGGGAAGCTGAGGCAGGAGAATCACTTGAACCTGGGAGGTGGAGGTTGCAGTGAGCTGAGATCGCACCACTGCACGCCAGCCTGAGCAACAGAGAGAGACTCTGTCTCAAAAGAAAAACACACACAAATACACACACACAAGTTTATTCCAAAACATATATGGAAATGCAAATGACCTAAATAGCCAAGACAATGATGAAGAACGGAGTTGAAAGACTTGTACTACTAGATTTCAACGTTTACTGTGAAGTTATTGGGGCAGTGTAGCATTAGTACAAAGATAGGGGAATGAATAGACCAACAGAATAGAATAGAGTCAGAAATAGATTCGTATGTACACATCCCTTGATTTATAACAAATGTGCCACCACCACAATTCAATGGTGGAAAGGATGATCTTTTAATTCAATGGTGGTGGATAAGATATATATTGTATAGGGGGAGGAAAGGAGAACTTTGACTCTTACCTCATAACATACATAAAAATAACTTGAACTGGATCATCAACCTAAATATGAAAGGCAAAACAATAAGGATTTCAGAAGAAAACATAGGAGAATATTTGTATGTCATCAGGGTAGGCAAATATTTCTTAAATAGGACACGAAAAACTCTATAAAAAATAAATTGACAAATTATACTGTATTAACATTAAGAACTTCTTTAATCAAAAGACACTATCAGGAGATCGAAAGGAGAAGCCATGGATTGGGAAAGTGTATTTGTAAAACATACTTCCGACAAAGAACTCATAACTACAATATATAAAGAACTTCTACAAACCATTAAAAAAAAAATCAGCCCTGGCCAGGTGCAGTGGCTCACGCCTGTAATCCCAGCACTTTGGGAGGCCAAGGCGGGCAGATCACGAGGTCAGGAGATCCAGACCATTCTGGCTAACACGGTGAAACCCCGTCTCTACTAAAAATACAAAAAAATTAGCTGGGTGTGGTGGCGGGCACCTGTAGTCCCAGCTACTTGGGAGGCTGAGGCAGGAGAATGGCGGGAACCCAGGAGGTGGAGCTTGCAGTGAGCCGAGATCGCACCACCGCACTCCAGCCTGGGTGACAAGGCGAGACTCTGTCTCAAAAAAAAAAAAAAATTAGCCCCATTTTAATAAATAGGTTTGGTCAGGAACTACATAACCAATAAATATATGGAAGAGTACTTCACATCATTACTCAATAGGGAAACGTGAATTCAATCACAATATGATATCACTACACACCCCAGAAGAACAGCTAAAATTAAAAAGTCTGACAATACCAAGCGTTGGTGAGGAGTGGAGCAATAGGAACCCTCTTACATTGTTTTTGGAGTGTACATTTGGAAATGGTTTGGCAGTATCTACAAATAAATCAGTACCCCAGCCTGGCAATCCCATTCTTAGTATATACCCAAGAGAATCTGTGCTATGTGCATCAAAAGACACATACAAGAATGTTCACATCAATTTATTTGTAATAGCCTCAAAACTGAAACAACCCAAATATGCAACAACAAGGAGAAAAGATGAACAGAAGTTAGAATAGTGATAGCCTTAAGGATGGAGTTGTAATTGATTGGGAAACCTTATGGTTCACTGTAAATATTCAACTTGTTCTGAATAGAGGTTCCATCCTTATGGTTCGCTGTAAATATCCAACTTGTTCTGAATAGAGGTTCTCTGGGTACAGACGTATGTAAAAATCTACTGAGCCGCACACTTAAGCTTCATACAATGTATGCACTTTCTGCATGTTATATTTCAATTTTAAATATTTTTAAAAGCTTCTACTAGATACTATAAAAGAACATATTCATGACAAGTATTTCTTAAATAGGACATTAAAGCACTAATAGTAAGGAAAGGACTGATAAAATTTGACGATGTTAACAATTAAAAACTTCCCTTTATCAAAACATGATGTTAAGAGAATGACAAGCCTCTGAGTGGTGGGGATATTTGCAATACTTGTAACAGACAAAGCATTATATCCATATTATATAAAGAGCTGACTCTATGTACATGTTTGTGTACGTGTGTGTATGTCTACATAATAAGGAAAGAAAAATACAAAGCACACAGTAAATAAACGAGTAAAAGACATGAATAAGCACTTTGCAATAGAGGATACTACACGGCCAATAAATATAGGAAAACATGCTCCATCTCAATAATCATCAGGGAAGTACAAATAAAAACCATTTACGGGCCAGGCGCGGTGGCTCACGCCTGTAATCTCAGCACTTTGGGAGGCCCAGGTGGGTGGATCATTTCAAGTCAAGAGTTCGAGATCAGCCTGGTCAACATGATGAAACCCCGTTGTGGTAGTGGGCGCCTGTAATCCCAGTTACTTGGGAGGGTGAGGCAGGAGAATTGCTTGAACGCGGGAGGCAGAGGTTGCAGTGAGCCGAGATCACGCCGCTGCACTCCAGCCTGGGCAACAGAGCAAAACTCCATCTCAAACAAACAAACAAACAAAACTATTTACACCCACCAAAATGACTAAAATTTAAAAGACCATGTTACCAAGTATTGGGACAGATATAGAGTAGCTGCTTCTCTCGTATACAGCTGGTGAAGTGTAAACTGGTACAATCACTGCTTATGCTGTATTTATTAAAGTTGATGATATGCACACTCTTAAGATCAGAAATTCCACTCTAAGGTTTGTACCTAGCAGAAATGCATGCATGTATAGTGCAGGAGACATGCAAAAAAAAAAATGTTCATAGCAGTATTATTCAGAAACACCAAAAACTAGAAATAATCAAAATTTTCAAAAAAAAAAAAAAAGCAGGAACTGAATATGGTGGTGTGTGCCTGCCGTCCCAGCTACTCAGGAGGCTGAGGCAGGAGAACTGCTTGAGTCCAGGAGTTTGAGTCCACCCTGGGCAACATAGTGAGATCATGTCTCTTAAAACAAAACAAAACAAAACAAAACAACAGGAAAGTGGCAGTGGTTTCCTTAAAGGTCAGTGTTGGAAATAAGAGCTCGGAGTCACAGGGAAAACAAGCATTCGAACAAAAGGTTTCTCGGCAAAGCAAGCTTACTTCTGCAGAAGGCTGCCACTCGTGCTTCTGGCCACTGCCAGAGCACACCTAACAAAGGAGAGAAGGAGTTTTTATCCCTAAGGCAGTCCCTATTCCTGTGTCCTTCCCCTATTGGCTAGGACTGCACAATCTAAGCTAACCCCAGTTGGTTAAGACTTAAACTTTTCAGCCAGGCATGGTGGCTCACGCCTGTAATCCCAGCATTTTGGGAGGCTGAGGCGGGTGGATCACGAGGTCAGGAGATCAAGACCATCCTGGCCAACATGGTGAAACCCCATCTCTACTAAAAATGCAAAAAAATTAGCCGATCGTGGCGGCACACACCTGTAGTCCCAGCTACTCGGGAGGCTGAGGCAGGAGAATTGCTTGAACCCGGGAGGCAGAGGCTGCAGTGAGCTGAGACTGCACCACTGCACTCCAGCCTGGCGACAGAGCGAGACTCCATCTCAAAAAAAAAAAAAAAAAAGACTTACACTTTTCCAATTAGGGTAAACGTGTGAATCCCAAGGGAGGGTGGGTGTTAGGTGTGGTCCCTCTGCTACAGCAGAAGCCATGTTCGGACATGTCTGGGCAAATCAGGGCACAACAAGAGTGGGAGGGCTACTCGCAGGCTAGAAACAAGAAAGTACAAGGAGGTGAGGCCTCCGAACCAAGGACAAGGACATTACACAATTAAACCCTTTGAAGAGGAATTCACCACCTCTGGCAGTCGGAATGATGGAGGGAGAGGACTGCAGATAGGACAAGGCCTTTGGGAGAAGGGGGAGTTGAAGTGGAGGAGGTGATGCCGGAGTACTGGGAATGTTCTATTTCATGATCTGAGTGTAGATTACTTTGGTATTTGCTTTATCGCAGTTTATGGAACTGTGAGTTTATGTTTGATAACACTTCTCCAAGTAAGTGTTACATTTTGCAATATTAAAAAACAAAAAAGAAGAAACTTTAAAATTAACAGGGAAGGCGGGGTGCAGTGGCTCACGCCTGTATTCCCAGCACTTTGGGAGGCTGAGGCGGGTGGATCACCTGGGGTCAGGAGTTTGAGACCAGCCTGACCAACATGATGAAACCCTGTCTTTACTAAAAACACAAAAAATTAGCCGGGCACGGTGGCAGGTGCCTGTAATCCCAGCTACTCGGGAGGCTGAGGCAGAAGAATTGCTTGAACCTGGGAGGCAGTGGTTGCAGTGAGCCAAGATCACACCACTGCACTCCAGTCTGGGCGACAAGAGTGAAACTCCATTTCAAAAAAAAAAATTAACAGGGAAAAGTCAGTCACATGTAGGACTTCACCAGATAGAGAAGGGAAGGAAGGTTTTTATAGACAGGGCAGAGAGCACGAGGGAGATACAGGGCCTGGGGCCTACCAAGCTAGTGGATTGGCGGAAGTATGGAAGGCTGTCTGAAGGCCCCACAACAAGTAAGGGTGCAGTGGGAGACAAAGCCAGGACAATTCAAGCCATGCTATGAAGGACTGTGAATAGAACCACCACACATGACTATGAAATTCGTGCCCTGCATCCGGGTACCAGCCGAGAGGGCAAAGATATTCACCCTGGCATGTGCTGGGTCTGCTGAAGGAAGAGTAATTATTTTCTAATTGCACAAAACTTCACCTCATGGAGAACACAGTATTTCTTTATATGGTTTTTTTTCTGTAATTTGAATGCTTAAAAAAACATATTTTAAGGCCGGGCGCAGTGGCTCAAGCCTGTAATCCCAGCACTTTGGGAGGCTGAGACGGGTGGATCACGAGGTCAGGAGATCGAGACCATCCTGGCTAACACGGTGAAACCCTGTCTCTACTAAAAAAAAAATACAAAAAACTAGCCGGGCGAGGTGGCGGTGCCTGTAGTCCCAGCTACTCGGGAGGCTGAGGCAGGAGAATGGCGTGAACCCGGGAGGCGGAGCTTGCAGTGAGCTGAGATCACACCACTGCACTCCAGCCCGGGCGACAGAGCCAGACTCCGTCTCAAAAAAAAAAAAACCAAAAAAAAAACCCATTTTATATACGTATATATAATATATATTTTATATATGCATACATTATAGATGTATATATGTATACATTATCTATAATTATGTGTATGCATATATAATTATATATGTATGCATATATGATTATGTATTATATTATATATGTATATATTATAGTATACATATACACATATTTATATATGATATATATATTTATATATTTTATATACATATACATGAGACAGAGAGAGAGGAAGGATGTGGGACTTTATCCTGGAGGCACCGCTGAATGATAATATGCATCAGGCCTCCTCCCAGCATCAGCCTCAAGTCCCTGTAAGGCTTCTTCCCTACCCAAATTAGAGGGCTCTGGAAGAGGAGCCACTACTAATTCTTTGCCTTCTTTCGCATACCCTCCAGCAGCCTCGGAGCACTCTGTGCCTGTGAGGTTGCTGAAACATAGCAGACTGACTGGCTCCAGGCGTCTATCCATCACCATTACTGAGGCTGAGCCAACAATGGCATTTTAAAGGATTCAGCAATTAAGGTCATTAGTGGGATAAGGTGATCTCACAGGTGGAGCAGGCCTCAGCTGCTTCAAAATACAAAAGATCAGACTGTCTCCTGAGATTTTACACAGGCAGGCTTTGCCGATTATGGTGTTGAAAGGGGCAGTAAAGTCTTAAACTGGGTGCCAAAGGCCTGTGGCAGTCCAGGTGGGTTGTTTCCTGAATTCCTCCTTCCACTCCACACCCTTGCATCTCTTTTTTTCTTCTTTATCTTTTTTTTGAGATGGAGTCTCGCTCTATCGCCCAGGCTGGAGTGCAATGGTGTGATCTCAGCTCACTGCAACCTCTGCCTCCTGGGTTCAAGCAGTTCTCCTGCCTCAGCCTCCCCAAGTAGCTGGGACTACAGGCATGCACCGACACACCTGTCTAATTTTGTATTTTTAGTAGAGTCGGGGTTTCACCATGTTGCCCAGGCTGGTCTCCATCTCCTGACCTCAAGTGATCCACTTGCCTCAGTCTCCCAAAATGATGGGATTACAGGCATGAGCCACAGCGCCTGGCCCATTCTTGCATCTCAATTCTTCACAAAAAAAATTCTTGAATTGGCTGAATATCTTGGAAAACGTCCTCTCACCTTCATCAGTGAGTAAGAACATTAATATAAACAAACATCATTCAAATTAGCTGGAAGGTGAACTAATGAGGACGAGTACTGGGCAGTAAGTGGGAAGTCCTATCGTGTTGACCATTTGTCCTGGAGCACAGCAGCACCTGCCCGGCTCCCTGCCGGCCTCCTTTCCTGGGCCTGTGATTCTCTGACTGTATTCTACAGACCCTCTAACTGCCATGTGCCAGGCTTCAAGACTGGGAGAATTAGGGGGCTCCAGAAGCTTTGAGGGGCTTCAGCAACAAGGCAGTCTGGCTGCTGGTCCCTGTGTCATAGAGACCTGAGTCTCTGTCCTGAAAACCCATCTGGCCCCCAGCCTTCTTAGAACCAGTGTACTCAACCTGGGTTTCCAGATAATGCCAGCTCCGAACTTCCCATTCTTGTGTGCTCTTACTGATAAGGACTCCTGCCATTTCTTGCAGGGCAAAAGATAATATTCAGAATTTGTCTCTGCTTCCAGTCTTTACCATGATTCAATAAAAGCAAAAATGTGATATTTACATAAGCTGAACAATAGACTTCAGCTGCATGGCTGATATCATATTCTATCATGTTTAATGTCCAAACAATCTTTTTTTTTTTTTTTTTGAGACAGGTTCTTGCTCTGTTGCCCAGGCTGGAGTTACAGTGGTACAATCACAGCCCACTTCAGCGTTGACCTCCAGGGCCCAAGCAATCCTCCGATCTCAGCCTCCCAAGTAGCTGGGGCCACAGGCATGCACCACCATGCCAGGCTTTTGTTGTTGTTGTTGTTGTTTGTAGAGAGAGGGTCTCCCTGTGTTGACCAGGTTGGTATCAAACTTCTGAGTTCAAGTGATCCTCCCACCTCCAACTCCCAAAGTGCTGGGATTACAGGCATGAGCCGCCTTGCCTGCCCTCCCATCAAATTTTTTTGCCAATACATTCCATCCCTGCTCTGCAAAGTCAGGATATTGGTGTGACATGAGTGAATTATGCTGAAGTATTGAGAAAGACACGTTATGAATACAAGGATCTGTGCGGCCTCATCCATGCTACACTGCTGTTCTCAGAGGTAGCTCCCCTGGAACTACCCCCACCATTTGCAAACATCCTCTTTGATTTCCACAAGCCAAGTGTCCAAAGAGCACATCTAGCTGCAGATTCCTGACCCTTTCAACCTACTCCATTTAGTTGGAATTCATTGCTCCATGCTCCGTCATGTCACAAGAAAAAAACCAGAGGTGATTATTCTATAGTCCAAAAGCCGGCCTTTTCTAATTTGATGTATGAACACGTTTTGTACGACATTTAGGAAAATGAGGCATAAGTGGCTCCAAATGAAGCTCGGTCATATATAATTACCATGTAACAAAAGGAATATAATTCAAAACTATTAAATAAAAAAATTGTCCACATTTGAGAGTTAAAGATCTTCCACTAAGGATAAATCCTTTTTAAAAATATGGGTTATTGTGGCCTAGCGGTCTCACTTAAACCTCAACAAAGGTAAGTACAATGAAAAGTTCATTTTAACTTCACATTTTATCAATCCCTTGACTGCATTAATATTTCTGATAGCTCATCTCTCTCATTTTGAACCTTTCAGGCCTTGGACCGCTTGAGGGTTTTTGTTTTATTTACCTCATATCGTTGGCGACAGCAGTATTTTAGTGACATATAATAATGTCTCAGGCCAGGTGCAGTGGCTCACGCCTGTAATCCCCACACTTTGGGAGGCTGAGGTGGGCAGATCACCTGAGGTCAGGAGTTTGAGACCAGCCTGGACAACATGGTGAAACCCCATCTCTACTAAAAATACAAAAAACATCAGAAGGTGAAGTGATGCACACCTGTAGTCCCAGCTACTCAGGAGGCCGAGGCAGGAGAATCGCTTGAACTGGAAGGTGGAGGTTGCAGTGAGCTGAGATCGCGCCTCTGCACTCCAGTCTGGGTGACAGTGCAAGACTCTGTCCCAAAATAATAATAATAATAATAATAGTAATAATGTCCCACTGAAAGGTGAAGCCAGCTAAGCTTCTGGGCCAGGTGGGGACTTGGAGAACTTTTGTGTCTAGCTAAAGGATTGTAAATGCACCAGTCAGCGCTCTGTGTCTAGCTAAAGGACTGTAAATGCACCAATCAGCACTCTGTAAAAACACACCAATCAACACTCTGTAAAATGGACCAATCAGCAGGATGTGGGCAGCGCCAAATAAGGGAATAAAAGCTGGCCACCCGAGCCAGCAGAGGCAACCTGCTCAGGTTCCAGTTCCACAGTGTGGAAGCTCTGTTCTTTTGCTCTTCACAATAAACTTTGCTACTGTTCACTCTTTGGGTCCACACTATCTTTATGAGCTGTAACACTCACCGGGAGGGTCTGCAGCTTCATTCTTGAAGTCAGCGAGACCACGAACCCACTGGGAGGAACAAACTCCAGACACACCATCTTTAAGAGCTGTAATACTCACCATGAGGGTCTGAGGCTTCATTCTTGAAGTTAGCAAGACCAGGAACCCACTGGAAGGAATAAATTCCAGACACCCCACTTCCCATTTTCTAGTCTGTCTCTGTTATTGTTAACTCTTCATCTATAGATGCTTAGACACAGCTATTTTTTCTAAGATGAAGAAGAAGCCAATACTATCCTGACATTCTGAGAAAAGAATAATCTCAAAATATACAGACTTTTCTCATAGCTTAAAAGATAACATGAAAAAACTATTTGTCTCTTCAAGTGACTTTTTGAAATATGTTCACTGTGTATCATATTTTCACATCCCTAACAGTAGCCAGCCACCCAACCTACAGAAGTGGAATCATGGGACCTCCTGACATTCTCTTACTCCTTGCAGCTCTCAGCCTGCACGGAGTGAGTAGTGGGATGGGGAACTTCCACAAAGGCCCCTCAGAACTGGGCACAAACAGGACCAAAGGACCAAAGTGGTACTAAAGGGCTGGAGGTAGAGCCAGAGACAGGAGATGCAAACAGAGGTGCCATGCCGAAATGGACTTCACAATGTGGGATGTTAGACATAAAACCCCACGAGAACCTTCCTAGGGGCAAGTCAAGAAGCAGAATCAGAGGTCTGTGATCTTCACACCGTATTTCTTTTTTTCTTCTTCTTCTTCTTTCTTTCTTTCCTTTCTTTCTTTTTTTTTTTTTTTTTTTGGACAGAGTCTCACTCTGTCGCCAGGCTGGAGTGCAGTGCTGTGATCTCGGCTCACTGCAACCTCCGCTTCCCGGGTTCAAGCGGTTCTCCTGTCTCAGCCTCCCAAGTAGCTGGGACTACAGGTGCCCGCCACCATGCCCAGCTAATTTTTGTATTTTTAGTAGAGATGAGGTTACACCATGTTGGCCAGGATTGTCTCAAACTCCTCACCTCAAATGATTCACCTGCCTTGGCCTCTGAAAGTGCTGAGATGACCTCGTGATCCACCCACCTCGGCCTCCCAAAGTGCTGGGATTACAGGCACGAGCCACCACCGTGCCTGGCTTTTTTTTTTTTTTTTTGTGATGCAGTCTTGCTTGTTGCACAGGTTGGAGTGCAGTGGCATGATTTCAGTTCACTGCAACCTCCGCCTCCCAGGTTCAAGCAATTCTCCTGCCTCAACTTCCCAAATAGCTGGGATTACAGGCGTGCACCACCACACCTGGCTAATGTTTGTATTTTTAGTAGAGGCAGGGTTTCACCGTGTTGGCCAGGCTGGTCTCAAAACTCCTGACCTCAAATGATTCACCTGCCTCGGCTTTCCAAAGTGCTGAGATTACAGGTGTGAGCCACCACAACCTGTCAGACACACCCTGTAACTTTTGTTTCTTTTTTTTTTTGATACAGAGTCTCGCTCTGTCGCCCAGGCTGGAGTTCAGTGGCGTGATCTCGGCTCACTGAAACCTCCGTCTCCGGGGTTCATGCAATTCTTTGCCCCAGCCTCCTGAGTAGCTGGGATTACAGGCGCCTGCCACCACACCCAGCTAATTTTTTGTATTTTTAGTAAAGACGGGGTTTCACCCTCTTGGCCAGGCTTGTCCTGAACTCCTGACCTCGTGATCCACCCGCCTAGGCCCCACAAAGTGCTGGGACTACTGGCGTGAGCCACCGCGCCCGGCCAGACACATCCTGTTTCTTGTATGAGTTCTGTATTTTTGTGTGCCACACAAGGTTGCTTTGCATTTGGTAGTACCAGAGGTTTAGGTTGGCACCCCCTCAGATGATGACTGAACAGCTCATTGGCACAGAAACCTGGGTGGCACTCTGGGGAGGATGCCAATGGACACTCAGACAATACTCCTGCTGCAGATTGTTTTCAGCCTACTTGCCTGACACTTAAAAGTCAGCAGCCCCACTTGACCAATGTAATGGTTAAAAGCAAGGAGCCACATTGTAAGGGTTTCAATCCTGACTCTGCCACTTACTAGTTGCATGACCTTGGGCAGGTTACTTAATCACTCTGTTTCCTTGTATGCAGAACGGGGATGATAATGGCAACTATTCCACAGTGGTGGTGTGAAGATTGCATAAATTAATACAAACGAAGATCCTACAAGGCCTGAAACATAGTAAGCATTCACTAAATATTAATACTGGATATTATTTTTGTTTCCACTCTTTTGGAAACTTCCACCTAATTTTTCCTGCCTCCTCAGGATCCTCCAAATTCCTTACCCACATTTCTTTACCACTGTCGACCAAAAGTCCTTATTCTCTCATGTTACCTTACAGTAGCCCTAGAGTTCCTGACAGAAGAGCCTGATCACTTTACAAAAAAAGCCAACCCATCTCATAAACTATAAAACAAAAAAAATTATAAATTGGTTTTATCAAACGTAAAATATTCAAAGGATACTGCTAAGAAAATGACAAGACGAGTCACAGATTGTGAGAAAAAAAATCAAAATCTGTATATCTGACAAAGAACTTGTGTCTAGAATATGTAATGAACTATTGTCCTCAGTAACAAAAGACAACTTTTAAACTCAACTTCTAAAAATGGGCAAAAGATGTAAATAGGCATTTTGCAATAGATATATAAATGACTAATAAGCAAATGAACAGAGCTCAACATCATTAGTCAACATGGAAATGTAAATTAAAACCACATTGAGAGGCTGGGCGTGGTGGCCTCTCTGTAATGCTCATGCCTGTAATGCTAACACTTTGGGAGGCTGAGGTGGGTGGATCACTTGAGGCCAGGAGTTCAAAACCACCCTGACCAACATAGTGAAACCCTGTCTCTACTAAAAATGCAAAAACAGGTAGTCAGGCGTGGTGGCGGGCACCTGTAATCCCAGCTACTCGGAAGGCTGAGACAAGAGAATCGCTTGAACCCAGGAGGCGGAGGTTGCAATGAGCAGAGATCACGCCATTGCACTCCAGCCTGGGCAACAAGAGTGAAACTCCATCTCAGAAAAAAAAAAAAAAAAACACGCATTGAGAGACTGCCTCTCAATACCCTCTAGACTGGCAAAAATAAAAAAGACTGAAAATACCAAGTGTGATGAGGACATAGAAGGATTGGAACTCTCATACACTGCTGGTGGGTGTGTAAAATGGTACAATCACATTGGAAAAGAGTTTGGCAGTTTCTTATAAAGTTAAACATAAACTTATCATACAGCCACACAATTCCACTGTCAGTATTCTACTCAAGAGAAATAAAAATATGTCTACCCAAGGAAGTCTAATCAAATTTTCATAGCATTTTTTTTTTTATAATAGCCCAAAGCTAGCAACAATTCAAATGCCACCAACAGGAAAATGGATAAACAAAATGGTATATCCATACATGGAATACTAATCAACAATAAAAAAGAATGACTTACTAATACATGCAACAACATGAATAAATATTTAAAAATAATGTTAAAGCAAAAGAAGCCAGACGCAAAAAAATTCCCTATCACATAATCCTGTTTATATGAATTTCCTGAATAGGCAAAACTAATCTTGTAATGGCAGAGAAAGCAAATGAGTGGTTTTCTGGGGCTGGGGTATGGGAATTGGCTGCACAGGGGCATAAGGGAACTCTTTGAGGTGATGGAAATATTCTATATCTTGATTGTGCTGGCTGGCGGTTACACAGGGGGTTTACGCTTGTCAAAACTCATTGAATTGAAAAAAAAAAAAAAAACCCACATCAAATGGTACATTTAAAATGAGTGCATTTTTTTATATGTAAATTTTTCCTCAGTAAAGTAACTTTTTAAAAACAATCAGCCCCTTTCTTTAGCAACAAAAAAATTAGTTCTGCATGCCCAGAGTAGCAGGGGACAAGATAGCTAGAGGCGAGAGAAGGAGTCAGTTGGGGCTGAGTCAGAGGGACTCTTTCTTAAATAGATTTTATTTTTTAGTAGTTTAGGTTCTCAGCGAAATTGAACAGAAGGTACAGAAATTTATCATTCACTTCCTGCTTTTATATCCTCACGGCCTTTCCCACTAACAACATCCCACTCCAGGATGATACATTTGTTACATCTGATGAACTAATTTGCCCAAATTAGACACATTATTATCACCCAAAGTCTAAATTCACTTTTGGTGTTGAACATTTTGAGTTTGGACAAATGGATAATAACATGCACCCATCACTATAATATTATACAGAATAGTTTCACTGCCATAAAAATTCTCTTTGCTCTGCCTATTCATCCCTCCCTACTCATCCCTCCCTACTCCCTAATCCCTGGCAACCACTGACCTCTTCACTGGCTCCAGTTTTCCCTTTTTAGACTGTAATATAGTTGGAACGATACAGTCTGTGGCCTTTTCAGTTTGGTTCCTTCCACTCAGTAATATTTAGGGTCCCTTCTTAATCTTTTTATGGCTTGATAAATCTTTTATCTTTATTACTAAATAATGCCAGTTTTTCTAGATGTACCACAGTTTATTTATCCATTCATCTACTAAAGGGCATCTTGATTGCTTCCAAATTTTGGCAATTATGAATAAAGCTGCTATAAACATTCATGTGCAGGTTTTTGTGTGGACATAGTTTTTAATCATTTGGGCAAATTAGAAGCATGATTGCTGAATCATGTAAGTCTATGTTGTGCTGTGTAAGAAATTGCCAAGCTCGGCTGGGCATGGTGGCTCACGCCTGTAATCCCAGCATTTTTGGAGGTCTAGGTGGGCAGATCACCTGAGGTCATGAGTTTGACCTCACCTCACCAAAGAAGATATACAGGTGGCAAATAAATATATAAAAAGATGCTCACATCTGTCATTAGGGAATTACCAATTAAAACAACAATGAGATACCACTACACACCTATTAGAATGGCTCCAATCCAAAATACAGACACCACCAAATGTGGTGAGAATGTGGGGCATCAGGGGCTCTCATTCATTACTAATGGGAATACAAAATGGCACAGCCACTTTTGAAAGAGAGCTCAGTAACTTTTTTTTTTTTCTTTCGAGATGGAGTTTTGCTCTTGTTGCCCAGGCTGGAGTGCAATGGGGCAATCTCGACTCACCGCCTCCACCTCCCAGGTTCAAGCAGTTCTCTTCCCTCAGCCTCCTGAGTAGCTAGGATTACAGGCATGCGCCACCACGCCTGGCTAATTTTGAATTTTTATTAGAGATGGGGTTTCAGCATGTTGGTCAGGCTGGTCTCGAACTCCTGACCTCAAATGATCTACCAGCCTTGGCCTCCCGAAGTACTGGGATTACAGGCCTGAGCCACTGCACCTGGCCTGCTTCCCCATTTTTTAACCAGTTTGTGTTTGTTCTTATGGTTGAGTTTTAAGAGTTTTTTTGTTTGTTTGTTTTTGTTTTGTTTTCAGATGGAGTCTCACTCTGTCGCCAGGCTGGAGTGTAATGGCACAGTCTCTGCTCACAGCAACCTCCACCTCCCAGGTTCAAGAGATTCTCCAGTCTCAGCCTCCCAAGTAGCTGGCATTACAGGCGCCCACCACCACACCCAGCTAATTTTTTCATATTTTTAGTAGAGAAGGGGTTTCACCATGTTAGCCAAAATGGTCTCCATCTCCTGACTTTGTGATCCGCCCACCTCCGCCTCCCGAAGTGCTGGTGAGAGGTGACAACGTGTTGGCGGCCCTCCGTGGCTCTCAGCACCTCCTCGGCCTCCACTCTGGCCATGCTTGAGGAGCCCTTCAGCCCACTACTGCACTGTGGGAACCCCTCTCTGGGCTGGCTGAGGCCGGCGCTGGCTCCCTCTGCTGGCGGGGAGGTGTGGAGGAAGAGGCCCCGGCGGGAACCGGGGCTGCCCGGCACTCGCGGCCAGCGCGAGTTCAGGGTGGGCGTGGGCTCGGCTGGCCCCGGATTCAAAGCGGCAGGCCGGCGAGCAGGCCCAGGCAGTGAGGGACTTAGCAACCAGGCCAGCAGCTATGGAGGTTGCGCAGGGTCCCCCAGCACTGCTGGGCCACCCGCACCGTGCCCAAATTCTCGCTGGCCTCAGCCGCCTCCCCGTCGGGCAGGGCTCAGGACCTGCAGCTCCCCATGCCCAAGTCCCCGCCTCAGTGGGCTCCCGTGCAGATGGAGCCTCCCTGAAAGGCCCCGCTACCTGCTCCACGGTCCCACCGACCATCCAAGTGCTGAGGAGTGCACAAGCGTGGTGTGGGACTGGCAGGCAGCTCCGCCCATCCCGGCGCGGGATCCACTAGTTGAAGCCAGCTGGGCTCCTGAGTCGGGAGGGGACTTGGAGAACTTTTATGTCTAGCTAAAGGTTTGTAAACACACCAATCAGCAGTCTGTGCCTAGCTAATCTAGTGGGGATTTGGAGAACTTTTCTGTCTAGCACTGTGTCTAGCTAAAGGATTGTAAACGCACCAATCAGCACTCTGTGTCTTGCTACAGGTTTTTAAATGCATCTATCAGCACCCTGTCAAAAGGAACCAATTAGCTCTCTGTAAAAGGAACCAATCAACGCTCTGTAAAATGGACCAATCAGCAGGATGTGGGTGGGGTTAGATAAGCAAATAAAAGCAGGCTGCTCTAGCCAGCAGTGGCAACCTGCTGCGGTGCCGTTCCATGCTGTGGAAGCATTGTTCTTTTTCTCTTTGCAGTGAGTCTTGCTGTTGCTCACTCTTTGGGTTCACGTGGCTTTTATGAGCTGTAACACTCACAGGGAAGGTCTGCAGCTTCATTCCTGAAGCCAGCGAGAGCACTCTTGAAGCCAGCGCAGCCACAACCCCACCGGGAAGAAGGAACAACTGCAGACGTGCTGCCTTTAAGAGCTGTTAACACTCACTGCGAAGGTCTGTAGCTTTACGCCTGAAGTCAGTGAGACCACGAACCCACCAGAAGGAAGAAATGCCGGACACATCTGAACATCTGAAGGAACAGACTCCGGACACATTATCTTTGAGAACTGTTAACACTCACCGCGAGGGTCTGTGGCTTCATTCTTGAAGTCAGTGAGACAAAGAACCCACCAATTCCCACCAATTCCGTACACAGTGGGATTACAGGCATGAGCCACCGTGCCCAGCCTTAAGAGTTTTTTGTATATTTTGGATAACAAGTTTATCAATTATGTTTTTTGCAAATATTTTCTTGCATCCTTGGCTTGTCTTCTCATTCTCTTAACAGCGTCTTTCGCAGAAGAGAACTTAAACATTTTAATGAATCCAGCTTATCAATTTATTTCACGGGTTGGGCCTTTAGTGTTTTATCTAAAAACGTCTTCGCAATACCCAATATCCAATGTCACGTAGATTTTCTCTTGTTATCTTCTAGGAGTTCTATGATTTTGCATTTTACCTTTGGGCCTATAATCCATTTTGAGTTAATTTTTGTGAAACATGTAAGATCTTTGCCTAGATGTTTTTTCAAATGTTTGACCAGTTTTTCAGCACAATTTGTTGAAAAGAATATCTTTGCATCATTGTATTGCTTTGTCCCTTTGTCAAAGGTCAGTTGACTGTATTTGGCTCTATTTCTGGGCTCTGTTTTGTTCCATTGATATATTTGTCTGTTGTTTCGCTGCTACCATACTGTCTTGATTAGTGTAGCTTTAATAGTTTTGAAGTTGGGTAATGTCAGTCTTCCAACTGTGTTTTCCTCCTTCAATGTTGTGTTGGCTATCCTAAGTCTCTTGCCTCTCCATATAAATTTTAGAATCAGTTTGGCAATATGCAGAAAATAACTTGCTGGGATATTGATTGAGTGTATTTGGCCATTCTTGCTTTGCCGTAAAGGAATACCTGAGACTGAGTAATTTATGAGGAAAAGAGGTTTAATTGGTTCACAGTTCCGCAGGCTTATATAAATAAGCATGGCACCAACATCTGCTTGGCTTCTGGTGAGGACTTCAGGAAGCTTACAATCGTGGCATAAGGCAAAGTGGGAGCAGGCATGTTAACATGACTAGAGTGAGAGCAAGTGAGCCAGTGGGGGAGGTCCTAGATTTTTAAACAACCAGATCTTGAGTGAAGTAACTGAGCAAGAATTCACTTCTCACCAAGGGGAAAGTGATATTAGGTCCCTCCCAGGCCCCACCTCCGACACTGGAAATCGTATTTTAGCATGAGATTTAAAGGGGACAAACATCCAAATCATACCATTGGGATTGCATCGCAATTATAGATCAAGTTGGCAAGAACCAGTATCTTGACAATATCGGATCTTCCTATGAATGACTATGGAATATATCTCCATTTATTTAGTTATTTGATTTCTTTCAGCAGTTTTATAGTTTTTCTCACATAAATTTTGTGCATATTTTGTTAGATTTACACTTAATTATTTCATTTTTGAGGTGCTAATGTAAATGATATTGTTTTTAATTTCAAATTCTACTAGTTCATTACTGGTATATAGGAAAGTGATTGACTTTTTTGTATTAACCTTATATCCTGCAAAGCTGCTATAAGCACTGATTAGCTCCGGGGGGTTTTGTCTATTCTTTCAGATTTTCCTTTTCTTTTCTTTTTTTTTGTTTGTTTGTTTGTTTTGTTTTAAATTCAGACAGAGTCTTGCTCTGTCACCCAGGCTGGAGTACAGTGGTGCAACCTCGGCTCACTGCAACCTCTGCCTCCTGGGTTCAAGTGATTCTTGAGCCTCAACCTCCTGAGTAGCTGGGATTACAGGCACGTACCCTCATGCCTGGCTACTTTTTGTATTTTTAGAAAAGATGGGGTTTCTCCATGTTGGCCAGGCTGGTCTCGAACTCCTGGCCTCAAGTGATCCACCTGCCTTGGCCTCCCAAAGTGCTAGGATTACAGGTGTGAGGCACCACCCTGGCTCTTTTAGATTTTCTACATAGACAATCATATCATCTGAGAACAAAGACAGTTTAATATTCCTACTTAACCCATACATCTTTTCTTTTTTGGTCTTATTACATTATTAGATCTTCCAGTATGACACTGAAAAGAGAAGTGAAAGGGGATATCCTTACCTTGTTTCTGAGCTTAGAGAGAAAGCTTCTTGTTTCTCACCATTAATAGGTGTTAGCTATAGGGTTTTGTTAATGTCCTTTATCAAATCGAGAAAGTTCTCCTCTATTCCTAGTTTGGTGAGAGTTTTCATCATAAATGGGTATTGGACTTAGTCAATTTTTTTTTAATCTATTGATGTAATCTTGTGATTTTTGTTCTTTCTCTGTTGGTGTGATGGATTTCAGCGATTGATTTTTTTGAATGTCAAACCAGGCCTGCATACTTTGGGTAATTCCATTTGGTCATGGTATGTAATTCTTTTGTTTTGTTTTGTTTTGTTTTTGAGATGAAGTCTCGCTCTGTCACCCAGGCTGCAGTGCAGTGGCGTGATCCCGGCTTACTGCAACCTCCACCTCCCAGGTTCTGGTGATTCTCCTGCCTCAGCCTCCCGAGTAGCTGGGACTACAGGTGCGTGCCACCATGCCTGACTAATTTTTGTATTTTTAGTAAAGACGGGGTTTCACTATGTTGGCCAGGCTGGTCTTGAACTCCTGACCTCGTGATCCGCCCACCTCAGCCTCCCAAAGTGCTGGGATTACAGGTGTGAGCCACCGCACCCAGCCTGTTTTGTTTTGTTTTGTTTTGTTTTTTGAGATGAAGCTTCCCTCTTGTCACCCAGGCTGGAGTGCAATGGCGCGATTTCAGGTCACTGCAATCTCTGCCTCTCAGGTCCAAGCAATTCTCCTGCCTCAACCTTCCAAGTAGCTGGGACTACAGGTGTGCAGCACCACGCCTAGCTAATGTTTGTATTTTTAGTAGAGATGGGGTTTCTCCATGTTGACCAGGCTGGTCTCAAATTCCTGACCTAAGGCGAGCTGCCCTCCTTGGCCTCCTAAAGTGCTGGGATTACAAGCATGAACCACCAAGCCTGGCCCTGGTTATGGTATATAATTCTTTTTACACATTGTTGTATCTGATTTGTTAATATGGTGTTGAGTATTTTTGCATTAATATTCATGAGAAATATTGGTCTGTAGCTTTCTTTTCTTTGTCTTGTTTTGATATTAAGGTAATATTGACCTCACAGAATGAGCTAGGAAGTATTCCCTCTGCTTCTATCTTCTGAAAGAGATTAGAGAGTCAGAATAATTTCTTCCTTAAATATGTGGTAGAATTCACCAGTGAACCCATCTGAGTCTGATGGTTTCTGTTACAGAAAGTTATTAATTATTGATTCAATTTTTTTTTTTTTTTTGAGACAGAGTCTTGCTTTATCACCCAGGCTGGAGTGTAGTGGCATGATCTCGGCTCACTGCAAGCTCCACCTTCTGGGTTCAAGCGGTTCTCCTGCGTCAGCCTCCTGAGTAGCTGGGATTACAGGCACGTGTCACCATGCCCGGTTAATTTTTGTATTTTTAGTAGAGATGGGATTCACCATGTTGGTCAGGCTGTTCTCGAACTCCTGACCTCGTGATCTGCTCACCTTGGCCTCCCAAAGTGTTGGGATTACAGGCGTGAGCCACCGTGCCCTGCTGGTTCAACTTCTTTAATAGATATTGGCCTATTCAGATTGTCTGTTTCTCTTCATATGTTTTGGCAGATTGTATCTTTCAGGGAATTTGCCTACTTCATCTAGGTTGTCAAATGCCTGGGCATAGTTGTTCATAATATTCCTTTCTTAGCCTCTAAATGTTTATGGGATATGGGAAAGATATCTCTTTCACTTCTGATATTAATAATTTGTCAACTCTTTTTTTTTCTTAGCCTGGCTAGAGGCTTATTTATTTTATTGATCTTTTCAAATAACTGACTTTTAATTTTGAAGTTTTTTTTGTTTTGTTTTGAGACGGAGGTCGCCCAGGTTAGAGCGCAGTGACATGATCTCGGCTCACTGCAACTTCTACCTCCTGGATTCAAGTGATTCTCCTGCCTCAGCCTCCCAAGTAGCTGGGATTACAGGCATGCACCACCACCACACCTGGCTAATTTTTATATTTTTAGTAGAGGCAGGGTTTTGCCATGTTGGCCAGGCTGGTCTCAAACTCCTGACCTCAAGTGATCTGCCTGCCTCGGCCTCCCAAAGTGCTGAGATTACAGGCATGAGCCACCAGGTCCAGCCTTTTTTTTTTTTTTTAAGAGACAGGATCTTGCTCTGTTGCCCAAGCTGGAGTGCAGTGGCCCGATCTCGGCTCACTGCAACCTCCGCCTCTTGGGCTTGAGCGATCCTCCCAACTCAGCATCCTGAGTTTCTTTTTCATTTTTTCAGACTTTTTTCTTTGCTTTTTCATTTCAGAAGTTTCTATTGACATATCTTTAAGCTGAGAGAGTCTTTCCTCAGCCTTATGCACATTACTAATGAGTCCATCAAAGACATTCTTTATTTCTGTTACAATGTTTTTAATCTCTAGCATTTACTTTTTATTCTTTCTTAGAATTTCCATCTCTCTACATTGCCCATCTGTTCTTGCATGCTTTATACTTTATCCATTAGAGCCCTTAGCATATTCATCATAGTTCTTTTAAATTCCTGGTCTGGGCTGGGTGCGGTGGCTCACACCTGTAATCCCAGCACTTTGGGAGGCTGAGGTGGGCGGATCATGAGGTCAGGAGTTCGAGACCAGCCTGGCCAACATAGTGAAGCTCTGTCTCTACTAAAAATGCAAATATTAGCCAGGCATGGTGGTGCATGCCTGTAGTCCCAGCTACTAGGGAGGCTGAGGCAGGAGAATCCCTTGAACCCAGGAGGCAGAGGTGGTAGTGAGCCAAGATCATGCCACTGCACACCAGCCCAGGTGACAGTGCAAGACTCCATCTCAAAAAATAAAATAAAATAAAAATAAATTCCTGGTCTGATAATTCCAATGTCCCTAGCATATCTGAGTCTGCTTCTGTTGCTTGCTCTGTCTTTGCAAACTGTGTTTTTGCCTTTTAGTATGCCTTGTAAAAGAAACTGAGGTAAATAAGTCTTTAGTGATGTGGTGACAAGGTGTGGCACGAGGGGAAGGGAAGCATTATATAGTCCTGTGACTGGATCTCGGTCTTTTAGTGAGCCTGTGGCTCTGGATTGTGAACTTCACAAGTACTTCTCAGGTGTTTTTCCCCCTACCTAGGTGAGACAGGGTGGCTATAGTGGGTTGAGGTTGGGTATTTTTCTTCCATCAGATAGAAGGCTAAAGAGGGCTGGAGTTGGGCATTTTTCTTCTCCCTGATTGACTAGGCTCTGATAAAACCCCATTAGTTTAGACAATGGTGAAGTCGTTTCTCTGAGCTCAGGCCTTTATAAGGATAACAGAAGGCAGCCAGGCATGGTGGCTCAAGTCTCCAATCCCAGCACTTTGAGAGGCTGAGGCAGGAGGATCGTTTCAGGCCAGGAGTTTGAGACCAGCCTGGCCAATATGGCAAGACCCCATCTCTACAAAAAACATTAGCTGAGTGTGGTGGTGCACACCCATAGTGTCAGCTACTTGGGAGGCTAAGCAGGAGGATCCCTTGAGCCTGGGAGGTGGAGACTGCGGTGAGCCAGGATTACGCTGCTGCACTCCAGCCTGGGTGACAGAGTGAGACTGTTTCATTAAAAATAAGAGAGAGAGAGAGAGAGAAAGAAAATAATATTCTTATATATTTCAAAATGGTTTGTTTTCCCCTCTTCCTGCTAGAAGCACGAGGGGATTTTTCTCTGATATTCATTGTGAGAACCTGTTAGAACTCCTGGAGGTAAAACTCAAAAGTATAGGGCCCTCCCTGACTGAGTCTTCCTGGAGTTGTTAACTGTCAGACTTGCCACTCTGAGTCTCCAGCAATTCTTGAATTACAATTCAGATTTTCCTATCCTGGTACAGGTTCCTGTGGAAGTTTCTATTACAGTGAGTTGTGATTCTCTGCATTTGCCTATCTCTCTAATTTTTGGGGCAGCAGTTTGCTATGTGACCTCACTTTTCTAACAAAACAAAAGAAGAGATGTTATTTTTTTTTTTCAGTTCAGCTTTTTACTTGTTAGGACAGAGTGCTGACTTCCAAGTTCCATACATGTCAGACTGGAAACCAGAAGTCAGGAGTCAGTTTTCAAAAACACAAGTGCTTCTTTTTTAAAAAAAAAAATTGTATTTATTTAGAAAGTGTATGATGATTGAAATGTTAAAGCTAGAAAGAATTTATAAATGGGGGCCGGGCGCGGTGGCTCACGCCTGTAATCCCAGCACTTTGGGAGGCCGAGGCGGGCGGATCACAAGGTCAGGAGTTCGAGACCACGGTGAAACCCCGTCTCTACTAAAAATACAAAAAAATTAGCCGGGCGCAGTGGCGGGTGCCTGTAGTCCCAGCTACTTGGGAGGCTGAGGCAGGAGAATGGCAGGAACCCGGGAGGCGGAGCTTGCAGTGAGCCGAGATCGCGCCACTGCACTCCAGCCAGGGGAACAGAGCGAGACTCCGTCTCAAAAAAAAAAAAAAAAGAATTTATAAATGGGGAAATTGAACTCTGGAAAGGTTGTAACTTATCAGTCAAGGTCTTAGTGGAAACAGATGGTATACTCATTTTATTTTTATTTATTTTTGAGACATGGTCTCATTCTGTCACCCAGGCTGGAGTACAGTGGCGCAAACACAGCTCGCTGCAGCCTGGAACTCCTGAGCTCAAGCAATCCTCTCACCTCAGCCTCATGAGTAGCTGGAACTACAGGCACATGACACCACGCTCAGCTAATTTTTCTAATTTTTTTGTAGAGATGGAGTCTTGCTATGTTTCCCAGGTCAGTCTCAGCTTCCTGGGCTCAAACAATCTGCCCACGCTGGCCTCCCAAAGTGCTGGGATTACAGGTGTGAACCACTGAACCCAGCCCTAGATGGTGTATTTTAATAGGGCAATTTGAGAAGAGTTTAAAAAAGCAACTATATATACAAAAGGTATGAGCATGGTTTAAGAAAACATACAAGGCATAAATAGTGCAGTATGCCAGGGCGAGTAACAGCCTGGAGCTATAACCCCCGCTAAGGCTAAAGAGGCAAGGGTGAAAGACTAGTTATCAGAACACAGGAAGATTATCACGAGGAACAACTGATAGAAGCTATGACCCCTAAAGGATGCAGCCAACTCACAACAATATGATAGGGAGGAAACCTCCCACCTTCCCATCTCCTGCCAATATTGTCCACTGACCAAGCCCAACCAGAAGATGAAGGGCAAAGGGGCCATTGATGCCACCCACCCAGGGACACAGAGTACAGCGAAGCGGAGAGTGGATCTTCATGCTGTGATATCCTTGTCTCTCAGAGAGGTATGTTTAAACCAGGATATTCTTTGCAATAAATAGCATTCAAAGTCCTTGTTTGGGTCACATCTGTTACTTTTAGAGAATACCTAATTTATACACCCTGGAGGAAAGATACCTTATTTAGTCCTGGAAACGTTGTTCTACGCCCACCCCCCAAAAAGGGCAAATGATTTCTTCTAAGGAGCATTAAAGACAGGAGGGAGGAAAAAGGAGAAAAATAATGACCAAACATTTATATCCTATACCCCACAGCTGTTTTTCCCCTCTGGAACCCTCCATTCTGCTGGGGTGGCAGCAGAGGTGAGCTCGGGGTACAGGTCCTTGGTCCAAGTCTTTTCACGTCAGGGGTCTAGCAGCAGGCAGGAAGCCAATCAACAGATGTTTTCCCACTTCTGCCAGCATCACTGAGACCCTTAGGACAAGACAGTCTGGGCTCAGGAGCTGGGCCTGGGGCTTCTCCAGGACTTGCTTCTCTGCTAAGTGGACAGCTGGTGACACAAGAAACTTGAGTCATATGGACCAAGAATCCTACTCCCCACATGCCTTGCAGAGGCTGCTACAAGCCCAGGTTTAAACAGTGATGCAATGCAGCCTCCACTCCTCCCTCCCCAGCACTCCCACATTCAACCATCACCAAGTCTTGTCAATTCCAATTTCAAATAAATTTCAAATTCATCCACTTTCCTTGATCCCTCGTGCCCCAATCCCAGTCCACAGCTCTTTTGCACTTTTGCACTTGTCTTCCTGTTGTTCTTCCTGCTCCCGTTTTGTCCCTTCTAGGCTTTCTCATTACTTTAAGGAAGAATTCAAAATCCATAAGATGACCTTCAAAGCTTTACATGATCTAGTCCTGCCAGCCTCTCTGGAGCCATCTGATATTCACTTCTTACTCTTGATCCTTTAGCTATCCTAACCCTCTCTTCTCTCCTCTAACACAACCTCTTTCCTGCCTCAGGGCCTTTGCACATGTTATTCTCACTTAGCTCATGCTTCAGACTTTGGTTTTAGTAGCCACATCCTGTTTTCTTCTTCTTCTTTTTTTTTTTTTGATACAGAGTCTCACTCCGTCGCCAGGCTGGAGTGCAGTGGTGCGATCTCGGCTCACTGCAACCTCCATCTCCCTGGTTCAAGCAATTCCCCTGCCTCAGCCTCCCAATTAGCTGGGATTACAGGCGTACACCACCACATCTGGCTAATTTTTTTGTATTTTTAGTAGAGACGGAGTTTCACCATGTTGGCCAGACTGATCTTGAACTCCTGACCTCAGGCGATCCACCTGCCTCGGCCTCCCAAAGTGCTGGGATTATAGGCATGAGTCACTGTGCCCAGCCCACATCCTGCTTTCTTATATTCATATAGTAACCTGTAGTGTTTTTCTTCATATACATTGTTGTATTTTAAAATTATATGGGGCTTTTAAAATTATTTGTTTCATGTCTGTCTGCCCTACTTATACTTCTTTTTTTTTTTGAGATGGAGTCTTGCTCTGTCACCCAGGCTGGAGTGCCCGATGGTGCGATCTCAGCTCACTGCAAAATCCACCTCCCAGGTTCAAGCCTTTCTCCTGCCTCCGCCTCCCAAGTAGCTGGGACTACAGTCACATGCCGCCACACCCGGCTAATTTTTGTATTTTTAGTAGAGGCAGAGTTTCACCATGTTAGCCAGGCTGGTCTCGAACTCCTGACCTCAAGTGATCCACCTGCTTCAACCTCCCAAAGTGCTGGGATTATAAGCGTGAGCCAATGCACCCAACCTGCCCTACTTATACTTCCTGTGTGTGTGTATGATGGAGTCTTGCTCTTTTGCCCAGACTGTAGTGCAGTGGCGCAATCTGGGCTCACCGCAACCTCCGCTTCGCAGGTTCAAGCAATTCTCCTGCCTCAGCCTCCTCAGTGGCTGGGATTACAGGCTCCTGCCACCACACCCAACTAATTTTTGTATTTTTAGTAGAGATGAGGTTTAACCATGTTGGCCGGGCTGGTCTCGAACTGCTGAGCTCAGGTGATCCACTCACCTCAGCCTCCCAAAGTGCTGGGATTACAGGCGTGAGCCACCACACTCAGCCTGCCCTACTTATACTTCTTAAAGGCAGCTCCAGTGTCTGATTTGCTGATCACAGAATTCTAGATTCCTAGAATTGTGCCTGGCATTTAAGAGGCCTAAATAGATATTCTTTAAATCAGGGGTTCCAGTCTCCAGGCCATAGACTGGTACTGCTCCATGGTTTATTAGGAACCAGGCCACACAGCAGGAGGTGAGTGGCAGGCAAGCGAACAAGGCTTCATCTGTATTTACAGCTGCTTTCCATCACTCATATTACCACCTGAGCTCTGCCTCCTGTCAGATCAGCGGCGGCATTAGATTCTCATAGGAGCACAAACCCTATTGTGAACTGCACATGCGACAGATCTAGATTTTGCTTATGAGAATCTAATGCCTGATGATCTGTCACTGTCTCCTATCACTCCCAGATGGGACTGTCTAGTTGCTGGAAAACAAGCTCATGGGTCCCACTGAATCTAAATTATGGCGAGTTTTGTAATTATTTCATTATATATTACAATGTAATAATAACAGAAATAAAGTGCACAATAAACATAATGCACTGGAATCATCCCTAAACCATCCCCTGCACACACACACCCCATCCCTGGAAAAATTGTCTTCCACAAAACAAGTCCCTGGTGCCAAAATTGTTGGGGACCGGTGCTTTAAATGGATGGACTGAATGAATAAAGGTGCACTTTGCAATGTAGGTTTTATTATTGTTTAGGTATGGCAAACCCAACAGACAACCGCCATTGGAAAGATATTTTGTTATACTCCCAGATCCCATAAGAATGGGGCATGCCGGCTGGGCGCAGTGGCTCATACCTGTAATCCTAGCACTTTGGGAGGCCGAGGCAGGCAGATCATAAGGTCAGGAGATCGAGACCATCCTGGCTAACATGGTGAAACCCCGTCTCTACTAAAAAATACAAAAAACTAGCCGGGCGAGGTGGCAGGCGCCTGTAGTCCCAGCTACTCGGGAGGCTGAGCCAGGAGAATGGCGTAAACCCGGGAGGTGGAGCTTGCAGTGAGCTGAGATCTGGCCACTGCACTCCAGCCTGGGCAACAGAGCTAGACTCCGTCTCAAAAAAAAAAAAAAAAATACAAAAAATTAGCCAGACATGGTGGCACGCGCCTATGGTCCCAGATACTCGGGAGTCTGAGGCAGGAGAATTGCTTGAACCCGGGAGGGGGAGGTTGCAGTGAGCCAAGATCATGCCACTGCACTCCAACCTGGGTGACAGAGCGAGACTCCATCTCAAAAAAAAAAAAAAAAGGAAAAAAAAGGGGGGCATGCCACACCATGGGGAACACACAGGAAAGCACCAGGGCTAGGCTGAAGGCAGAGAGAAAGAGAGGAAAATGTGGAAAAGAGCCTTTGTTGTGGTTTCCATAGTAAGGAATCAGGGAAACGGGGTAAACAGGGTTGCAATTGGCTGCTTTGAATAATTACAAGGGGTTTTGGGGCATAGGGGCTATCTCTAGCTATTTGGTACCTGGCCCTGGAGTTATTAGGACAGGGAGTGTGAGAGCCCAGTAAAGGAGATGGTTGGGAGCGGGGACTTTGGATTCGTTGGTTTGTATTTGAATAACCCGAGGAGGGCAGTCCCCCTAGAGTCAAGGAGGACCCAAGATGCCAAAGCATCAGAATACAGAAATAAAAGACATGCTTAATATAAGGGACAAGACCCAGGACTTAATTCATACAAATGCCCCTAGGGATTGGTCTTTCATACACACACACACACACACACACATCCCTCCTAACGATGGGACTGCCGACTCAGAGAAAGAAGGCCCTGGGCAAGGGTTATTGAAAGAGTTATTGAAAGAGGTATTCAAGTATGGTTCTCTACTTTCTTTCTAGTAACAGCATGAACACCTCATCCCTCTTGTTTCCTTTCTAACAGGGATATTAGGAAGAGTAACTACCTTCCCAGCTGGAAGCTGGTATATCTCCCAGCAGGGTTGGGCTTCTATTTCAGAAAGAACACAGCCACTTTACTGGAACCAGGGCAGTGGCACAATCCTAATCCTGGCGGAGGGGAGAAAGTCAGCTTCATGCTCAGAATGTGCTTCTCTGAAGGCCTGTGAGTTACCAGGAAGAATCTAAGCACAAGCAGATATATTTCTCCCGGGCATGGGGTGTAGGTCAGTGTTCTCAGTTGCAGACCACAGAATCTGCCCCAGCTAGTTTAAACAGAAAGATATTTATTATGTGTTAAAGACAGATCACAGAATCATTGGAGGCACTAAAGAAATAGACACTAGAATGAACCTTCCGGAAGGACTCCCAAAACCACAACACAGAACTGTGCAGCCAAGGGACCTTCTGTCTCTGCATGATCAAGAAGCTTCAGAAGCAGGAAGCTGCCACCCCAGCCACCCCCAGGAAGCTACCTCCCAAACCAGGAAACTACTGGCAGTCTCCAGTTCCACACAGCCTCTACCGCCATTGCTGCCACGTTGCTCTCCCTACAAAATTCAACACCACATGCAAGTACATTTGGTTGGTTGAAAGTAATTCCCATTTTGTACGGTAGTTACAAGGGGGTATGGAAAATGCCATTTGTAGTCCTAGCCTCTCAATTAGAATGGATGTCAGTATACCAATCCATGTGTATACCACACATGGTTTGGTCCTTTCCCCGGGCCTAGTGTTTTTTAAAGAAATTGTGAATTATTCAACAAAATTCTGTCCCTAAATCTCAGTGGCTATGGCTTGGCTGCTCACAGTCCAACTTTCTAGATATTCAAGGCCCACCTGCCTAGATGTCTAAAGGTTACTGTGCTCCTAGCTCCTGTTGGCATACACCATGGCTTCTAAGAACATAGAGCCAAACATTTGTCCAAACTTTGGCCAGGCGTGGTGGCTCACACCTGTAATCCCAGCACTTTGGGAGGCCGAGGTGGGCAGATCTCTTGAGGTCAGGAGTTCAAGACCAGCCTGGCCAACATGGTGAAACCCCATCTCTCCTGAAAATACAAAAATCAGCCAGATGTGGTGGCAGGTGCCTGTGATCCCAACTACTTGGGAGGCTGAGGCAGGAGAATTGCTTGAACCTGGGAGGCAGAGGTTACAGTGAGACGAGATCGTGCCACTGCACTCCAGCCCGGGCAATAGAGCGAGACTCTGTCCTCTCTCCCCACAAAAAAGGCCATGCACAGTGGCTCATGCCTGTAATCTCAGCACTTTGGGAGGTCAAGGTGGACAGATCACCTGAGGTAAGAAGTTCGAGACCAGCCTGATCAACATGGTGAAACCCTATCTTTACTAAAAATAGAAAAATTAGCCAAGCGTGGTGGTGCAGTGGCTTGAACCTGGGAGGCAGAGGTTACAGTGAGCCGAGATCACACCACTACACTCCAGCCTGGGTGGCAGAGCAAGACTCTGTCTCAAAAAAATAAAAAATAATAATACATTTTTAAAAATTATCCAAACTTCAAGGAGATTTTGGGATTTTGCAGTATTTTTATCTAGAACATAACACTTCCTGGCTACAGCAGCTAGTACTATCTGCTAGACCAGTGCAGGAGGCTTAGCAACTGTTCTTGGCTTTCTCTGTTCCCTGAGGCTTATTAAATAGTCCTCATAACTGAGAAGAAACACAGGTGGGAAATACTTTGTTGGTTTAGATAAAGGCTTAGAATTTACAAGCAAGAGCCCTAAGTTCAGATTCTGACTCTCCCATAATTTATATGTGTAATTTTGGTCAAGTCATTTATCTTCATGAAATACACATTTTCTCATCTCTAAAACAGGCCTTTATGAAGTAGCAACTACTTCATAAAGCTGTTGAGAAAAGCAAAAGAGATAATGTATCTAAAAATGTTATGTAAACTGAAAAACTGTTGTCCTGAGCTAGTAATCAGGCTCTATCTCATGAACTTACTCTCATGAATTTATTACAGCTGTCTGGAGAACTGTGTTGAGAAGGATTCTGAGGGGTACATCCAGGTTCATTGGGAAACAGTACTATTGTTGGGTAAAAATGCCTGCTGTGATTACCAGGGTTTGTTGGCATTGGAAGGGCACTGGTAAAGACCGTGTCACATATTTGACATTGCCACGCTAGATAAGCAGGTGTTGTAATTAGCATCGTAATGACAGAAGTCATCTGGAGCAGCCTTAAGAAGACAAAGAAGAAACAGCAGCATTAAAGAAGCAGAATATCAGCTATAAGAATGTAGCCTAAAGAAACAAATGACTTATTTTGCTGGATGAGGAGTTGGTTTCCCAAACAGCAAACTCCAAGCTGAGCCTTAGTGGATTAGGAATAGAGCTGAACATTTAGCTCCTTCTCCATCTCCTTTGTGAGTTCCCATTCATCTGCCATTTCTCAAGTGTCCAGGCCAGGTCCTCTTCCATTGTCATGATGCCAACTTGCAGAGCAATCCTTTTTTTGTTGTTGTTATTGTTGTTGTTGTTGTTGTTGTTGAGACAAAGTTCCACTCTGTTGCTCAGGCTGGAGTGCAGTGGCACAATCTCTGCTCACTGCAACATCCGCCTCCCGGGTTCAAGCAATTCTCGTGCCTCAGCCTCCCTAGGATTACAGGTGCCCACCACCATGCCCCGCTAATTTTTGTATTTTTACCAGAGATGGGGTTTCACCATGTTGGCCAAGCTGGTCTCAAACTCCTGACCTCGGGTGATCCACCTGCCTCAGCCTTGGGATTACAGGCATGAGCTACCCTGCCCAGCCGCACAGCAATTGTATCCACTCCCATGGCTTTAACCACCTCCATGAATATCTCTGCCTCAGATCTCCTAAGCTCTACAACTGCATATCCAAATGCTATCTGTACATTTATATTTGGCCTATATGAGACCAAGTGTCTAGTTGCAAGCAACAGAAAACAACCTTCGTGAATTTACACAGAAAAAAATGTTAAAGATATTAAATAGTTCACAGACTCTCTGAAAGGGCACCAGGAAACACAGCAAAAAACAATGTCAAAGATCATGCCGTAGAACTGTCATCAGTGGACAAAGTCATAGAATCCTGGGCCACTAATATCACCAACATTGAATACTAGATGCTGCAGCTGGAATAGCTGCCATGCCAGCCTCAGAACACTGGCAGGATAAACTCTTCTGCTGCCTCCCTCACCTGAATGGATTCGGTATGCCATTAGCTTCCAAATCAAAGTCTGAGGGAGAACTGTCTGAATGACAGTGGCTAGGCCATGTGCCCATGCCTTGGACGCAAGGAAGTCTGAGAAAGTACCAGTTGGGCATTTTTCGCTTTATGGTGGGAGGTAGGCTCTGCCTTATAAAGTTTGGAAGAGGGTTTAAATGCTAGATGGCCCTTTTGGGATAAGATGGTATGGTGCAGCCACAAGAGGGAAGGAGTCTGGTCCCCTAAACCACCATGTCACCTTGTTGCCATGCTGATCTGAAATACCTGCATTGGACTGTCATGTGGAGCAAAGCAAAAATAAAATAAAATAAAATAAACCCAAAACATCTATTATGTTAAGCCACTGAAATTGTAGAATTTATTTCTTAGGGCAGATAGTAGTCATATCTTAACTACCATAGTGGCCCAAAATCATATTAAATTTCCACTTCATTGCCTCAGCAGATTCTTAAATGTAGGGGTCATCCTCTTTATCCTACACCTCCAAATTTGCTCTCCTTTGTTTCCAGCCTCCCTAGCCCTCAGTCAAAAGCTTGGCTGTCACCTTGCACTCCTTCCTCTGCTTCACCCCTGACATTCAACCAGAGACCAAATTCTGCAGATTCCTGCTGTCAATTCCCTCCTCAGCTTTTCCGCTTTTACTGTCTTGGCCCATTCACCAATTCTCATCTCTTTTCTGCTGTGACTACTGGATCAGTCTCTGAATTTGTCCTTGCCTTTACTCAGCCTCAGCTCCAGTTCATCCATTCATCCATCCATCCATCCATCCATCCATCCATCCATCTGTCCATCCATCCATCCATCCTAACCATCCATCCATTCAACCATCCAACCATTCATCCATCTAAACATCCAATCATCCATCCCATCCATCCAACCTTCCAATCATCTATCCATCAATTTATGAATCCATCCATCCATTTATCCATCCATCCATCCCATCCATCCAACCATCATCTATCCATCCATTTAATTTATATGTATTAAATACATAACCAGGGTTAGACAGTATAAATATTGTAATAAACGAGTCCTTGACAGAGGACCAAGTGCTGGGGAGACCAACACTAATGAAATAGTCTCACTAATAAATATATAATTACAGGTGCTATGAAAGAAAATTACAGGTTGCTGTGAGAACATCATAATGGGGCTGCGAACTGGTTAAGAGGTCAGGGACATCCTCCTTGAGGAAGTGACTTTTGAGCTGAGATCTAAAGGCTAGAGTAGGTAACCTGGTCAAGTAGATGGGGACTATGATCTTTCAAGTAGCGGGAACAGTGAGTGTGAAGACTCTGAGGCAGGCAGGAGCTGGGCACATTTGGGAAGCCAAATGTCCAATGTGGCAGAGGAACCAGTCTTTTTTATCGTGGTATTCCCAGGACCTAGCAGAGTGTCTGACACATAATAGGTGTTTCAAGAGCTGGTTGAAGGAGCCAATTAATGAATGAAGAGATGGATGGTGGAGACAGATGGGTAAAGAAATGAAACTGTAATCATGGCACAACGTACCACTGAAAAATAGAGCTGCAGCCTCCTTGCTGGTCTCCTTACTTCAGGTTTGGCCACCTCCAATCCCTACTCCACCCTATGGCCCCAGGAGCTGAGGCCATTATAGCACTTATCACACTGGATATAACTGACTGGTTATTGTCTCCCTCCTCCTCCATAATGAGCTCCATAGAAACTTGTTTACCAATACAGTCCCAGCACCCAACCCACTGCCTGCAAAGAGGAAGCATTGCATATAAAAATTTAATGGGTTGATAGGCATAGGAGGCAAACGCCCAGCATCAAAGTCAATTGGGCAGGAGAGGGTGGAGTTGAGAATGAGTAAAACACAGTCAGCTGCCATTGTCAGCCAGCACGGGAGGGGCTGAGAATCAAGTGGAGCACTTATATGCCAGTGGCATTTGACAGTAATATATAGAGACAAGCCTAGAGTCTGCAGAGATGAGCAAGTAAGCAGGTGCAGGAGATGCAAGGAGGAGCTGCAGGGCAGGCTCACATCAACCAGGGGATGGCATCCTTCTGGCCTTTAAAGAGCTTGGCTTACACCTGTCAGGTCACACAATGCCCTTCAAAAGAAGGCACTCACACCTCCTGACACTTAACTTCTATTTTTTTTTTTTTTTTTGAGACAGAGTCTTGCTCTGTCGCCCAGGCTAGAGTGCAGTGGCGCGATCCCGGCTCACTGCAAGTTCCGCCTCCTGGGTTCACCCTCTTTTCCTGCCTCAGCCCCCCGAGTAGCTGGGACTACAGGTGATGGCCACCACGCCCAGATAATTTTTTGTATTTTTTTAGTAGAGACAGGGTTTCACCGTGTTAGCCAGGATGGCCTCGATCTCCTGACCTCGTGATCCGCCCGCCTCGGCCTCCCAAAGTGCTGGGATTACAGGCATGAGCCACCGGCCTGGCCTTAACTGCTTTTTCTACTGCATCTTGGCTGTGTGTGTGCGTGTGTGTGTAATGCACCCCCTACGGGGACATCCTGTTTCTAGCCTCTGCACCTTGCCAGTGCCCAGTCCAGTGCCTGACTCAGTGCCTGAGTAAATGTGCGTTGGAGGAATGAACAGCCAGCAAAAGAGAGAGGACACTGGGCCTGGCAGCCAGAGCAGCTGGAAGGGAGGCCCCAAAACAAACAGAACCTCTGCCAGGAAATCTAATGACACAAGGCCCCATGGACGATTGTGAGTTGTTGTCTGAATGCTTCCTGTTTGCTTGCTTGAAACCAGACTTCCTACAGTGTCTATTCTGGTCCTCTCACTTTGACTTACCGCCTTTCAAAATGATCAGTTTCACCATTCATTCTGCCCTTTTGGCTCCTAGTTTCTGCAACAGACAGATTGAATCTTTATGCATCTATTCATGAAACACTTCTGGAGTCCCTATTATGTGCGATACACTAAGTCACCAGACTCAGGATTCTATGAGAGAACCTGGTGGGAAAGTCAGCAAAATAATAAAAAATTCACAATCTAGAGTGATAAGAGAACGAAACACCAGGGCGACACTGGGAAGCAGACACTCACACCAAAATAATATATGATTGTGTTTTTCCTGAATTCATTTCCTCATATATGAGTGACTAATGAACCAGATTGGAGGTATTTGGGTCAGGAATGCCACTAATTATTTCCCAAACACCCAGCTGTGTGGTCATTCAGGGCAGCTAGGAACAAACACCAGCCCAACAGCGTTCAAACTTCCCAGGACCAAGCTTGGGGGCTTTGCCACAGCACCAGCAATTACTCACTTGGCATGCGGCCACTCCTCACTCTTACCTGCCCAAGGACCTCAGTCCTGCACTAGAGGGGTTTCCTGGGACAATGCTAAAAACCAAACCAGCCCTGGGCAAACTGGGACAGTTGGTCACACTAAAGTCTGAGTGCTTTGCTGAACTTACGGGTCTGCACACACACCAGGACAGCTGGTCTGGATCGGGGATAACAGAGGAAGAGGCGTTAACTGTTGTGTGGAATCATAGCCTCAGCACCTGCCTCTCCAATCTGGCACCCTGCCAGCCCCAGCTCCTAAGATTCAGGCCACTCACACTTCCTGCCTGCTGACTCAGCCACACGTCAGCTGCTCAGTCCTGATGGAGGCAGGACAGGTGACCTTGAGCTAGTGAGGAGGGTGGAGACCCTGCTGCTCTTCTTCATCACTCTATCCTTAGCAGCTAGCATGGTATTCCATGGAGCAGGGGTTCAGTAATGAATGAGTTAAGAGTGGTCTTAGTCTGTCTCTGTTCAATGGGACTTAAAGCCTCTGACTCCTGCCATGTACTTCCCTCTACCCGCCTCCTAAATTCTCCTCTGTTGCAACTCACGGGACACCAAGAACCCAGGGACCAGCCCAGAAAATGCATGCTGCCTGAAACCCAGTCCTCTCTCACTTTCCCACTCCATGGGGACTCTTTTAAGGCTGCCCAGGCCCCTTTGGCCAATATCTGACTACCGCCTGTCCCCTTTCACCCTGAAGTGGCCTTGCCTTGTGCTTGCCAGACTTCCCATGTGCTGCAGTTTCCTGGGCAGATCTCCAGCATGTTGGCTGCTCCGCCGCCCACAGCCTCAGGTCTGGCAGCTGCCTAGATGGGGACCCTATGTTTTACATACGTCCTCCTGAGCAATCTGCATGCTGACTTTTCTGAACTTCTGACCTGGCAACGCTTTTGGGTTCTATCCCTACTCCACCCATCTGCACCCTCAAGGTCAGTCACCATCAGTCGGGTGATGAGGGGGAAAACAAGGTATTAAGGGAAGTTCCAATCTTTTATTTTTCCCCATCAACACATTTACCATCAGCTACCGCCTGAGTCCCTGGAGAGCTGTGAGGAGGGTGTAGGAGGAGCATGGGGCTATTTGTAGACTCACAACCTCAGAGCTGGAGGGAACTGTCTGGGTCACTGAGCCCAGCCTCCCACCTGAGCAGGAAAGCAGACTTGCTGTATTCTGTCAATAAATGGGAATTACGCTTTTGCTTGAATCTGCCTTCATGGGTCGCTCACTCCCTTTTGAGGGGTGTGCTTTGTGATTAGATTGTGCCTACTGTTAGGACATTTTCCCTACATCTCTTGTAGTAAAATGAGCCCCTTGTTGTACATGTCATATTCCAATGTTGCACTCCTGGATTCTGGTAAGCTTACCCTGTCGGTACCACTGTGGGTTGAGATGAGATCTCCCCCTAAGGATGTGATGTTTCCCATCATTGATCCATTGTATCAGCCAGGATCCCGACAGGTGCACTCAAGTTAGGATAACGTGAGGAAGATTTATTTACAAAAGGACTACTTACCAAGCTATGGGTGGGATACACGGGAACCCCAGAGACAGTGCAGTGATCTGCCTTCACTAGCAGTGGAGATCTTACTCATTAGGCCTTATGGATCAGGGGATAGACTGGTAGTTTCTGGAACCCACAAAGTGGAGTCATGTATAGGAGCTGCCTATCAGAACCACCTAGGGGCTTTCCAAATGCACTCTCCACTCCCAGACTCCCCAGGAGAGTTTCCTAGAGCAACTGCAGGGAATGCAGGCTGGTTACCAGGGCCTGTGAAGCAGAGAAGCTGAATTTCATCACCAGATGTGAAGGCTGAGTTTGGGGCTAAGAAAGAGCAAAGTTGGAGGGGTTAGGACTCAGGCAGGCACTGGCCTGGGGCAGGGAGCCTGGGCAAAGCACACAGATGGCCTCTGAGAGGCCTTGCAAATGACATGAACGCCTAGGGCCTATTGTTGCAGTTGACTTCTGGTCTGGTCAGGGCCTGTGTTGTTCCCCAAGATTTCTTTGCCACCCCACACTCGGGATCCATTTCCTTGAATAACAGACGGCTCCTCTTCTCCTCACTTGGGAGTTTCTTTTGTCTGACTGGACTCTTCCCTGTTTTTGTCAGTTTAGATGAGTGACCGTGTTCAGCTGGTCTTTTCTTTGGGCCTGGAGCCACTTTTTCTTGGGGCCCAGCTGCTGCCCAGTTACTCTATGATCTAGCTCTAATGCTTCCCAAATTGTAAGGTGAATAAAAATCCTTAAGGACCCTGTCAAAATGACAACACTGATTTAGTAGGTCCTGGTGGGCTCAGAGATGCTACATTTCTAACATGTGCTCAGATAATACTGATGCTGCCTGTCTGCACACCACACTTTGAGTAGCAAGGCTTGAACCCAATGGTCCTCAGTTCTTGGTTGGAATGAGCTGGAGCTCATCTGGAGCACATGGTGAAAACACAAAGGCCCAGGCCCTTGTGTATTCCAATGAGCTTGGACCTCAGCCAGCTGCATTAGCTCTCAAGGTGATTCTCATATACATTAGGGTTTCAGAACCATTGCTGGGACTCTGGTGTATTGCAGGTGGCTGGCCTGATTGGGTAGCATTGGTTGCCAACTGCATTTAAGGCCCTGGCACAACTCCCTGCCAAGATTTCCTGGAAGACTCTTTCCCTAAGGGTGGCTTTACGTTGTCACTCCTTGACATTATGGGTCTCCTGCAGTCTCCCTCATCACTCTCCAACCATGGGTCCCCTTCCTTAAAGCTCCAGGTCAGTGCTGACACTGGTTGTCCCCATTGCCTATAGCAGTGTTAGCAAACCATGGCCCACAGGCCAAACCAGCCAGCCACCTATTTTGTAAATAATGTTTCATTAGAACAGTCATGCTCATAAATACAAATACAAAAATGCTCCCATCCCCTTTGCAAATAGCATGATCAGGAAAATTATCTCCTTTTGAAATATAACTTCCTGTGAAGCTCCTATTAACTAGAGTTTTGAGAGCATGGCATGTGCCCAGTGTTGGAGACACAAGGCTAGGCCACAGATAATGAACTCTTCCCCAGCAACCCCTGCAATGCCCCTCCTCCCTGGGGGTCTGTGGATACTTCCTCTGCCTCCTTCTCCCCTGTTTACATGCCAGGGCTAAGAGGGGTGATAGACAAGTGTGAAACACAATTGCTTTCCATGTGAAATAGGCTAACCTACTTTGGCTGCCAAATGAAAATGCAAAAAGGTTCAAAAATACAGTTTCTTGATGGATTGAAGATTGTGGAAACGGTGAAAAGGAAATGAGGCGGCCACTAGGGAAGCCCAGAGGAAATGTGGTGAGGCACCTAACATCCCTCTCTTCTATAAACCTTCAACCCCAACTGGGATGTACAGTAAGAAAATTCAAGCTTCTTGGCTGGGCACGGTGGCCCACGCCTGGAATCCAAGCACTTTGGGAGGCCGAGGTAGGCGGAGTGCCTGAGCTCAGGAGTTCGAGACCAGCCCAGGCAACACAGTGAAACCTCATCTCTACTAAAATACAAAAAAAATTAGCTGGGTGTGACAGCATGCACCTGTAGTCCCAGCTACTCGGGAGGCTGAGGCAGGAGAATTGCTTGAACCCAGGAGGCAGAGGTTGAAGTGAGCTGAGAACATGCCACTGCACTCCACCCTGGCAACAGAGAGAGACTCTGTCTCCAAAAAAAAAAAAAAAAAAAAAAGAAAGAAAGAAAATTAAAGCTTCTTTTAGGCACCCCTGCTCATTGCAGCAACTGCACTGTCAAGACTACAGCATCATCATCTGACCCAGCAACCTACACCTAAGATATAGCAAGGATCCTCAGCCTGGGGCTTGGCTCCATCCAACGCTTGGAAGGGGAATCTGGCCTGACATTACAGTCTCCTGCAGGCTCCCTCATCACTCTCCGACTATGGGTCTCCTTCCTCAAAGCTCCAGGTCATTGCTGACATTGGTTGACCCCACTGCCTAGAGCAGTGTTAGCAAACTATGGCCCATGGGCCAAACCAACCATTTTATAAATAATGTTTTACAATAATGTATTTACAAAATAGCAGCTATTTTGTAAATCATGTTTCAATAGAACACAGTCATGCTCATTTATTTACATCAGACCACCCTCCCCACAGTGACATTTTGGGTGTTAACAACTGAGGAGTGCTACTGGTATCAACTGGGTAGAGACTAGGATGCTGCTAAATATCCTACAGTTCACAGGACAGCCCTCATAAAAAAGAATGATCCAGCCCCAAATGTCAGCAGGCCAAGGTGGACAATACCTTGCATATTGTTTGTGGCTGCTTCTGAGCTAAAATGGGAGAGTTGAGTAGATGTGACAGAGATCACATGACCTGCAGAGTCTAAAACACATTCTGTTTGGATTTTGTACTAGTCAGGGTTTTCCATAGAGACAGAACCAATAGGACAGAGAGAAAAGAAAAAAAAAAGAGAGAGAGATTTAAGGAACTGGCTCATGTGATTATGGAGGCTGGCAAGTCCAAAGTCTGCAGAGTGGACTGGCAGGCTGAAGACCTGGGAAGAACGAAGGTTGCAGTTTAAGTCTGAAGGCTGTCTGCTGCAGGATTCCTTCTTGCTCAGGGGAGGTCAGTCTTTGTACCATTCAGTCCTTTGACTGATTGGATGAGGCCCACCGACATTGTGGAGGGCAACCAACTTTACTCAAAATCCACTGATTTCAGGCCGGGCGCGGTGGCTCAAGCCTGTAATCCCAGCACTTTGGGAGGCCGAGACGGGCGGATCACGAGGTCAGGAGATCGAGACCATCCTGGCTAACACAGTGAAACCCCGTCTCTACTAAAAATACAAAAAATTAGCCGGGCGTGGTGGCGGCGCCTGTAGTCCCAGCTACTCGGGAGGCTGAGGCAGGAGAATGGCGTAAACCCGGGAGGCGGAGCTTGCAGTGAGCCGAGATCGCGCCACTGCACTCCAGCCTGGGCGACAGAGCGAGACTCTGCCTCAAAAAAAAAAAAAAAAAAATCCACTGATTTCAATGTTAATCTCATCCAAATGTACTCTCACAGAAACATCCAGAATAATGTCTGACCAAATATCTGGGTACCGTGGTCCAGCCAAACTGACACATAAAATTAACCATCAGAGCCAGGTGCAGTGGCTCATGCCTGTAATCCCAGCACTTTGGGAGGCCGAGGTGGGTGGATCATGAGGTCAGGAGTTCAAGATCAGCCTGGCCAATATGGTGAAACCCTGTCTCTACTAAAAATACAAAAATTAGCCGGGTGTGATGGTGTGTGCCTGTAATCCCAGCTACTTGGGAGGCTGAGACAGAAGAATCACTGGAATCCAGAAGGCGGAGTTTGCAGTGAGCCGAGATTGCATCACTGCACTCCAGCCTGGGTAACAGAGTGAGACTCTGTCTCAAACAAAACAAAACAAAACAAAAAAACATTAACCATCAAAGGTTTTTACAGAAAAAGTTTATAGAACCCTCGGAGTCACACTTCACCAGAGCTGAAGACTTGTTGGATTGGCCTCATGAGAGGATTTTAGGTGGGCGTGACCTTGGATGTCAAGGACAATGGAGAATAAGCTGTGATGAGAATGCTGTGGTCATGCCTCCATGGCTCTAGCTGACTTCCCCAGGGGCAAAGTCCACCCTGACCCTCCCTCGTGGACACAGTCCTTAGTTTACAATGTAATGTCACATTTTTTTTTCTTTGAAACAACCCTTTAAGGTAGAGTCTGGGGAGATGATACTGTTTTACTGATAAGCAAACTGAGGTCCAGACAGGTGAGGTACTACCACACAGGGAGTTGGGGTGAGAATGGTGATCTCCTGGTTCCCAGTTTGGTGTTCTTGGGAATCACAATTCACTCTGGGGTGACCAACTGTTCTGTGTTGCTGTTGTTGTTGTTGTTACTTGAGATGGAGTCTCGCTTTGTCACCCAGGCTGTAGTGCAGTGGCGCAATCTTGACTCACTGAAACCTCCGCCTCCTGGGTTCAAGTAATTCTCTTGCCTCCGCTTCCCGAGTAGCTGGGACTACAGGCATTTGCTACCATGCCCGGCTAATTTTTATATTTTTAGTAGAGACAGGGTTTCACCAAGTTGGCCAAGCTGGTCTCAAACTCCCGACCTCCTGTCCTTAGGTGATCCACCCACCTTGGTCTCCCAAAGTACTGGGATTGCAGGGGTGAGCCACCATGCCTGACCCTGTTCTGGTTTTTATAGGTCCAAGGGATTTCCTGGAATGCAGGATTTTAAGTGCTAAAACTGGGGAAATCTGAGGCAAACTAGGACGATCTGATCACCCTACTTTGCCACCTCAGGGATGTCTGACCTCAGTTAACCTAGCACTAAGTAGAATTAGCCAGCCAGGAGCTCAAGGCCCTGGGGAGACCCCTCAGTTAGGTGTGATGTGAGCAGACTGCCAGCACGGGCACCTGTGTGTGTTCCTTCTCTACAAACTCGAGAACAGAAACGTGATGGCAGCTTGAAGGGGGCTGGAAGGAGCTCTAGAACCCAGAGGTGAGACCTGCCCCAGCCTGCACCCCTTTTAGCAGCCAATGCCCCTGCTTGCCCCTAAGTTTCTCCAACTCTAAAATGACGATCTTTGTGTGCACCTAATAAATGTTTACATTTTTAAGTTACACTTTCTTCTAGCACCAGAACTAATATTCATTCATTATCGTAGACTTGGGAAAAAAAGAAAAGGAAAAAAAGGCCGGGCACGGTGGCTCAAGCCTGTAATCCCAGCACTTTGGGAGGCCGAGACGGGCGGATCACGAGGTCAGGAGATCGAGACCATCCTGGCTAACACGGTGAAACCCCGTCTCTACTAAAAAAAATACAAAAAGCTAGCCAGGCGAGGTGGCGGGCGCCTGTAGTCCCAGCTACTTCGGAGGCTGAGGCAGGAGAATGGCGTAAACCCGGGCGCAGAGCTTGCAGTGAGCTGAGATCCGGCCACTGCACTCCAGCCCGGGTGACAGAGCGAGACTCCGTCTCAAAAAAAAAAAAAAAAAAGCCAAAAAAAAAAAAAAAAGCAAAGGAAAAAAACAAGTTTTAACATCCAAATTTCTACTAATTCGAGTTTTTCCTAGATTTTTTTCCATGTACAAAATTTATGCATACTTTCACTCACTAGTAATTATACTATACAATTTTATTAGGTTTTTCCTTTTTTTAAAACCTTTTAGTTTTTAAAAAAATTCTTGCCAGATTATAAAATTGGTGAAAATATGAAAAGCACATGAATACAAAAGTCAATAGTAATCATCACCTATAATGCCATATATGTAAATATATACACACATATATAAATATATATGCATGTGTATATATAAATATAAACATCTATTTTCCTAGGCATATATATGTGTTTACATTTACACATGTGTCTGTGTATATATTTAAATATGTATATATATTTTCTATATAGGAGATATTTATAGATATTTTTACATACACATATTTATATATATACACACATTCATGTGCTTATATAAACATACTTTATATCTGTTTATATATAATTTATTTTTATTATAAAAGATATATCATTATAAAAAATTCAAACACTCATAAATAAGCTTTCTATTACCACTCAAACCCATCCCTTAGAGATAATAACCCCTATTTTCTTTTTTTGTTGTTGTTGAGATGGAGTCTGGCTTTGTTGTCCAGGCTGGAGTGCAGTGGTGCTAACTCGGCTCACTGCAAGCTCTGCCTCCCAGGTTTACGCCATTCTCCTGTCTCAGCCTCCCAAGTAGCTGGGACCACAGGCGCCCGCCACCACGCCCAGCTAATTTTTGTATTTTTGGTAGAGACGGGGTTTCACCGTGTTAGCCAGGATGGTCTCGATCTCCTGACCTTGTGATCCGCCCGCCTTGGCCTCCCAAACTGCCGGGATTACAGGCGTGAGCCACCACGCCCGGCCGATAATAACCCCTATTTTCAATTTGGTATCTATCTTTTTTTTTTTTTTTGAGACGGAGTCTTACTCTGTAGCCCAGGCTGGAGTGCAGTGGCGCGATCTTGGCTCACTGCAAGCTCCGCCTCCCGGGTTCACGCCATTCTCCTGCCTCAGCCTCCCAAGTAGCTGGAGCTACTTGGGAGCTGGACCTCGTGATCTGCCCGCCTCGGCCTCCCAAAGTGCTGGAATTACAGGCGTGAGCCACCTCGCCTGGCCTTGGTATCTATCTTTACAGGCATTTATTTCATTTGTAGGTATACATGTGTCTACATTTTTAACACAGGTAGGATCTTAACATAGTACTGTTCTGTGACTTGCCTTTTAACTTAAAATATTATTGGCATATTCATAGAATGTTCTCTCCTGCTTTATTCACTTAACTTTCAAAGATAACTTCCAGACTTTTTATAAACTGAAATATTTTACTGAATGGCTATAGTTGTTAAACCTCACCTTTGGCACTTCTTTGTTATTCCTGATTTTAACTTATTTTTAAAATTATACAAGTAGTATGTGGATACATTCGCATTTTAAAAAATTCAAACTATAAGGAAGAGGCCAGTCTCAGTGGCTCACACCTGTAATCCCAGCACTTTGGGAGGCTTAGGTGCCTCGATCACCTGAGCCCAGGAGTTTGAGACCAGTCTAGGCAACATAGCGAAACTCCATCTCTACTAAAAATACAAAAAAACTAGCAGGGTGTGGTAGTGCGCACCTGTACTCCCAGCTATTCAGAAGGCTGAAGTGGGAGAATCGCTTGAGCCTGGGAGGCAGAGATTGCAGTGAGCTGAGATCCCACCACTGTACTACCACCCAGGGATAGAGCCAGACCCTCTCTCAAATTCAAACTATAAGAAAGAAAAAAGAGCAGTTTGCCTTCCTCTTTTCCCCACCCATATTCCTGTCCAGCAATAGCCACCGTAGCAGTCTCTCTTCTATGCATTTACATGTATGAACGTATTTTCTTACTGGAATCACACTGTACCTATTGTTCTGCAACCTGCTTTTTACATACACGTAGACATCTACAGTGCCTGCATCAGCGTATTTGATGCCTTTACTGAGTTTGGAAAAAGGCACTCCTTTATCAAATAAATATTTTTTAAGTTAGCACAATCTGATTAGCTCTGCCAAGGGTGCTTTCCAGAGTGTGGCCTGGCTCTGGCATGGCCTGGCTGTGTGCCACATTCACACCCACTTATACTCTGAACTCCCTGAATGCCAGTGTGCTCGAGCCTCCAAAGAGGGCACAGTCCACCTCCATATGAGGAATCTATGTCAGATTTGGAGTTGGGCAGGAGGCAGGGATTGGAGCAGCAGGTGAATAAGAAGAGACTTCAGTGGGCTCCTAGAATACATGTGGGACTGGTTTTAACTACGTATGCATGTGTGTGCCAGTGAGTGTGAGTGCATGCTCTGCCAAGTGTGTGCATGGCTATGTGTGACAGTACTAAATTATATGAGGACGAGCAAGCTGTCACATCTCGGTATATGTCTAAGATGTCAATGAAGTTCCCTTGGCAGTGGCTCCCTTGTGCAGTGAACAACCCAGACAGCAGTAGGCAGCATCCCTGGAGGTGGACTTGTTTTTAACAGCTACATAGCAATGCATAAAATGGCTGTATCATAATTTAGCTAGGTGTTCCCTTTTTGATGGATATTTAGATTCCCTCCCTCCCTCCCTTCCCTCTTTTCCTCCCTCCCTCCCTCCCTCCCTCCCTCTGTCTACCTACCTGTCTATTGTTATTACAAACAATGGTGTTAGGAATTTCATTGTACTCACTTCTTTGATTATTTCTGTAGTATAGACTGCTAAAAGCACAATTACTAGGTCAGAGGTAGGTGCACTTAAATTTTAAAAACTATTGCCTTCTGGTATTTTTGTGCCCCAAACTGAATGATTGACAGTCCTTGTTTCATCATGACCTTTCTGGCTTTAAGTATAGTTAAAACAATTTTCTAGCTTTGGAGGCAAGATGTGGTATCTCATTGTTGTTTCCTTTGCATTTCTTTGCTTACTAGCTAGGTTGAACATGTTTACATCTTTGCTTGCCAATTACTTTTGGTTGCTTGCTAATTATCTATTTGTGTTCTTACTCATTTATCTATTGCAAAAGATCATCTAATTTTAGCCATGACTGGATTAGATAACTAATTAGGTAACACTTATAATTATTGTTTCTAAGCATTTTTTTTTTGTGCCAGACATTATGCTAAGCACTTTGCACAGACTATTTTTCATTTAATTAACTTAGCGAAGAAGATACTTTGATCTCCACTTTAAAGATAAGAGACTAAGGCTTAGAGAACTAGAACAACATAGATCACTCACCTGGGTAAGTTGAAGGTGCCACAGTTTGAGTCCAGCACTGACTACTTAGTCCTCTAACCACTCAGTTGTATTGTCATAAGGGTGTCTTGCAACTTCTTTAACATGTGATTCGTTGACTGATTCATTCATTCAACGAACACTGATTTCCCACACTGGGGCAAGCACATACCTTTCTGGCACCCACGCCACAGTGGGTTTGCAAGGTGCTACCTATAAGCTCTACACATGTAGTGTGGCATGAGGGCTAAGCTTTGGACTGATAGGGACAAGGAGAGGAAGCTGTTACTAGAAACTGGAAAGAGTGGCTGGGTGGAAAAGGCCATTGACAGGAGAGTGGCTTTGGTAGAAGTGTCACCAATTTTATATGACCAGCAGCGCTAGAACTGAGAATAAACACCCTATCCTGACACTCCTCCCTCCCTCCCATCTCCTGCCAGTGCTTCCCATGGACCAGACACAACTGGAGGCTAAAGGACAAGGATACTCACTGAGGAAGTCCATGTGGGTCAGCCTCTCAGGGTACAGAGTTGGGGAGGGCATGAGAAAATATATCTAGGCTGGTTGTGGTGGCTCACGCCTATAATCTCAGCACTTTGGGAGGTTGAGGAGGGCGGATCACTTGAGGTCAGGAGTTTGAGACCAGTCAAGACAACATGATGAAACCCCATCTCCACTAAAAATACAAAAATTAGCTGGGCATGGTGGCAGGTGCCTGTAATCCCAGCTACTCAGGAGGCTGAGGCACAAGAACTGCTTGAACCTAGGAGGCAGAGGTCACAGTGAGCCGAGAATGTGCCACTGAACTCTAGCCTGGGAGACACAGCGAGGCTCTAACTCGAAAAAACAAAAAGAAAGAAAAAGTATGTCTAGAGGGACAAACAGAAGACATCCATCACCCTGTCTTCTGCACGTGTGGTGGATTCCCAGCAACAGCTGGGGACCCAACCATTTTGCTCACTGAACCAGGTACACCTTAACAGTGGCCACTTGTGGGGTCTACTGGCCTAAGGCCTAGACAAGGCAGGTCACTGATGCAAGTTCATTGGAGAGAAAATGGGTTTGCAGGGGTGTTTATGGAGTTACTGAGAATTTTAATTTATTGTAACTTTTATTTTAGGTTCAGGGATACATATGCAGGATTGTTATATAGGTTAAACTCATGTCGCAGGGGTTTGCTGTACGCATTATTTCATCACCCAGCTACTAAGCCTAGTACCCAATAGTTATATTTATTTATTTTTGAGACAGGGTCCTGCTAACTCTATGTTGATCTTTGTAAAAAAACTGCCAAACTCCCTTCCAAGGGGCTGTATAATTTTGCATTTCCCATCAGCCATGAATGAGAATTCCTCTTGCTCCACATTTTTGCCAGAAATCTGTTTCAGGTTTTTGGATTTTAGCAATTCTAATAGGTACATAATGATATCTCTTGTTTTAATTTGCATTTCCCTAATGACAAATGATGTTGCACATTTTTTTCCATATGCTTATTTGCATATGGTCTTGCTATGTTGCCCAGGCTGGAGTGCAGTGGCATGAACATGGCTCACTGCAGCCTTGACCTCCCAGGTTCAAGTGATCCTTCTTCTTCAGCTCCCAAGTAGCTAGGACCACAGGTTTGTGCCACTATACTTGGCTAATTTTTAAATTTAGCAATATACATTTAAAATTCATCCATCTTTTCACACTTTGATAGCTCATTTCTTTTTATTGTTGGATACTATTCCATTGTACAGATATATCACATTGTATGTATCCATTCACCTATCGAAGAGCACCTTAGTTGCTTCCAGTTTTTGGCAATTATGAATAAAGCTGCCATGAACATTTGTGTGCAGCTTTTTGCATTGATATACATTTTCAAATCAGTTGGGTAAATACCAACAAGCGTGATTGCTCAATCTCCTGGGCTCAAGCAACCTTCCCACCTCAGCCTCCCAGGTAGCTGAGACTACAGGTGCACAACACCATGCCTAGCTAATTTTAAAATTTTTTGTAGAGACAGGCTACCACTGTGTTGCCCAGGCTGGTCTCGAACTCCTGGGATTAAGCAAATCCTCTTGCTTCAAACTCTGAAGATATTCACTTTGCAATTTTAGGAGAACAGGGGAGGAAAATGTACTGATGGAACTATTAGGAGGAAAGTAATTAACATAAAGTAGTACTTTTTAGTGATTTATTTATCTATTTTTTTGAGACGGAGTCTTGCTCTGTCACCCAGGCTGGAATGCAGTGGCATGATCTTGGCTCACTGCAAGCTCCTCCTTCTGGGTTCACGCCATTCTCCTGCCTCAGCCTCCCGAATAGCTGGAACTACAGGCACCCGCCACCTCACCCGGCTAATTTTTTGTATTTTTTAGTAGAGATGGGGTTTAACCGTGTTAGCCAGGATGGTCTCAATCTCCTGACCTCATGATCCGCCTGCCTTGGCCTCCCAAAGTGCTGGGATTACAGGTGTGAGCCACTGTGCTGGGCCCTATTTCGCTTATTTTAAAATTCAGTTGTTTCTTTTCTTTTCTTTTTTTCTTTTTTCTTTTTTTTTTTTGAGATGGAGTCTTGCTCTGTCACCAGGTTGGAGTGCAGTGGCGTGATCTCAGCTCACTGCGACACCCATCTCCTGGGTTCAAGTGATTCTCCTGCCTCAGCCTCCCGAGTAGCTCGGATTACAGGCACGCACCACCATGCCCAGCTAATTTTTGTATTTTTAGTAGAGATGGGGTTTCACGATGTTGGCCAGGATGGTCTTGATCCGCCTGCCTCAGTCTTCCAAAGTGCTGGGATTACAGGTTTACAGGCATGAGCCACCGTGCCCAGCCGTTTTTTTGTTTTTTTGTTTTTTTTTTTTTTAGATGAGAGTGTTGCACCCAGGCTGGAGTGCAATGGTGCAATCTCAGCTCTCTGCAACCTCTGCTTCTCGGGTTCAAGTGATTCTTCTACCTCAGTCTCCTGGGATTACAGGTGCCTGCCACCATGCCCAGCTACTTTTTTGTATTTTTAGTAGAGGCAGGGTTTCACCATGTTAGCCAGCATGGTCTTGATCTCCTGACCTCGTGATCCCTCCGCCTTGGCCTCCCAAAGTGCTGGGATTATAGGCGTGAGCCACTGCGCCCGGCCCAGTTGTTTGTTTTCTTATTGTTGAGTTTTTAAGAGTTTTTTTTGCGTTTCTCAGATGTGTTTCTCAATATTTTCTCCCAGTCTGTGGCTTGTCTTCTCATTCACTTAACACTGTATTTCACACAGCAAATGTTCATTTTAATAAAGTGCAATTACATAAAGTCCAGCACATAGACTGTGCTTTTGGTGTTATGTCCGAATGGATTTTCTCTTATGTTTCCTTTTAGAAGTTTTATAGTTTTGTTTCACACTTAGATCTACAATCCATTTGAGGAAATTTTTGCAAAAGGTTTAAAGTCCGTGTTTAGGTTAATTTTTTTCCATATCAATGCCCAATTGTTCCAGCACCATTTATTTTAAAATTATCCTTTCTATACTGAAATTGCCTTTGCATCTTTGCCAAAAACCAGTTGACTATATTTGTGTGGGTACTGAGATAGTTTCATCAAATAATACAACTAAAATGCTTAGCATAGGGCCTATTGTAGAATAACCAATTAGTGTTAGCTTTTATTAGTCTATGAATCTATTTCTTTGGTAGTGTGTTCAAATTAAAATAGAATAAGAAAATTAAGCTATATCATGGAATATGTAGATGTTATTTGGCTAAGTCCCATTTTGGACATGGTTTTAAAGCACACTTTTTAAAAATTTTAATCAAGAGGAGGGTTTTACCTTATATTTAGTACTCTGATGGACACTGTGTGTTGTGATGATAAAAATTATGAGATTGTTATACTCTAGACTATGTTTCAATTTGGTAACAATGAACATCTTTATTCAGGAAAATGGTTTACACAGCAAAGTGACAATTATTTGCAGTATTTTTAACCAAGCTCTTTTCACATGTCACTTAATATCATAGATTTTCTGATGTTTGAATTTCTCCACAACTTCGGAAAAACTTTTTTATATTTTAAGCCAGTCAAATTTAGCAGTGGGGAGTGTAAAAACTTAAAGGACCAACATATGGGGTTATAAAAATACGGTTAGATAAAAGAATAAGTTCTTGCATTTGGTAGCAGGGAAATTATAGTTAACAATAATTTATTGTGTATTTCAAAATAATTACAAGAGAAGGTTTGGAATGTTCCCAACACAAAGAAAACATAAATGTTTGAGGCAATGGATATCACAATTACCCTGATTTGATCATTACACATTATATACAGGTATCAAAATATCACATATACTCCCAAAATATGTGTATTATATGCTAATGAGAAAATAAAACTAGCACCCATTTTACAAGGTCACTATGATGATTAACTTATTTATTAGATATAATATGCTTAAAATGGTGCCTGACACATTCAATACATTTATCACTTTTTTTAAAAAATAACCAACATACAGAGATGTTAGGAAATGATTAAACCTTTCATTATTAGCAAAAGGTAAATAGACCCTGAAAGCTGCAACCAACAAAAAGATGCAGTTGGTGCTACAAGGTCAGAAAGCTTGAAGATGCCTGTCCTCTCATCTTGGAAAGCCAAATGGACTTGACTCTAACCTAGACTCTAGAAATATAGATTTCTATGTGAGACTCTAGGAACAAGAACTTAAGTAGAAGACAAAAAGCCTGGGTGGGTTCTGTTGTGACTTTGAGAGTGATCTTGCTGTTCGTAGGTATGTGTTCTGGTTTTGTGACAAGACAACTGGCTTCATTGTATTTTAAGTTGTCAGATTTCAAGGGATAATAATACCTACTGGGTCAACTTCAGAAGGCTGTTAGAAAAATCACCTAGTATATGTGAACATATTCATAAGGTGTAAAATGATATTCAAACGTTAGATACTTAAGAGAATCTAGCGCTAGAAAGAGCCAGGCTAAAATTCTGAAAACACAGAAAGAGGAACCTAGTGTAGAAGAAACAAAACCAATATGAAAATCAAATAGGGAGGGACCTTCATACAGAAGCAGCATAGCTCAGAGGTTAATTCTTTATCATAAAAGCTGCTGTATAAGACAGCTATAATAAGAAACAAGATATTCACTTTGTGAATTTAGGACAACAGGGGACGGAAATGTCCTGATGAAACTATTAACAGTAAAGTAATTAACATAAAGTAGTATTATTTATTTATTTTTATTTTTATTTTTATTTTTTTGAGACAGAGTCTCGCTCTGTCTCCCAGGCTGGAGTGCAGTGGCACCATCTTGGCTCACTGCAAGCTCCGCCTCCCGGGTTCACGCCATTCTCCTGCCTCAGCCTCCTGAGTAGCTGGGACTACAGGCGCTCGCCACCATGCCCGGCTAATTTTTTTGTATTTTTAGTAGAGTCGGGGTTTCACCCTGTTAGCCAGGGTGATCTCTTCTGACCTTGTGATCCACCCGCCTCGGCCTCCCAAAGTGCTGGGATTATAGGCGTGAGCCACCGCGCCCAGCCTAAAGTAGTATTTAAATCAATTAGAAGCCATAAGAAAGAGTAGAATTGATAAGTAAATACAAGATGGTGGCTGGGTGTGGTGGTTCACACCTGTAATCCCAGCATTTTGGGAGGCTGAGATGGGAGGATTACTTGAGCCCAGGAGTTTGCGAACAGCCAGGGCAACATAGGGAGACCTAGTCTCTACAAATAAAAATAAAAATAGGCCGGGTGCTGTGGCTCATGCCTGTAATCATAGCACTTTGGAAGGCCAAGGCAGGTGTATTACCAGGTCAGGAGTTTGAGACCAGCCTGGCTAGCATGGTGAAAACCCATCTCTAATAAAAATACAAAAAATTAGCCGGATGTGGTGGTGGTGCACGCCTGTAGTCCCAGGTACTCAGGAGGCTGAGGCAGGAGAATGCCCTGCCCTGGCAGGCGGAGGTTGCAATGAGCTGAGATTGTGCCACTGTACTCCAGCCTGGGCGACATAGCGAGACTCTGTCTCAAAAAAAAAAAAAAAAAAAATATATATATATATACACACACACATATATATATATATAACCTGGGCAAGGTAGTGTGAGCCTGTGGTCTCAGCTACTTAGGAAGCTGAAGTGGGAAGATCACTTGAGCCAGGGAGGTCGAGGCTGCAATAAGTCATGATTGCATTTCTACACTCCAGCCTGGGTGACAGTGAGATCCTGTCTTAAAAACACACACAAAAAAAGACAAAATTTTTTTTGTTTTTGAGACAGAGTCTGGCTCTGTCGTCCAGGCTGGAGTGCAGTGGCACAATCTCGGCTCACAGCAAGCTCCACCTCCCAGGTTCACGCCATTCTCCTGCCTCAGCCTCTCGAGTAGCTGGGATTACAGGCACCTGCCACCACGCCTGGCTAATTTTTTGCATGTTTAGTAGAGACGGGGTTTCACCGTGTTAGCCAGGATGGTCTTGATCTCCTGACCTCGTGATCCACCCACCTCGGCCTCCCAAAGTGCTGGGATTACAGGTGTAAGCCACCGCACCCAGCCCGAAATGTTTTTAAAAAGATAATGTAAACAGATAATCCTTTGAATCCTAGTCAAGGAGCAGGAATAATTACAATTAGAATGAAGAAAGGGCTATACGATTAGGTGTAGGATAGTTCTATGTGTTGAGGATAGCTAGCCTGGTCATCACAATAATGCTGTTAGATGTCCTGCCTTAATGAACCCAGTGGGATGTTCCCTGAGAGGCATTATGGGGCAGCATTCCCTATCCTCATTTGGTTGATGTATCAAGTGCTCGGTTTTGCATCTCAGAATGCTGATTTTTGTCTCAGAGCCATTTCTCACAGGCAGACTCACAATAGCCAAGGTCATAAGACTGATGTATAAATCCAAGTACCAATTTATAAATTAAAAATGAGAAACATAACTGAGGCTGGAAAACAGCCCAATCATATTAACTCACAACAAAGGAAGTCTGTTAGATAAATTGAGCATTTAATAACAAGATATCCTTGTGAAGAATGTAAACTAGATAAAAAACGTTCATTTTACAATAAGGATCACCTTGTCAGCTAGACCAGCATATGTGAAATTCAGCCACTGAAACTGCCTATCCCCTGGACCGTGCTGAGATGAACACTGCTGATCACTGCATCTCTGACTCTCCTTTGATTCTGCTTCTACGAGGACCAACCTTCCCCTCTTTATGATTGACACTGGCTTGTTTCAGATAGGTCAGTGCATTCAAAAGGCAAATGAACAATGGCAGTCCTGGGAGTGGCTCCATCATTTTAGTTACAGAGCTCATGGACATGGATCCACGGTCTGCAGACAGGTTCTGGGAGATACAGCAACTTTCTCAACTAGATGGAAAGCTTTACATCTAGTTTTTGCAATTTTCTGAGGAGAGAATCTACAGGCTTCATGAGACCCTCAAAGAGGCCCACACACTAAAAACAACAATTACAATCTTCAAACATCTCTACTATGATCCTTTTGAGTTGGGTTTGCAGTTTAATTCTCAGTAGATTATTTTATCCTCGCGCTCAAAAGAAACTCACATTTGCCCCAGAGTGCTGACAGCACAAGTATACATTAACAAATAACTTTGAGGCCAGGTGCAGTGGCTCACACCTGTAATCCCAGCACTTTGGGAGGCCAAGGTGGGAAGATCACAAGGTCAGGAGTTCAAGACCAGCCTGACCAACATGGTGAAATCCTGTCTCTACTAAAAATACAAAAATTAGCTGGGGGTGGTGGTGCATGCCTGCAATCCCAGCTATTCAAGAGGCTGAGGTAGGAGAATCGCTTGAACCCGGGAGGCGGAGGTTACAGTGAGCTGAGATTGCACCATTGTACTCCAGCCTGGGTGACAGAGCGAGACTCCATCTCAAAATAATAATAGTAATAATAATAATAATTTGAAAAATCTCAATGAAATAGGCAATTTTCTATAAAAATATATATTATCAAAATTGATAAAACATAGAGTAAAAAACCTGACTGGACGAGTAAGTCAGGCAGAGACTGAGAAAGTTTTCAAGAATAATATTGGAAAGCAATCTCACACATGAAAATATGCAGTATGGAGACTGTAAGCATCATGGGGAAGACTGGAAGTCATAAACACACTCATTTCTGGAACTGTCTATGGGCCCATGGGGCAAAGCAATGGGTATGCCTGCATCCAATCATCTTAAAGTAGGGGGAACTTGGGACCTGGAGAACAAGGGAGAAGGATTTAGTCCAAGTGAGCCTTTGAGTCCATCTTGACCCCTTGCTGCTGGTGGAGGGAGAGTGTTTGAATACTAATCCTTTCAGGAGCAGATCTTCTCAGTCCCTCCCTCTCTTGCCCAGAGGAGCTACTGCTAAACAAGAGAACACACATGAGTAAGGCTGCCAGGGACACCAGCGGATGAAGCAACAGAACTAACAACCAAACAAACAGCATAGACTCCCATGCTGACTTAGTTGGCATTCTGGTTTTCTCTCTTTGAGCATAAGTATCCTTTGGCCTGAGTAAATTTCCTGGAATTATCATAAAAGGAGGATAAAAGAGGGTAAGGGAAGGTAAAATGGGAGTTTAGAATCATTTAATGTAAGCTCATTTGATACTACTGATGAATTGGGCTATATCAGGTAGATATAGATGAAAAATCGAAACTAAAACATTAGCAGATGTAATTAAACAACATAATGAAAGAAAAACTCACTATAGTTGTGCTATGCATATCAATAATATAAGAAAAATTCAATAAGTAAGCCTATTAATATACTACTTTAAAACTATAGATCAAATGTAAAAATGATCATCTTTGGCCGGGCATGGTGGCCCACACCTGTAATCCCAGCACTTTGGGAGACTGAGGTGGGTGGATCACAAGGTCAGGAGTTTGAGACCAGTCTGGCCAACATAGTGAAACCTCGTCTCTACTAAAAATACAAAAACTAGCCGGGCATGGTGGCACACGCCTGTAGTCCCAGCTACTCGGGTGGCTGAGGCAGAAGAACTGCTTGAACCTGGGAAGTGGAGGTTGCGGTGAGCCGAGATCATGCCACTGCACTCCAGCCTTGGTGACAGAATGAGACTCCATCTCAAAAAAAAAAAAAAAAAAAAAGATCAACTTTTTTTGGAAGGGGAAAATCAGCCAATACAATTCAATAGCCATTTCTAACAAAAATTAATTATAAAAATAGATGGTACCTCTTTAGCATCACTTTTTTAAAAATTGCAATAAAATATACAGAGCCTAAAATTTACTATCTTAACCATTTTTTAAGTGTACAGTTTGGTGGCATTAAGGACATTCACTTTCTAGTGCAGCCATCACCACCATCTATCTCCACAATTCTTTTTATCTTGCAAAACTGAAACTCTGTACACATTAAACAATGACTTTCCATTCCTCCCTCCCCTCAGCCCTTGGCAACCATCATTCTACTCTCTGTCTTTAAGAATTTGATAACTCTAGGTACCCCGATCTAAAAAGTCATACAGTATATGTCTTTTTGAGACTGGTTTATTTCACTTAGCATAATGTCCTCCAGGTTCATCAGTGTTGTCGTATGTGTCAGAATTTCCTTCCTTTTTAAGGTGGAATAATATTCCATCTCATATATATACACCACATTTTGTTTATCCATTCATCTGTCAATGGACACAGGATGCTTCCACCTTTTGGCTATTGTGAATAATGCTGCTTGAATATCCATGTATAAATATCTCTTTGAGACCCTGCTTTCAATTCTTTTGGTTATATGCCCAGAAGTACAATTGCTGAATCATACAGGAATTCTAATTTTTTGTGGCTGTACTATTTTACACTCCCACCATCAGCACACAAACGTTCCAATTTCTCCACATCTTTGCCAACACTTATTGTTCTGTTTATATAGTAGCCATCCTTAGAACACATTATTATTATTATTATTATTGAGACAGAGTCTTGCTCTATTGCCCAGGCTGAGTGCAGTGGCACGATCTTGTCTCACTGCAACCTCCGCCTCCCGGGTTAAAGCAATTCTCCTGCTTCAGCCTCTCAAGTAGCTGGGACTACAGGTGCATACCACCACACCCGGCTAATTTTTTTGGTATTTTAGTAGAGACGGGGTTTCACCATGTTGCCCAGGCTGGTCGCGAGCTCCTAAACTCAGGAATTCCGCCCACCTCAGCCTCCCAAAGTGCTGGGATTACAGGTGTGAGCCACCGTGCCCGGCCAGAACACATTTTTTTCTTCTTTTTGAGACAGAGTCTCACTCTGTTGCCCAGGCTGGAGTGCAGTGCCTGTGATTTCGCTCACTGCAACCTCCGCCTCCCAGGTCCAAGTGATTCTCCTGCCTCAGCCTCCTGAGTAGCTGGGACTATAGGTATACGCCACCATGCCCAGCTAATTTTTGTATTTTTTAGTAGAGATGAGGTTTCACCATGTTGGCCGGGATGGTCTAGATCTCTTGACCTCGTGATCCACCCACCTTGGCCTCCCAAGGTGCTGGGATTACAGGTGTAAGCCACCACGCCCAGCCCAGAACACAATTTTTTAAAAAGACATTTATTCCAACTAAATCAGCATTTGCCAGAAACTAGTCTACAATGGAATGTCATATCAATATTATCATATCAATATGATATAATATCATATCAATCAATATTGTCATATCAACAATAACAATATTATTTAATTTTGCTTTAAAACTCGGGCTACATCAGTAAGACATGAAACATAATATAAATATTTTAGGCCGGGTGCAGTGGCTCAAGCCTGTAATCCCAGCACTTTGGGAGGCCAAGACGGGCGGATCACAAGGTCAGGAGATCGAGACCATCCTGGCTAACCCGGTGAAACCCTGTCTCTACTAAAAAATACAAAAAACTAGCCGGGCATGGTGGCGGGCGCCTGTAGTCCCAGCTACCGGGAGGCTGAGGCAGGAGAATGGCGTGAACCCAAAAGGCGGAGCTTGCAGTGAGCTGAGATCCGGCCACTGCACTCCAGCCCAGGCGACAGAGCGAGACTCCGTCTCAAAAAAAAAAAAAAATAGAATAAAAATAAATAAATAAATAAATAAATATTTTAAAGGAAGACAGAAAATACTATTTTAGTTATAATAACAAAAAACAAAGCAGGCTGGGTGCCTGTAATCCTAGCACTCTGGGAGGCCGAGGTGGGCGGATGGCCTGAGGTCAGGAGTTTGAGACCAGTCTGACCACCATGGTGAAACCCTGTCTCTACTAAAAATACAAAAAAAATTAGCCGGACATGGTGGGGTGCGCCTGTAATCCCAGTTACTCGGGAGGTTGAGGCAAGGGAATTGCTTGAACCAGCGGGGTGGAGGTTGCAGTGAGCAGAGATCCTGCCACTGCACTCCAGCCTGGGTGACAGAGAAAGACTGTGTCTCAAAAAACAAACAAACAAATACACAAAACCACAAAAACAAAGCAATCAACTGAAAAATTATTTAAAAAATTTTTAAGGACAGGGTGTGGTGATATACATCTGTAATTCCAGCACTTTAGGAGTTTGAGGCAAGAGGATTTGCTTGAGCCCAGGAGTTCGAGACCAGCCTGGGCAACACAGTGGTAGCCCGTCTCTACAAAAAATTTTCAAATTAGCTAGGCATAGTGTTGTACACCTGTACTCCCAGCTACCTGGGAGGCTGAGGTGGGAGGACTGCTTGAGCCCAGGAGATTGAGGCTGCACTGAGCTATGATTGTGTCACTGCACTCCAGCCTCAGAGACAAAGCAAGACTGTCTCAAAAAAAAAATATATATATATAGAGAGAGAGAGAGATGTATATATACACATTTTTTTTCCTAAAGGCCAGTTTACAATAGATACATAGAATTAAGGTATACAATAGATACATAGAATTAAATAGCATTGTAATATATTATCAATGACTAGCTTGAAAATATAAAAAAATTTCATCCACAGTTTCAATAAATCATAAGTGAATTATTAACAAAAAATATAATGCTCATAAGCATTTCTCTTTAATATTTCACTGTTAAGTTAAGGAAACAAAAATATGAGAAGTGTTTTTTGTAAAGCTGAATAAATGGAGAAAAAAGACAGCAGATTTCTTTCTTTTTTTACTTTTTTGGGATGGAGTCTAGCTCTGTTGCCCAGGCTGGGGTGCAGTGGCGCGATCTCAGCTCACTGCAACCTCCGCCTCCCGGGTTCATGCCATTCTCCTGCCTCAGCCTCCCGAGTAGCTAGGACTACAGGTGCCTGCCACCATGCCCGGCTAGTGTTTTTTTTGTATTTTTAGTAGAGACGGGGTTTCACCGTGTTAGCCAGAATGGTCTCAATTTCCTGACCTCGATCCGCCTGCCTGGGCCTCCGAAGTGCTGGGATTACAGGCGTTAGCCAGGCAATTTACTTCCCTGTGAACAGCTTGACTTCATCTTTCCCTTGCTCAAGAAGCTTCCCTGCGGTGTCAACCACACTCTCTCTTCCCAATATCTGAAACCTCTTATGTTACTGAGTCTTTTTTTTAGGATCTTGATCTCTGCCACCGCGCCTGGCCCGACAGCAGATTTCTTAATGGGCCATCCAGATACTGTGAAGATGAAAATATTTCTCCCTGCTCCCCCAAATTGTTTTTGGCAAATGCGATTCCAATTAAAATCTTGGCAGGATATTTCTTAAACAACTGACGAAATTATTCTAGTTAACCTAGAGGCATAAACAGATCAGATTTTCAAATAAAATTCAGAAGAAGAGCAATGAACAGTAAAAAGACAAGCTCTAGTAGATATTAAAGTATATTATATAGCAATGAGATTAAAATGTCATGGGTCTTGAATAAAAACATGCTGTTGAAGCAAAAATAGCAAGAATAGTGGAAAAGCTCAGATCTAGAATCTATTATGTATAAAAAGTTGACATATGGTAAAGAAGGCCTCACACAAAACCATGGGGAAGAGGATAGTTGATATATTTGTTAGAACAATTGATTAGAAATGGCTGGGTGCAGTGGCCTGTAATCCCAGGACTTTGGGAGGCCAAGATGGGTGGATCATGAGGTAAAGAGATCAAGACCAGCCTGGCCAACATGGCGAAACTCCGTCTCTACTAAAAATATGAAAATTAGCTGGGCACGGTGGCACGTGCCTGTAGTCCCAGCTACTCGGGAGACTGAGGCACGAGAATTGCTTGAACACAGAGGCCGAGGTTGTGGTGAGCTGAAACTGCACCACTGCACTCAAGCCTGGGTGACAGAGAGAGGCTCTGTCTCAAAACAAAACAAAACAAAAGAACAATTGGCTAGAGACTTGGAAATGGAGCAATTTACATGCTTATCATACACCAACTTTTTTTTTTTTTAAATCACACTTCAGAAAAACAAGTTTCTGGTCTAACTAGGGAAGAGGCAAACAAATTTCCTCCCTCCCTCCCTTCCTTCCTCCCTCCCTCCCTTCCTCCCTTCTTTTCTTTCTTTTCTTTCTTTCCTTCTTTCCTTCTTTCCTTCTTTCCTTCTTCTTTCTTTCTCTTTCTTTCTTTCTTTCTTTCTTCCTTTCTTCCTTTCTTTCTAACACCTGACCTCAAGTGATCCACCTGCCTTGGCCTCCTAAAATGCTGGTATTACAGGCATGAGCCACTGCACCCTGCCAAGGTTTCTTTTTAGGGTGACAAAATGTTCTGAAACTGATTTGTGGTGATACCTGCACCACTGTGAATATACTAAAAACCACTGAATTGTATAATTTCTTTTATTTTTCTTTTTGTTTTTTCTTTAATAGGAGACAGAGTCTTGCTATGTTTCCCAGGCTGGAGTGCAATGGCCATGATCCCATTACTAATCAGCACAGGAGTTTTGATCTGCTCTGTTTTGGACTTGGGCAGAGTCCTCTTCCTTAGGCAACTTGACGGTCCCCCCCATCCTCGTGGACACCCATGGGTACAGTGCATTACTGCCCAGAATTCCTGGACTCAATCAATTCCCCCACCTAACCCTCCTGAGTAGCTGGGACCACTGGCATGTGTCACTGCGCCCAGCAAATTGTATTCTTTAAAAATGGGTGAGTTGTAATGATATGTGTGTTAAACGTCAATAAAGCTTGAGTTTCTAGTTTTAATAACTGGAAACATGGTGTCACCATTAGCCAAAATTGGGACTATAGGAGGAAGAATGTGTTTGTGGGGAAAATGAGCCTTGGACATATTGAGTGGCTGTGATAAGCACACAGTAAATGTCCTGCTCTGGAACACAGGAAAGAAGATGGGGCTGGAAATAATAATGCAAATAAACAATCATTTATTGCGCATTTGTTACATACCAGGTGCCGTGAATATGTTGTTTACGTACACTGCCTGGTAGGTTGCATATGTATACTGTTTATTGTTTCTGCTCCCTCTTCCCCTGTGTAAGTCAATGAGAGGAGGGCCTTCATCGTTCTTACCTAATGCTATCTCCAGCACCTACAGCACAGGCTGGCAGAGAGTTGGCATACAGCATTTACTGGGTGTATAGAAATGCAGTATCTTTTAACCCTCATAACAATCCTTTGTGGTAGGTTTTTGTTCCCATTTCACACGATTTTCTTAAGACCACAAAGCTAGTAAGTGACAGTGGTCTGTCTGCATTCCAAGTCACAATGCAATGCTATAATCTCTCAATCTCCCAGAACGAATCTGGAACAAAGAAAAGCAGTAAAGGTCATGTAAACCCAATTTGTGCAAATTCGTAATAACTGTATATGAAAATCCAACTGGGTTAGGTGCTGGAGTTAATACAATGATAAACTGGACAAGCATCTGAAGAAAAATACATTTAAGACAAAATCCATAAGACTTGGCGCATAACCTCGCTAGTTCAAGAAGCTCTTTCACACATACTATCTTAGTTAATCCCCACAAATAGCCTAATAAGTAGGTTTTATTACCATTCCAATCAGGCTTTTGTCCTCCACTTAAACTGTACTCCCCAAGGTGACTTCTGTGTTGCTAAATGCAACAGGTACTCACTTCAGGCACAATATTTAAGGGAGCACCAAAAAACTAAGTGATCAAGATGAACAACATTTTTATTTTTTTAAATTAAAATTAATGCAAAAAAATCCATGAATAACAAAATAAAAACATTTAAGACAAAGAGGATCCTCAGGACTGGGCCCGCCCACCTGAAAGCCCCAACGGAACCCCTCATTCACGATAGGATTGAATGACCTCGAACTAAAGTGTCACGTACTTCCTGCTTGTGATGCTCATGAGCCCGAACGAAGGCTGAAAAACTTCAGGGGGAGCCATTCTGCCCATCATCCCTAGTTCCAGCGCAGTAGCTCAGCATGCACCACGCAGGTAGGAACTGACCCCGTGCTTTTGGAAAAGGCTGAACTGAGGGTGCTTGTGCCCGTGCATGTATGTATTGCACACGTGTGCATGCACGCTTCTCGTCTTGCTTCTATTTCCAAGTCCCAGTTCAGGACAGGGCAGAGTACTGCTTTCCAGTATGCGCCCTGAGCTCGGACTTCGCGCTTGCAGACTGAGGCGCCGGCCTGCGTGTGAAGACAGAAGCTCAGAATTCCTTCCTGCACAAGTGGCAGGTGGAGGGCAACTCTCTGGTGCCTCAATCCGAGACAGGGACACGCCATTCCCTGCGAGGTAGCAAAGGTACCTGAACCTATCAAGCCCTTAAAGACTCCGCGGCACCTCTTAATCGCCTTCCCGTAGCTATTGGAGGTAGAGAAACTGCGGCGGGATGAGCCCCCCAGAGACGGCAGTGGAGCAAGCGATGGTGGAGGTGCAGAGGGATGAGAAGCCTCTCCTTTCGCTCCGCCCCGCCTCTTCTCTCGCCTCCGGCCAATTGCCGTGCGCTCCGAGCCTTGACCCCGCCTCCTCCGGCCTGTGGCCCCGCCCGCGCCGGTAATAATTAGGATGCGGGCGGGGCCCGCCGCGTCAGCCCTGGGAGCCGGCCAATCCAGTGGCTCTCCTCCGCGGTCGCGTCATAGGCCGAACAACCAAACAGAAAAGTTTAATAAACAGCAGACGGAGGGGCCGGCGGTGGCGGAGCCAGAGGGAGCAGGGGTTCGGCGGCCTTACCTGTCCCGGTTCACCAGCGGCTACCGGCGGCGGCGGGCAGCGCGTCAGGCGGAGAGAGCCGCCGCCAGGTGAATAGCGCGGCTCGCGGGGCCCGGTCTGGTCCGCGCTGCCCCTCCCCCGCCCGCTCCCTTCCCCCACCCGGCTGCAGCGAGGCGAGGCCCGCCCCCGGCCCCTCCCGGCTCCCGGGAGCCGGAAGCGGAGGGCGGCTGGCCGGCGCAGCAGGTGGTGGGCCCGCGGGGGCCGCGGCCGAGAGGGCTGGGACTCCCAGCTCCGGGGGCAGGGGCCGGGGATCGGCGGGTTCACCTCAGACGCGCGCGGGCGCCCGCAGCCCGGGGCCAAAACCTGTCAGGGTGGTCGCGCTGGGGTCCGGAGCCTCAGTTCTTCAGGGCCGCGGAGGCCGCGACGCGCGCCGCCCCGAGCGGGTTCGGAGCGGTTGGCGGGCGGGGGTCGGAAGGGCCCTGGGCACCCTGGGGCGCGTCAACTCCCCCTCCCCCCCCCAGTCTCAGGTCTTCTTCGGGATGTTTTTCCACCTGCCGTGTTTTCAGAAACCAGCCAGAGGCAGTCTGGTGTTTCCAACTCCTGACTGGCACCGGGAAGGGAATCGGTCTCTTTTTTCCGTGCTTGGGTTTAGCTTGCTTAGGATTCTAAATTTTTCGTCTGCTCTTTTGAAATAGTTATTTTCAAGTTTTAGCCACCTAAAGAAGTACGAAAGAATATTGTATTTGAAATCTTTTTAACTTGGTTTCGAAGTCATATGCTAACCCACACAGTTGGGACGCTATGATTTACCTTCACAACTCGGAAGTTGTGACCAGTTGTGAGGAAGTTAGGGCCTTGGGGTTACCTAAAGGTAATTTATATTAAGTTGTTGGGCCATAAAAACTGGGCAGAATTGGCCACGCGCGGTAACTCAACGCCTGTAATCCCAGCACTTTGGGAGGCCGACGCGGGCTAATAACAAGGTCAGGAGATCGAGACCATCCTGGCCAACATGGTGAAACCCCGTCTCTACTAAAAATGCAAAAATTAGCTGGGCGTGGTGGTGCTTGCCTGTAGTCCCAGCTACTGGGAGGCTGAGGCAGGAGCATCGCTTGAACCCGGGGGGCGGAGGTTGCAGTGAGCCCAGATCGCGCTACTGCACTCCAGCCTGGCGACAGAGGGAGACTCCGTCTCAAAAAACAAAACGGGGCAGAATTAATGATTTTGATGCTCCGAGAAACAGGATTAAATTCCTCTTTCAAACCAAAGTCGGAATTTGATTTTTTAAAAGTGTAAAATACCATAAACTTTTAAGGGTAGTTGTTCAGTTTCTATGTCACCAAGTTTAAGGCACTTTCTGAATTTACGTATACTTTCTCCAGAGCCCTAGGGGAAATGTTTTGCAAAATGTGCACGTTTAAGTTTCCAAAACAGGTTGTCTTTTTTATTTTTACTTTTGTAGATTTTAAAGTATATTTAAAGGGAGACAGAGATCACCAATGTGCAGGAGAAAATACGGGGGTCGATGGATTTATTATCTTGTAGTGATAACTTTCTGGGTGTATGCATATGTCAGAACTTACACGTTTTACACTTCAAGTATGTGCAGTTTATTGTCAACTATGTCAGTGAAGTTTATAAGAAGTAACCAAAATATATTTAATACCACAAAAAAATACAGTAAAGTATAAACAGATAAAACGTCATAAATCCTTGACTCCTCCTCCCAAACCCAAAACTGGAACATTAGTAAAACTTGCATTTGTCTATGAGTTTATCTGTGCAGTGGATTTTGTGTATGTCACTTCCTTGACTTTTTGAAAAATAGTTTTATCATATATGTTTGTATGCCGAAACAGTGTGGTATTTAATTTGCTTTTCTTTTGAGCTTTATAAAAAATAGTATGTGGCTGTAGTTTATTTCATTGCTTTGTGACATGTTAATCTGCCGTAACTCATGGGCACTTAGACCGTGTTTTTGTTGTTTTTTATTTTGTTTTGCTATAAACAGTCTTGCTCTATGAACATTTCTTGTTTCCGGCTCTTGGTACACATGTACAATAATTTCACTAGAGTAAATACTTAATGTGGATTGCATTAGAAGGTATTAGGTAATCAGGACTAGAATAGATTGAATAACTTAGAAATAAAATGAATGAAAAACGTTAGGATTCTCTATTATGTTTAAATAGAAGATTCATAGCCATAGTGATTGAACTAGTTCAACCTAGTTGAACATTTGCATGAAAACCCAAAATTCCTGTTAACCTATGTGTAATGACCCTCTTACTTTGAAGTCACATTGTAAAAAGTCTGGCACTGTTTGGTATCTCCTTTTCAATGCAAAAATAGTAGAAAAAACGCTGGATTGTATGTAAAATAAATCACCTTTCTGCTGTTCCTCTCCTCCCCTCTAATCTCTAGCAAGTTACTTAAAAATTTCTCTTGTGCCTTAGCATACTCATGTAGAAGAAACTTGTCCTAAGCTTATTCTTCCAGTTTTGCACAGACTTTAGTTAAGGAAAACCCCTGTCAAATGGCACACACCCTTTAAGGGAAAGCATTAGGACCAAGGTGTTATTCTGTGGAATTACGTTTTGTATCCTTTGGAATATTTTTGAAAAAGTTGTGCGATGTTTCAGGATTTCTTAACTCCATATTTAAATACCTTTTAGATTAGAGAATGCCCACAAGGTGTGCTTCCCAAGTATCTGTTTCATTATGCTAACAGAGACACAGTGATAAATTAGGGAATAGTATCTCCTTAATATCCTGAAGATAGGTGTGTTTGTGTGTGTTTCATGTTTCATTCATGTATGTAAGTGTGAATTTACATGTAGCGTTGAATAACCTTTTTGAAGGCATGGGAGTAGAGATGGTTTCATTTTTTCTATATGTAGCTTGCAGACAAATATCAGGATGCTTTGTTTTGGTAGGGCTGTATTTTGCTTTTAAAAACCTCATTTTTTATTTGATTGTAAGGACAATGTGTATATGGGGTTTTCCCCCTCAAACTTTGAGAAAGCATAGAAAGTTACTAAGAAAAGCCACCTATAACACCATCATAGATAACTATTGTTAACATTTTGTCAGGTATATCCTTGGTCTTTGTGTGTGTTTTCTTAATATCCTAAACTATTAAGAGTCAATTTTTTTTTTTTTTTTTTTTTTGAGAGTCTTGCTCTGTCACCCGGGCTGGAGTGTAGTGGCACGATCTCGGCTCACTGCAAGCTCTGCCTCCCGGGTTCACGCCATTCTCCTGCCTCAGCCTCCTGAGTAGCTGGGACTACAGGCGCCTGCCACCACGCCTGGCTAATTTTTTGTATTTTTAGTAGGGTCGGGGTTTCACCGTGTTAGCCATTATGGTCTCGATCTTCTGACCTTGTGATCCGCCCTCCTCGGCGTCCCAAAGTGCTGGGATTATGGGCCGGCGCTCATGCCTGGCCTATTAAGAGCCAATTCTAAACACTCTCAGGCTGGCTCTTCCTTAAGAAATTACCGAAATGTAATCTGCCTCACCATCTTGTTTTATGTAAGATGATAATAGAGGTCATCTAACTGGTACCATTGCTTCAACTTTTCTACTCTTCTGTTTCATTTAAATGTGTAAATTAGAGTATCTTATTCTCTGACTCAAAACTCCCCAGTAGCTTTGCAATATACCAAATAAAATTGAAACCTCTTACTGTGGTTTGTATACCTCAGACCAGCAAAGTCCACTAGAAATACAATGTTAGTCACGAATGGGAGCTACATTAAGTAATTTAAAATTTTCTGGTAGCCACATTACGAAAAGAAGAGGAACAGGTGAAATACATTTTATTTAACCCAAAAACTATGAATTCAACATGTAATCAGTGTAAGAAATTGCTGATGGGATAATTTTCTTTTTTAGACTGTGTTTATAATTTGTTGTGTATTTTCCACTTAAAGTATATCTCAATTCGTACTAGCTACATTTCTTTTTTTTAATTTTTATTTTTTTGAGACAGAGTCTTGATCTGTCTCCCAGGCTGGAGTGCAATGGTGCGATCTCAGCTCACTGCAACCTCCACCTCCTAGGTTCAAGTGATTCTTGTTCCTCAGCCTCCTGAGTAGCTGGGACTACAGGCGTGCACAACCACCCCTGGCTTTTTTTTTTTTTTTTTTTTTTGAGACGGAGTCTTATTCTGGTATACAGGCTAGAGTGCAGTGGTACAATCTTGGCTCACTGCAACCTTTGCCTCCTGGGTTCAATCGATTCTCCTGCCTTAGCCTCCCCCCCAATAGCTGGGACTACAGGTGCATGCCACCACACCCAGCTAATTTTTGTATTTTTCGTAGAGAGGGGGTTTCACTGTGTTGGCCAGATTGGTCTCAAACTCCTGACCTCAGGTGATCCATCTGCCTGGGCCTCCCAAAATTCTAGAATTACAGGCGTGAGCCACCGCGCCTTGCCTAAATTTTTATAATTTTAGTAGATACCGCGTTATCACCATGTTGGCCAGGCTGGTCTTTTCCTGGTCTCAAGTGATTTGCCTGCCTTGGCCTCCCAAAGTGCTGGGATTACAGTCATGAGCCACCGTGTCCAACCCAGACTAGCCACATTTCAAATGCTCAGTAGACGTATGACCAGTGGTTACCCCCAGGGACAGTTCCATCTTATAAAAGTACTGTAACCTAACTAGTTATCTGTTGGGTGTAACTTACGTTTATTATTTTTTTCTTCTTATAATGTGTGACAAATATCATAAGAGCTACTTCTGTGTATTTGTCATTGTGTCTTTAGGATCTAGTCTGTCTTAATCACTGAATCAAAGCATATGAACATTTCTTAAAGTCTTTTCATAAATATTGCTAAATTTAGTTCTTAAATTTTGACTAACATCAAACTTTAATATCAAATTTGACTAAAAATATGACAGAATACACATTTCTTGTATATCTTTACCAGCATTATCTGTCTATCCATCTACCCTCCATTCTTCCTTCCCTTTCTGTAGGAATCATTATATATTTCTTTAATTAATTATGATGGTAAATAAACATGGATCTTGGACATCTAGTTTCTCTTTTGCCCATTTTGGATGGTGGTTTATGTTTGTGATACCCTTTTAAACCTTTTATATTTTTAGGGTTTAGGATAGCAACCCTGCCATATACTGCAAATATACATATACACATTTATATATACACACGTATACATATACACACATACACGTTTGGGTTTTTTAAAATGTTTTTTGAAACACGTCTTGCTCTGTCACCCAGGCTGGAGGGCAGTGGTGCAGTCATGGCTCACTGTGGCCTTTACTCCTGGGCTTAAGTGATTATCCCACCTCAGCCTCCCATGTAACTGGGACTACAGGCATGGTGGGGACCATGCCTGGCAATTTTTTGTAGAGATGGGGTTTCACCATGTTGCCCAGAGTGGTTTCAAACTCCTGGGCTCAAGGGATTCACCTACTTCGGCCTCCCTAAGTGCTGGGATTACAGGTATGAGCCATTGGGCCTGGCCTACAAATATTTTTCCTAACTCTTCATTTACCTTACAGTGTTTTCTTTTCTCTTGCTCTCTCTCTTTTTTTTTTTTTTAACAAAACAAAAACAGGCAATGGTTTTTACCTTTTAAGAAAATTAGGTTAATACTTTCTTTCATGGCTTCTACTTTGCTTTTATATTTAAAGGTTTCTCCTGCCCAGATAAATTTTCTTCTAGTTCTTTTACAGTTTTGTATTTCACATCTGTCTTTTTCTGTTCATCTGGGATTTATTTTGATATATGTGAAGTGAAATAACTTCCTTTATTTTTCCTTAAAAATTTTGGCCCCACTAAAAAAAAAAAAAAACAAAAAACTTGTTGCCTTGAAATAAAGCTGCCTTTATCATATGTTAAATGCACATATTCTTGGTTCTTTTTAGGTTTTATTGAAATATCAGTGATTTGGTACCAGTGCACACTTGTATTACGGGGCATAGTATTTTCATTTTGTAAACAAATGTGTTTTTTTTTGTTATTTAAGTCTGTCCTCCATCCCCTTTTTTTGGTTGTTGCTGTGTTAGTCCTCAGATTTTTTAGTTTATTCTTTTTGGGCTTCAAATTAGTTTTGGTTTTGATTTTTTTTTTTTGAGACAGAGTCTTACTGTGTTGCCCAGGCTGGAGTGCAATGGCATGATCTCGGCTCACCACAACCTTTGTCTCCAGGTTCAAGTGATTCTCATGCCTCAGCCCTCTGAGTAGTTGGGATTGCAGGGGTGTGCCACCACACCTGGCTAGTTTTTGTGTTTTTAGTAGAGATGGGGTTTCACGATGTTGGCCAAGCTGGTCTTGAATCCCTGACCTCAGGTGATCTACCCACCTCGGCCTCCCAAAGTGCTGGGATTACAGGCGTGAGCCACTGTGCCCAGCCAGTTTTGAATTTTTTTTTTTTTTTTGAGACGGAGTCTCGCGCTGTGTCACCCAGGCTGGAGTGCAGTGGCGCGATCTCGGCTCACTGCAAGCTCCGCCTCCCAGGTTCACGCCATTCTCCTGCCTCAGCCTCCGAGTAGCTGGGACTACAGGCGCCCGCCACCACGCCCGGCTAGTTTTTTGTATTTTTAGTAGAGACGGGGTTTCACCATGTTAGCCAGGATGGTCTCGATCTCCTGACCTCGTGATCCACCCGCCTCGGCCTCCCAAAGTGCTGGGATTACAGGCTTGAGCCACCGCGCCCGGCCTTGAATTTTTTAACTTAAAAAAATTGCAACTTTTACAATATTTTATGTTTTATAATGAAAATATGTAATGTTGTTGAATGTTCTTCTGAGCATAGCTTTAACTATTACTTAAATTTTGATGAGTAATATTTTTATGTTTATATATTTAAAAACCTCTACAGTTGCAGTTTTTATTTTTTCAACAAGTATTTAAGTACTTGCTCCATCTAGGCATTGTGCCAAGTACTGAGGACACAACTGTGTGCAAGACAAGGTCTCTTGCCTTCATCCAGTTACAGTCTGTCAATATAGACAAACCAACGAATAAAGAATTTCAGATTTCGACAAGTGCCTAGGAAGTAAATAAATAATAGAAGGTGCTAATTGGATGATCTGTGACGGTCTCTCTGAGGATGTCACATTTAAATTGATCAGTGGTACCAACGTGTGTATGGGAGTTTCTTTAGCTTTCCCAATCTATCAAAACATAAAAAAGGAAAAAAGAAAAATGGAGTCTTGCTCCGTTGCCCAGGCTGGAGTGCAGTGGTGCGATCTTGGCTCACTGCAGCCTCTGCCTCCTGGGTTCAAGCAATTCTCCTGCCTCAGCCTTCTGAGTGGTTAAGATTACAGGCATGCACCACCATGCCTGGCTAATTTTTGTATTTTTAGTAGAGATGGGGTTTCACCGTGTTGGCCAGGCTGGTCCCAAATTCCTGACCCCAGGTGATCCACCCGCCTCAGCCTCCCAAAGTGCTGGGATTACAGGCGTGAGCCACTGCATCTGGCTGAAATGACTAAGTTTTTTTGGCAAAATATTTTGTGAAAATTGCTTTGCAGGCGTGGTTGAGATCACCTGAGGTCAGGAGTTCAAGACCAGCCTGACCAACATGGTGAAACCTCATCTCTACTGAAAATGCCAAAATTAGCTAGGTGTGGTGGTCGGTGCCTGTAATCCCGGCTACTCGGGAGGCTGAGGCAGGAGAATCACTTGCACCCTGGAGACAGAGGTTGCAGTGAGCCGAGACTGCACCACTGTACTCTATCTAGCCTGGGTGAAAAAAAAAAAAAAAAAGAAAAAGAAAAATTGCTTTGCAAACAGTTTCAAGCCTCTTCCCCATCTTCCAACTGGATCACTGCTCCAAAACTTGTCCTGTGTAGAAAATTTGGAACGGTGATTCTGAGTTCTAAAATCAAGAAGTTGGAGGAAGTTTCCCAAGTGAAGGGAACTGCTGGCACAAATGGCATGTATGCAAAGTGCTTGACTTGACTTTGAATTTGACAGAAGATTGGAATGACTGCAGTTTACTGAGTGAGGACAGTGGAACAAGCTTTGTTTCAGGACTTGTTTGGGAGACTTTTATTTTTTATTTCCAAATGGTAGGGCTGCTTCCACCCCTCCTGCCTTCCTATGGAGTTTCGATTTTGTGATCCAAATCAGTCTCCTACAAATAGCATATATTATTTTACCCCTTTTACTTTTCTTCATTATTTCTACTGTGTTTTCAGTTTTCTCTACTCAAGACCTTTCCATATGCTTTTGTTTTGCTTAGTTGTGATTTCCTTGAGGAATCCTTCCTTGATGCCACAAAATAGGTTAGGTCTTTCTGTTGGCTTCATGTGCTCATTTTATATTGGGCTTTTCTTTCTTTCTTTTTTTTTTTTTTTTTTTTTGAGACAGAGTCTCGCTCTGTCCCCCAGGCTGGAGTGCAGTGGCGCGATCTCGGCTCACTGCAAGCTCCGCCTCCCGGGTTCACGCCATTCTCCTGCCTCAACCTCCCAAGTAGCTGGGACTACAGGCGCCCGCCGCCACGCCCGGCTAATTTTTTGCATTTTTAGTAGAGACGGGGTTTCACCGTGTTAGCCAGGATGTTCTTGATCTCCTGATCTCGTGATCCGCCCGTCTCGGCCTCCCAAAGTGCTGGGATTACAGGCGTGAGCCACTGCGCCCGGCCTGGGCTTTTCTTTCATAAACATTTGTAACAACTCCAGTTCATTAAGTTTGTGTGAATTGTTTTAGCGTCTGTTTCTTCTTTCAGATCCATACAGTCCCGTAGCTGCCAGCCACTTGTGGCTATTTAAATAAATTTAAATTTAATTTAATATTAAAAATTCAGTTCCTCATTTGTATTAGTCACATTTTAGGTGCTCACTCAGTGGCCTTATGTGGCTAGTGGCAATTGTGTTGGACAGCAGAGATACAGAGTCTTCTGCAATAATAGATATTTGTCTTAATTTATAGTCCTGTGGCTAATGGCTACCATATTTTATTTAAATAGTCACATCTGACTATTGAGATGTGGCAAGTCTGAATTGATGTACTGAGTATGAAATAGAAACTTGATTTCTAGTACAAAACAATGAAAATATCTCAATTTTTAAAATATTGATTACATATTGAAGTAATGATATTTTACATATATTGTGTTAAAATATACTATTACTGTTTTTTTTTTTAATTAAAACAATTTTTTTTTTTTTTTTGAGACGCAGTCTTACTCTGTCGTCCAGGCTGAAGTGCACACAGTCTCAGCTCACTGCAGCCTCTGCCTCCTGGGTTCAAGTGATTCTCCTGCCTCCACTTCCCAAGTAGCTGGGACTACAGGCGAGCACCACCGCTCCTGGCCTGTTAATTTTTTTTGTTGTTGTTGTTTGTTTGTTTTTGAGACATAGTGTTGCCTTTGTCGCCCAGGATGGAGTGCAGTGGTGTGATGTTGGCTCACTGTAGTCTAAACCTCCCTGGCTCAAGGGATCCTCCCACCTCAGCCTCCCAAGTAGCTGCGACTACAGGCACGCCACCAAGCCCGGATAATTTAAAAAATTTTTTAAAATTTTTTGTAGAGATGGGGTTTCACTGCGGTGCCCAGGCTAGTCTTGGACTTTAGAGCTCAAGTGATCTGTCTGCCTTGGCCTCTGAAAGTCTTGGGATTACGGGCGTGAGCCACTGTGCCCAGCCAATTTTTATATTTCAATGTGACTACTAGGAAATAGAAAATCGCATGTGGCCCTCATGTTTCTGTGCGACAGCACTGGTCTGACTTGACCATAAGTTTCTATAATGGTAGGGACTATATCCATTTTATTTACTGTAGTATCTTCAGCACATAATAGACGTTCAAAAGATTTGGTGAATGAATAAACTGTTAACTTTTGAATGTTATTGTATAGTTCACAGAGAATGTTACCTATTCAACTTTTGCTTTTCAGAATTGTTCGTTTTCTTTGTGACTGTTTAAACTGGTTGAGAAAAGCTCTTTTGGTAGCTATAAGAGTTAGTCTTTGTCTTTTATGTAATATTTTATTTATTTTTTTCTGGTTTAGGCCTCCAAGGAGAGAGAGGGAATTTAAAGTTGGCCAGTCTATTTTCTCTTCGTTTTTCTATGTCTAGCACTTTTTCTTAGATGATCTATGGTATGTTATTTGGCATATGAAAATGTATGACTCCTAAAATCTTGATAGTTGAGTATTATAAATGCCTTCTCTTTTACTTTTGTCTCACTATTGTGATCCCAGTTTCTTTTTATTTTGCATGAATCATAACCTTGTTTATCCCTTGAGACCTAAAACAAAGCAATTTACTGTGTTTTTTGTAGAAAGATACCTTATCCTATCAGCTTGGTTTATGCTTTCTTATCTGTAGGTTTCCTTAATGTTTCCTTTGTGTTCAGTGTTTGACTGAATAGGCCATTCAGTCAAAATCCCCAACTCCTCCTACACACCTTGTAATCTTTTCCCTAAGGAGTCAGGAGAGATACACCAGGAATTGCAAGCTCAAATGTATCTTACTTTTGTAGGCAATGTGTATTGGCCAGGGAAATATTTTTTATTTTTATTTATTTATTTGAGACAGAGTCTTACTGTGTCACCCAGGCTGGAGTGCAGTGTCTGCCACCTCAAGCAAATCTCCTGCCTCAGCCTCCCAAGTAGCTGAGATTACAGGCGCCTGCCACAGCGCCCAGCTAATTTTTGTAGTTCTAGTAGAGATGGGGTTTCACCATCTTGGCCAGGCTGGTCTTGAACTCCTGACCTTGAGATCCACCTGCCTCTGCCTCCCAAAGTGCTGAGATTACAGGCGTGAGCAACCACACCCAGCCATATTTTTTAAATTTTTTGTTCCCCATTGAGGTGTTTTTCAGTTTATCCTTAGTGATCCCAGTCATGTTTTGCTAATGTCAGGGTGGTCTTCTTATCATCTACTACAATAAACCACCAGCTGTGCCAGAGAAAATGCCCAGGATTAATTTCTTTTGTTGGAAGAGCAGTTTGAACTATCCAGAATCCTTCAGAATTCTAAGAAAGTGTTTGCCCTGTTCTATATATTTTCTGCTAAAAGTTGTTCGTAATAGTCTAGATACTGATTCTTTATATAAGTAGGGTTTTTAATAAAAAATGAAGTGGCACCAAATTGTTCAGTGGTTTGTTCTCTTCTAAATTGTTTTTAGCTGATAAGATTTGGGAAACTTTCTGGGCTCCCACAAATAATGTACAATACATCCTTTGAATACTTGATGCTTAAAAAGTGTTGTTACTGCATGCAGTCAGGGAGCTTCAGAGCTTTTTGCAGGCTCCTTGTTTTCATATTATCTCGGTTATAAATTTTATGGTTGTGACATTGCTTTCTTTTTATTTATTTTTGCTGTTGTTTTCTGCTGCTGCTGATTTAGAAATGGAATAAACTACTCTTAATTTTAACCTGTTTGCTACCTAAAATGATAATCACCTTGATGTTCTTTCAAGCAGGTCCCAGAGATCTTAAAACAATCTGGATTCACTAAGTACACAGTTCTCTTTTCTCTTGGTTATATATAGATTGAGAGTGGTCTTGGTGTTATATTAGTGTATGATTCGTGTTTGTTTCATAATTAACTTTGAAGTGAAAAATTGATGCGAGAGCAAAGGTTTATTTGGTTTCCATAATTTTATGCTTGCCAGATTTTAAGATTAAAATGTTTGCCAACTCTCTCTCTTTTTTTTTTTTTTTCATAACACTTTTGGCCATCTACAGTCACTTTTCTTCAAGTCTTATGCTGTAATTCAAGCTGTGTATTTTTTTGCTGATTGCTTCTGTGCCTCCTTTGCTTCTAGTGTTGTTTTGCAAGAGTGTCCACACAGTGGGAAGAAAACCTGAACTTGACTCATGAAGTGCTGGGCATTCAAAACAGTGAATCCTTGCAAAGGATCCTGGGACTAGACCTCTGTGAATTGGCTCTTTCAATTTGTCCACTTAAAGGGCATAATAGATTATGCAGCTGTTTGGGCTTCAGCAGGGTATTGCTCCATATTCATGTCTAGTTGCAATTATGTGAATTTTCAGTTTGTTACAAAGACTTCCCTTTGTATTCAAAACAATTTTGTTGGCTTTGTGTTCTAATATGTGAGTTTTCTCTGGGGAAAAATAGTTGCAAGATTTTGAACTTTGAAAACTTTAAAATGTTGAAAGGTTTTGTCACTGTTTTTATTTTCTGATGCAAACCAAACATTGAAAGCATATTTTAAGAAGAAGTCACTCTAATATGCTTTAATTTCGAGTTTATGAATCACAGGATTTTTGGTAGAGGTAAAAAGTATACTTACACAGTTAATTAGACATAAAATGCCATTGAATCAGTCAGGTAATGATTAATGTCAGAGTAATGTTTGATGGGCCAAGCTGCTAAAAACATAAGCAGTTCTAATTAAAATATATAAACGTATAATGTAAAAATAGTAAACCTAGTAGTATATAAAGTGACAGTAGGTCTTTTTTGCTTAAAAATCAGAGTTCCTGGATAGTATCTCTTTAGGATCTCTGTAGTAAAAATACAATTTAATGTAGCTTAGTGAGAAGTTTAAGAGGAATATACCTTTCACTTTAGGGTGCCCATGCCACTTTGAAGTTATAGAGTGCAAAGTAGTTTCCACACATTAAAAAAATATATGAAAAAGACTTAAACTTTTCTAAATTTTATACTTGAACAGGTCATTAGAACATGTGCCTTTTGCTTTTAGATCTCTGTTTGCAAATGGTTAAGCATTAATGTTGGCAAAATACTCACATGTCGTATCTGTTAAATGTAATAATATTTCTGCCCAATCTTCAGTTTTAAGTAGAAATATCAACCTTTGATGTCACTAACATTTCTACTCTGTTGTGATACTGAGAACATAAGTGTCAGTGAATTTGATAGACAGCTTAGAAATGAATCTTTTGCATTCAATATTTTAGTGCTGTATATTTTCACTTAAGTTATAGTTTTCTCTTTAAGTCTTAGAAAAAACATTAGTTTGTTCCTCTTAGCAACATATTGTAATGAATTTTCTGTTGCCCTTTTACAATTTTCAGGTAAAATGTGAACTCTATTAAAAATAATCTGTCTTTAAAGCATAACTTCACCTTCATTGTTCCAAAAAAATAATCAAATGATTTCGATTAAAAGCGTTGTATTTTAAACAATTGGTAACAGCTGCTTCTGTGAGATTTTCATTTATGTTACTTAGTTTATTTTTCACCTAGACAAGGGTAAGCAAACAGTATATGATGGGAAAACTGAAACCTTACCTACTGTTTCTTTAAGAAACCAGCTTATCCAGGGGGTTTTAGTGTGTCCAACCTAACCTGCTAGCAAGGAAAAGTTCTTTAAAATAATGGATATTAGTAGTATCCAATCACAATTACCAGTTTCACTAACAGGGAGGAGATTTTACTCTTCAGCCACTAGAATTGGAGAAGGTGGAGCTTGGTACTCAGGTTTGGTTGCTTTGGAGTACAGCTTCAAGTGAAGTTAATCTGAGGTGAAGCAAACAGAAAATTGTGGAGGTTTTGTTGGTAGGATTTTTGTTCTAATCTTTTTATGATCCTTTATTTTATAATTTTGCTCCTTTATGATTCTGTGTGTGCTAGGTTTTGTCATTGTTTTTATTTTCTGATGCAGACTGAACACTAAAATTAAGCAGGGAAGCAGAACAAAAGGGCTGTTTGGACAGGAAATAGGTGTTCAGAGAATCAAACTTGACTTTCTCCTATCATTATTTTTAGTTCAGAATATGAGTGTCATCAAAAAATCTTAGACTCCAAATCATCTTCAATAACAGGCTTTTCTTTGGGATTGGTTGTTCGAACAGTCAGTTGTCAGTTTTTATAAATGACATCTTGAGGAGGTTCATTTGATATGTCATTTTCCTTAAACTTAAAATGTTAAATTGCTGAAAGATAAATGTGATAGGCTTAAATAAGTCTTTTTTAATAAATTGAAATGCCAACTGTTTAATTTTTTTAACCCCAGCACAATCCCCCTTTTAATTTCAGTATATTTTAACAATATGTTGACATTTTTAATATGCTCATAATTTTAGCTTTGTTTTCAAAAAGGCCATTGATGAACAAAGTAAAACTGCTTTCTTCTTCATTCACTCTTCATTTCTTTCAAAGGTGGAGATAAGTAATTAACATTTTGAAACAGGATTTATATTTTTAAAAGCTATAGGTAGGCTACTAAAACTTTTTTTAAAGTATCTGATTCTATCTATATTTCTTATTTATGAAGTAATTGTAGTGTATTTCAGTACAAGAATATTTTTTTAGAGACTGTTTTCTTTATATTGTTGCTCTTTGTTCTCATAGAAATTAAGGTATAAATTGCAATAATCATTACAGTAACCAGAACAAATGCTGGCTAAGCATTTTCAGCTGTTGTATTTGCTATGCTGCTTGTTCCGGATTATGCAAAGGTTTTTAAATTAATGCTTTTCTGCTGTATCTGTTGCTTAAACAATAGTGTAATAATAATGAAATCGAAAAAAGTTACCTATCTACCCACCAGAAGATCATTGTTTGGTCATCTCATTTTTTTCCTGTTCCCTTCTCTATCTTATATTCTTGCATTTTTCCAAAAATTATGAATTCGTGCAGTTTTATGTTTTCATTTAACTATCTGTTGAAATTGTTTTCATTTCAGTAACTATGTAATTCTCCTAAATTGATGTGACCTTAATTGACCTAGTTTTTTGACTTGTCTACTTTTAGGTTACTAATTTTTTGTCATTTTTAATAGTATTGCTTTGAACACACATCTGTGTGTAGCTGTAAAATATTTTCCTTTTTAAAAAAGATTTCTTTTGGAAAAATCCTGGAGTGGCCTTACCTAGATCAAAGGATATGAACACTTCACTGGCCAAATTGTTTTTCTAAAAAGTTACACCAGTTTATATCGACACCAGCAGAATGTGCTTCAGAGTTTTTCTAATGTGTAGCCTGAAATGTTCTGTTAAAGTGTGCCTATGGAGCTCTCTGACTTGTTGATTAGTTTTTGCCTGAAAGCCTGTTTTCAACACCATTTTCCAAGATGTGGATGGATATAAATCAATTTTTCTGGATATGAAAATCAGCTGAAGGAAATTAGAAAAACTTTTACCCACTTAAGTGAGCAGTTGTATCTCTGTTAGATATTTCATATACTTATTTGTATGTATTGCTATTAGTAAGTATGGGGCTTAATGTTTTATACTGGCTTTGTTATTCAGGCTGGCTTTTCTTTTTCTTCTGGTAAGCGCATGTCAGAAGAAATATTTTCTTTCAAGAAAATATATCAGAAACATTTTTAGGAGGAGACTGAAGTAGCGCCAGTTAACCTTAGTTTACCTGCCTCAAAAACATGTATGAATAACCTTTGTCATTATTTGTGCATTTCTTAATTTTGAGTTTTTAAAACTACGCTTCGGAAACAGATAACTGTTATGAATAATTACAGGCTTTGAAATGGTATATTAGCATCTTTCCAGTATTTTATAGGTTTCAGTTAAAGGTAAGAACTTAACTTTACACACATACAGTGGTGCTAGACATACGTTGTTTCTATTTGTCTTTAAGAGCATGCTTTGTCGGCATTGACCACGGATTGTGTATACTCTTACTAGCTAGTCTGTTAAATGAAATAGGCGTAACTGGCTTATAAATGAGTAACGTTCCAGAATAAACTTAAGTTGTGTTAAAATCAAAGACAATCCTAATTTTTCTTGGAAATGGGGAGTAATGATAAGCCATGGGCTGAGCTATAACTCATTGATGCAACCAGTAGTTGAGCATGTATGGTATTGAGTTAGTCTAGCTCATTTTGCAATTTAAATAATTTAACTTATTTTGTGTCAACTTTTACTTCAGTTAACTGATAATTTAGTATCTCTGACTTTCAGAGCTAATGCTGGTATGTTTGTTGTGTTTGTTTCAGGGGAAGGTTTCCTTTAATGTCTACTTTTATGGTTTTTTTTTTTTTCAGATACTTTGGTGTCTGGAACATTTGGGATAGAGAGAAGTTTAAAATTTTCCATATTTATATCATGAATATTGGTAATTTGACATGTAATTTGATTGTCTTAATAAAATGTAATGTTACTGCTACCAAATAGAGATAAAGATAATTGTAAATACTATAGTGAAAGTTATTTCAAGTTTAGCTGTTGATTACATTTTGCTGGGTACCCCAGGGTAAAGAAATGATGCTCTTTTAGTGGTTTCTGTAACTGTAATTCTGCAATACTACTGATCTTATGTTGGCAGATTTAGGGAATATCTTCTTGGTTTTGTCGGGAGAGTAGAAACTAGTTTTCTACAAGGAGAAGAAAACTTTTAAATTGACCTAGGTATTTGGGTCAAGATATGAAGAGTGATGGTTGCGTTTTATTCCCTTACATTGGAGATGAAATAATGTATTCAAAGTCCGTGTTAGTTGCCATTCAAGAGGAACATAGTGATTTTTTTCCCTCCAAATAATATGAGGAAAAAATTTAATGGGCAGTAAGTTGATAAAACTTGAAAGAACCTAGAGCCATTTTTATCGAAACCTATTAAATGCTAATTTTTGAACTGATGTGGCTGTGAACTTCTTTGACTAAATATGGTTTTCCGCGTTTGTATGCCATTGGAGAAAATGAACTCGAAACAGTTTTGTGTTAGTAGCGCTTTGGTAGAAGAGAAAAGATCCATCTATCACTGTTTATACCTTTTTTTCCCCTCCCCAGTGTAAAATACCCTGTGTCATGTGCTACCAATAGATTTTTGTAAGTACTAGATTTCTCAGCAACATTTAGTGCCATTGACTACTTTTCCTGCTTGAAACTCTTCTCATTAGTTTCATGATACTGTCTATGCTTTCCTCATTAGTGATTTGTGTCCTCTTCTCTAGACTTCCCTTTTGATAATCTCCAGTCCCATATCTTTAATTAACATACTATACATATTAATGGTTCCAACGTCTGTATCTAAAATCCAAAAATTTTTTTTGTACCTGAGAGCCATATTTATCCAGCTCACCAAAAGTCACAGTAAATGGGTGATACTACCACCCAAGCCAGAATTTGATTGTCATTCTGATTCTTCTCCTTCATCACCAGTTAGCCACAATTAGCCTATAAATTTTAAATTCAGTGTCTCTAGAATTGATCTTTTTTTTTTTCCTTCACATGTTAGCATAAGGCCACGGTATAATTTCTTCCTTAGATGACTAAACAACCTCCTAATTGATCTTCATTTCCATTTTAGGCTCTATATAATACATTCTTTACTGTGCAGTCGTATCTGTTTTTCTCTGCTTCATATTCGTCAGTGAATACTAGCATACTAGCTAGAGTGAAGAATAACACCAGCTAATTCTGTGCTAAGTGTTCTCTCAGATGGTCCCCATGCTAAGTACTGTTACTATCATTGAACCAGTAAGTCAATTTAGAAAGGTTAGCTAATTTGTCTAAGGTCTCCTTGGCTGGTAAATGGCTAGCATACTTTAAAACTGAGGTTTGTCAGACCAGAAGTCCTTTCCCTTACGCACTGAGCTGTGTGCTTTCCTGAGCTTACTTCTCTATTCCTTTTTTCCCACACACCATTCCACCTCACTCTTTAACCAGCTATTTGTAGTTGCTTCTTCTAAGGCATAGTGAAAACTTGCTGCCTGTCTAAAAGTGCTTTAAGGGAAACAAACATTAAAAAAAAAAAAAAGTATTTCTGACAGTTTTTGAAACACTTTGAAAAAGGATATTAAACATTTTAGCATCCCCAGAATGTAAGAAGATAAAAGAATGAGAGACAGGAAAAGTAAAGGTAGTTTTCCTTATGCACATAGTTTTGAGTTTCATAGCTGTTGAATTCCTCACATTTAATAAAAACTTGAGACCAACCTGTGTAGTAGGAAGATTAGGCAAAGTGCAAAAGCACTTTAAGCTATTTGAAATGCTAACAACTCCTTAAATAACTATTGGCTTGGACCTTGTGCTCGCTCGTTCTGCATCCGGATGTATAAAGCACCTGTGAACAAAAGTCAGATAGCTTACTAAGTAACTTATACATAGGATAGAGAAGCTACATAGGTTATTTTGCATCAAATATTATATCATCAAAAAAGTTAAATACTGCAGCCAACATTACTTGCAAATGAAATTGATGTGAACTGAAAAATAGTTGATTTGGAATCATTTTCATTTAAAATATTTTCTCTTTGTCCTCTGTGCCATTCCCCCTCTAACATATTTTAAAGCAAAAGGACCTCTATTGGACCAAAAAAAAGAAAAAGTAGGCTTTTTATTCATAGCTTTGAAAGCAACTTGGTGGTAAAGGAAAAAGATCAAATTGATGAAACTTTTGAAATAGAGGTAAATATTACCAATATTTCTTTATTTGAAGGGATCAAATTCTTAACTATAGTTGGGAATTAAAGGTAATTATAAGCATAATAAAAATCCATGAATTATCCATTATAAGAATAGGAGTGGTTTTTCTTTCTTTTTTTTTTTTTTTTACCAATTGCAATTTTTTTTAGAGGCAGGAAGCGCCATGCTATCGTAACTCTTTATCTTTTTTTTTTTTTTTTTGAGACAGAGTCTGGCTCTGTCACCCAGGCTGGAGTGCAGTGGCGTGACCTCGGTTCACTGCAGCCTCCACCTCCCTGGTTCAAGTGATTCTCCTGTCTCAGCCTCCTGAGTACTGGGACTACAGGTGCCTGCCACCACACTCGGCTAATTTTTGTATTTTTAGTAGAGATGGGGTTTCACCATATTGGCCAGGCTGGTCTCGAACTCCTGACCCTTGTGATATGCCCGCCTCGGCCTCCCAAAGTGCTGGGATTACAGGTGTGAACCACCGCGCCCGGCCTTGAAAACTTAATGTGACATTATTTACTATTCAAAATAGTCTTTTGCTATATTTTATTTTTTTAACTTTTATTTTAGGTTCAGGGGTACATGTGCAGGTTTGTTACATGGGTAAATTGTCTGTCACTGTGGTTTGATGTACAAACGATCCCATCACTCAGTGAACATAGTACCTGATAGGTATTAATAGTTTTTCAACACTTGTCTCTCCCCAGCCCTTCCCTCCATGTTTATTGTTCTCATCTTTATGTCCTTGTGTACTTAGTGCTTAGCTCCCATGTATAAGTGAAAATGTGATACTTGGTTTCCTGTCCTGCATTAACTCAGGATAGTGGCCTCCAGCCCCATCCATGTTGCTACAAAGAACGTGATTTTGTTCTTTTTTATGGCTGCATATAGTGTCCCATAATGTATATGTACCACGTTTTCTTTAGGCCACTGTTGATGGGCACCTAGGTTAATTCTGTGTCTTTGCTATTGTGAATAGTGCTGTGATGAAAATAAGTGAGCGCACGTGTCTTTTTGGTAGAATGATTTATTTTCCTTTGAGTATATACCCAGTAATGGGATTGCTGGGTCTAATGGTAGTTGTGTTTTAAGTTCTTTGGGAAATCTCCAAACTGCTTTTTGCAGTGGCTGAACTAATTTACCTTAACACCAACAGTGTACAAGCATTCCATTTTCTTGGAAACCTCGCCAACATGTGTCATTTTTTTGACTTTTTAATAATAGCCATTCTGACTGGTGTGAGATGATATTTTGATTTTGATTTGCATTTCTCTAATGATTAGTGATGGTGATGTTGAACATTTTTTCATGTATTTGTTGGCTGTGTTTATGTCTTCTTTTGAGAAGTATCTGTTCATGTGCTTTGCTTGTTTTTTAATGGGATTATTTGTTTCTTGCTTGTTGAATTGTTTTATAGATCCTGGATATTAGACCTTTGTCAGAGGCACATAGTTTGTGAATATTTTCTCCTGTTCTGTAGATTATCTGTTTACTTTGTTCTTTTGGTATACATTAAATAATAAAAATGTAAATGACTCAATAGATTTTGAATGTTATAATAGATTTATATGATATATATATATTTTTTTTTTTTTTGAGACAGAGTCTTGCTCTCTTGCTCTGTTGCCCAGGCTGGAGTACAGTGGTGTGATCTCTGCTCACTGCAAGCTTCGCCTCCTGGGTTCACACCATTCTCCTGCCTCAGCCTCCCGAGTAGCTGGGACTGTAGGCACCCACCACCACGCCCGGCTAATTTTGTTGTAGTTTCAGTAGAGACAGGGTTTCACCATAGCCAGGATGGTCTTGATCTCCTGACATCATGATCCGCCTGCCTTGGCCTCCCAAAGTGCTGGGATTACAGGCGTGAGCCACCACACCCAGCTCTTAGCTTTGAGAAATAGAATACACAACGGTTTTTCTGGGTTTTTTTTCTTTCTTTTTTTTTTCTTTTTGAGATGGAGTGTCTTACTCAGCCGCCCAGGCTGGAGTGCAGTGGCGCAATCTCGGATCACTGCAACCACCATCTCCTGGGTTCAGGCGATTCTCCCGTTCAGCCTTCGAGTAGCTGGGATTACAGGCACCCACCATCATGACCAGCAAATTTTTGTATTTTAGTAATAACGGGGTTTCACCATGTTGGCCAGGCTGGTCTTGAACGCCTGACCTCAGGTGATCCACCCATCTTGGCCTCCCAAAGTGCTAGGGTTACAGGCATGAGCCACTGCACCCGGCCTACACAACCAGTTTTCTTAAAATTTTTTAGATAATTGTTTAAAATATATACAGTAATTGCCCCTTATCCATGGGGGATACGTTTGAAGACCCTCTGTGGATAGTACCAAACCTATATATGCTGTGTTTTGTCCTATGCATACATATATATCTATGACATAGTTTTATAAATTAGACATAGTAAGAAATTAACAATAATATAATAATTATACTGTAATAAAAGTTATGTGAATATGGTCTCCCTCCCTCTTAAATATCGTAATATCTTCAGGCTGTGGTTGATCTCAGGTAACTGAAACAGCCAACAATGAAATCTTGGATGTATTCGGTCATTCTTGCATTACTGTAAAGAAATAAGTGAGACTGAGTGTAAAGAAAAAAGGTTTAATTGGCTCATGGTTCTGCAGGCTGTGCAGGAAACATGGCACCAGACATCTGCTCAGCTTCTGATCATGCCTCAGGAAGCTTACAATCACCGTGGAAGGCAAAGAGAGAGCTGGTGTATCACATGACAAAAGCCAGGAGCTAAAGAGAGAATGAGGTTGGGGGAGGTGCCACACACTTTTAAGCAGCCAGATCTTGTGAAAACTATCTCAAGGACAGCACCAAGGGGATGGTGTTAAGCTATTCATGAGAACTCCTCCATCCCCATGATCCAGTCACCTCCCGTCAGGCCCCACCTCCTACACTGGGGATTGCAGTTCACCCATGAGATTTGAGTGGGGACAAATACACAAACTTTATCAGTGGATAAGGGTGGACTACTGTAAGGTTATCTTTTCTCTGAATGAATACTGAATCTCAGTAGCTGTAGGAATTTTAAAAATACGTTTACTTTTTGTAGAAAAATTTGTTCTTTGCAGACTTTCAAATGAAAACCTACACTGAAAAGGTGACATTGATTGCCTAAAATAATTGTTTCAGTAACAAATTTGTATTGAGTTGTGTGCATACAGTCTAGTCAGGTAGTCAAACTAGTTACATAGTCAGATGAGCTTGCAAAGTACTGTAAAATGGTCCTTTTCTGGAGGAAACTCACTGTTTGATAAAACTAGGGGATATGAATATTTCCTATCTGGTAAGTCAGTGTTAAAGACTTTAGACAAATTTAATGGAATTTAATTGAGCAAAAAGCAATTGAAGAACCAAGAAACTCCCAGAACCAGAACAGTTCAGAAGGACTCTAGAGTACTGTATTGTCAGATAACATTTATGGTCAGAAAAGGGGAAGTAGGCCGGGCGCGGTGGCTCACGCCTGTAATCCCAGCACTTTGGGAGGCCGAGGCGGGCGGATCACAAGGTCAGGAGATCGAGACCACAGTGAAACCCTGTCTCTACTAAAAATACAAAAAATTAGCCGGGCGCGGTGGCGGGCGCCTGTAGTCCCAGCTACTCAGGAGGCTGAGGCTGGAGAATGGCGTGAACCCAGGAGGCGGAGCTTGCAGTGAGCCGAGATCGTGCCACTGCACTCCAGCCTGGGCGACAGCGTGAGACTCCGTCTCAAAAAAAAAAAAGAAAAGGGGAAGTGACATACATACAGCTAAGGGAAGTGAGGTACAGTAACAGCTGGATTGGTTACAGCAGCCTTTGCCTCATCTGAACACAGTTTGAACAGTTGGCCACCTGTGATTGGCTGAAACTCAGCTACTGTGATTGGCTGAGACTTGGCTACTTGTTACAAGAGTATGCTTACATATCAAGTTAGCTTTATAGTTCACTATGTAGGGAGAAACTTTGGGCCAAACCTAAAATATGGATGGAGGCAGCCTCGGGCCGGACTTAATTCAGTTTAATGTCAGGATCATGTATTACTGAGTCCAAAATTGTGTTTTGTTATAGATGATTGCTGTAGAAGTTCAAGTGGAGAGAAAGGTAAGCTAAGATCATAAGAAAATTAGAAAAAGTAAAATCTGAGACATTCCTTGAAGGTTTGTCAGATAGGTTTGAGACTGGATGTACACTAAAAGCTTTATTTTATTTACCCAGAAAGAGGCAATCCTGGAATCGCAAAATGGAGGAAGTAATAGATTCTGGATACGCCAACCAAAATTTTGCTGGTTTAGCAGATGCCATTTAATTTCTCACTTTTCCAGTAAGCCCAGGTGGGGAAGAGGCATGGAGTACATACAGGATATGGGAATGGTGTGACTGAGCAGTGGTGAATTATGAAGGTTTCTATGCAAATAAGTGGAAAAACAGGGTTTGGAATATTAATTTAATTGCAACTCATATTAGACATTGTCATCAGACACGTTAACTTTTTAAGTTCTTGCAATATCATGAGGTGGATATTATTGTGCCTGTTTCACAGATGATAATGCTAAGTTATAGAGAGATGGGACAAATTGACAAAGGTTATGTGGCAGAGCCTAGATTCAAAATGGGAAGGCTAACACCAGAGCATGATCTTGCTATTCAGGTTTACTTGGAGAGGGAAGATTTACTTGGGGAGAGGAATTCAAGGCAGGGAGACTACTGGTGGTTGTTTTTGAAGCTCCATGATAACCTGAGTAATTTTACGAATGTTCCTAAACCTTTGGGTTTGGTATCTCAGTATCACTTGATGTCAAGTGACTTTCTGGGAAAGGTAGGAAAGAGGCATGTAGCAGGGATTATTCATTCTTATTTTAGTGAGTGTCAAATGATGGAAATTGGTAAGAGTTCCAGATACTTAAGGATTTTATGAGGATTGGACCATGCTTCCCTCCTTGTTTTGCTGAATTTATATCTTCTGGTTCTTTGATTTCCTATGAACTAAAAATCAGAATTCCATCTTAGAAGTTTGTTATTCAATTGAACCGTCCTCACCTCCCTTAATTTTCTCTTGTAAAGTCTTCTCTGAGGTGGATATGGTATAGAAAAAATGATGGTGGACTGAGCACCTACTGTGTATCCTATACGTATATACATATGTTATTTTATTTATTTTTTTGGAGACGGAGTCTCCCTGTGTCACCCAGGCTGGAGTGCATTGGTGTGATCTCGGCTCACTGCAAGCTCCGCCTCCTGGGTTCACGCCATTCTCCTGCCTCAGCCTCCTGAGTAGCTGGGACTACAGGCGCCCGCCACCATGCCCGGCTAATTTTTTGTATTTTTTAGTAGAAACGGGGTTTCACCTTGTTAGGCGGGATGGTCTTGATCTCCTGACCTCGTGATCTGCCCACCTCGGCCTCCCAAAGTTCTGGGATTACAAGCGTGAGCCACTGTGCCCGGCCTATACATATGTTATTTTAAACCTCCCAGCCCTGTGAATTGGTGGTGGTATTATCCACAATAATAAATTCTGCACAGGTTTCTTAAGCACCTACTAACTAGGTGCTATGCTAATAACTTATATGTTGGGGAAACATGCAGAGAATTTATGTTAGCTGATAATGAGGGAAAAAAAGAGACCAGATTATCATTGGAGCAGAGTCAGAGAAGACTGTAAAGTGAATGTGCTAAGACTTAGAAAATCAATAAAAGTTAACCAGAGTGAGTGAAAGGGATGATAGGTAAGCCTTGTAACTTGAGAGAAAAGCCTGTTCGTGGAGATGATTAAGCATGAAAGGCCAGGCACGGTGGCTCATGCCTGTAATCCCAGCACTTTAGGAAGCCGAAGCAGGAGGATCACTTGAAGTCAGGAGTTTGAGACTAGCCTGGCCAACGTGGTGAAACCCTGTATCTACTAAAAATACAAAAATCAGCTGGACATGATGGCAACATCTTTAATCCCAGCTACTCAGGAGGCTGAAGAGGTTGCGGTGAGCTTAGATCATGCCATTGCGCTCCAGCCTGGGCAACAGAGCGAAATTCCCTTTCAAAAGCATGGAAGTTGAGAGCTTTAGGGCCCAGGAGGAAAAATGGCAGGAGAATGAATCTGGATAGACAAGATGAGCTAAGCCTATTCTCTTAGTGATGGGAAACCTTTTAATTATTGATCTGGGGAGTGGTCTGATCCTCCTGAGAGGATTTAAGTATCCTCTTAGGCAGTAAAGTGATGTGGGTTCAAGATTGCACAGCTAATATGTAACAGCTGGGATTCGAATCCAGGCCTTACCAATGTTATAGCACTCTGCTTCTTACGAAGTCTGTTTAAGCCTAGATCAGGGAACACAGGCAGGGGGAATGATTACAGCACACACATAGTTACTGCAAGTCAGTTCAGAGAGGCAAGAGATTAAGTGAGATTTACGAAGTGTAAGTCAATCATCCCAAATTCGAAATTTGAAATACTCCAAAATTGGAAACTTTCTGAGTGCAGACATGATGCTGAAAGGAAATGTTCTTTGGAGCATTTCAGATTTTGGATTTTCAGATTAGGGATGCTCAACTGTTAAGTATTTAATGCAAATATTCCAAAATATGAAAAAAATTGAAATCTGAAACTCTTCTGGTCCCAAACATTTTGGATAAAGGATATACTTCCTAATAACTGAGGCCTAACTGGACAAGCAGTGGGAGGGAGGAGGGCCTAAACCAGATGTAATGGCATAAAAGGGTTAGATGAGGAGTACTGATTTAATTACTAATTTACATGGGGGCAGTGTGTCAGAAATGACCAAGGCATTAAGCCGGGTTGGCAGAGAGAATGATAGTTTTCTTGAAAACAACACTAAGTTAGGCAAAGCTATTTCTTGGAGCAAGTTCCTGAGCGATCCTGAATTTTGCTATTTAGGATTTTCTCTTCAAGTCATTGAAGGTTTTTGCTTTTACTAACCTGCAGATTTGACTCTATTAGACTCTGAGGATACAGTGATAAATAATATATGCTGTCCCAGCATCTGAGGACCAGGTGATTGTCATCTTGCATCATCATCAAGCCTCAAAATGCCTCGTAAGCTGCAGTCTGAACCTAGTTAAATTTTGAAGTCAGTTAATCCTGCCATGCTCCCTTGGTTCCTATACCAAATATAGTTTACTACTCATCCCTTTTGCTCTAGAGCTCTATTCTGTAGTGAACAAGATACTTAACTCCTCACAGAATCTTTGTCTCCTCCCCTAACTGAAGCTTTCATCTTTCAAAGGATGCCACTTTACTTCTGGTCCTCAAGTGTTGGTTGCTGATTCTTCCATACTTCTTACAAGGAGGTTAAAAGGGGAGTGAGTTCTGTGTTTTCAGGCCATTACTCTTCTGTCAAGTATCAAGGCTACTCCTGTTCATTATCTCTTTTTTTTCTCTCTATCGTTCTTTCACATTCATTTAGAATTTTTGTACCTGGTTTAAGTTCTTCACCCCATTCAAGTGACTTTCTACTTCTGTGAATGCTGGGATTTGGGTCTGTTTTATTCGTTGCTATATCCTCAGATCCTAGAACAGTAGCTGGCACATAGGAAACGCTTAATTTTTATTGAATACATAAATTCATTTAAATTTCAAAGTAAATTAATTTTTTTAACTCCTATGACCTTTGTCTCCAGAGCTTTCACGATCAACTCCCAAAATCAAGACCTTATCGTTGCTTAAAACAATTCCACTTCTGAACTTTTCTGATCATACAATTAAAATACATATTAATTGGCTGGGTGCCGTGGCTCACAGCTGTAATCCCAGCACTTTGGGAGGCCAAGGTGTGCAAATCACAAGGTCAGGAGATGAAGACCATCCCTGGCTAACGCTGTGAAACCCCGTCTCTACTAAAAAAATACAAAAAATTAGCCAGGCGTGGTAGCGGGGCGCCCATAGTCCCAGCTACTCAGGAGGCTGAGGCAGGAGAATGGCGTGAACCCGGGAGGCGGAGCTTGCAGTGAGCCCAGATCACGCCACTGCTCTCCAGCCTGGGCGACAGAGCGAGACTCCATCTCAAAATAAAACAAAACAAAAAATACATATTAATTATGGAAAATTTGGCAAATGGATAGGCAAAAACAAAAAACACTGATCATCTACTTAGCAATAAAAATGAATAAAAGTTTCTATGTATCTTTCTAGCCTTTTTTCTATAAACATGCATACCTAGGTTTAATTTTTTTAATGGGGGATCATATTGTACCTACTGTTTTTAAAATCCTGGTGTGTTTTGTGTGTGTGTTTAACTTCAGGATATTTTGTGAAATCTACATGTATAGTCATGTGCCACATGATGTGTTGGTCAGTAATGGACTGCATGTAGACTGTGGTCACGTGTGACTATAATACTGTATTTTATTGTACCTTTTTTATAGATACACAAATACTTACATTGTATAAGTACTATACTCTCCGTTTCCGGACCTATAAAAAAAGGTAGTTCATTTGCACCCGTACCAGTAGATATATTAATTTTTTTTACTGATTGGCAATTCGATCGGTGAAAAATTTATTTTTATTTATTTTTATTTTTTTTTGAGATGGAGTTTTGCTCTTGTTGCCCAGGCTGGAGTGCAATGGCACGATCTCGGCTCACTGGAACCTCTGCCTCCTGGGTTCAAGTGATTCTCTGCCTCAGCCTTCCAGGTAGCTGGGATTACAGGCATGCACCACCACACCCAGCTAATTTTGTATTTTTAGTAGGGATGGAGTTTCTCCATGTTGGTCAGGCTGGTCTCGAACTCCCAACCTCAGGTGACCTGCCTGCTTCGGCCTCCCAAAGTGCTGGGATTACAGGCGTGAGCCACCACACCTGGCCTAAAACTTCTTATATTGAGGTATAATTTACATACCACAAAATTCACCTGTTTCATAAGTGCTCAGTGTTTTTTAGTAAATTTTTAAAGTTATGTTGTTACTACCACAATCCACTTTTAGAACATTTCTCTCACCCAAAATATCCCTGGAACCAATTTGTAAACAATCCCCTTTCCTACCACCCGTCATGGGTAACCAGTAATCTATAGATTTGCCCTTTCTTGACATTTCATATAAATGGAATAATAAAATACATGACCTTAAAATGTTTTTGAGGTACATTCATGTTGCACTGTCATTAGCTTAATCTTTTATTGTGATAAAATATACATAAAATTTATCATTTATACTGTTTTTAAATAGACTTCAGTAGCATTAAATACATTCACATTGTTGTATAACTATTAACCACTCTCCATCTCCAAAACTATAAAAATTGTTCCAAACCGAAACTGTACCCATTAAACTATAACTCCCAATCACGTCTCCCCCAGTCAATGGTAACCAACATTCTTTCTGTCACTGTGAATTTGACCATTCCAAGTACTTCACGTAAGTGGAATCATACAATATCTGTCCTTTTGTAGTGTGGCTTATTTAATTTAGCATGTCTTCAGGGTTCATCCAAATTGTAGCATGTATCAGAATTTCATTCCTTTTAAAGGTGGAATAATATTCTATATATATACATACCACATTTTGTTTATCCATTCATCTGTGGACACTTGGCTGCTTTTATGCTTTGGCTGTTGTGAATAATGCCGCTGTGAACATTTGTGTACAAGTGTGTGGCATATGTTTTTGTTCCTTGTAGGTAGAAACCCAGGAGTGGAATTGCTAGGTCTTAGGATAATAGTGCATTTAACTGTAGTTTTTTACATGCCCACTAGTCATACGTGGGAATTCTGTTTCTCTTCACCCTCACCAAAAATTGGTGTGGTCAGTCTTTTAAATGTTAACCATTTTAGTGGATGTGGGGTGGTATTCTATTGTGGGATTAATTTGCATTTCCTAAATGACTAATAACAACTCTGATTTGGAATGCTTAATATCCTATCTTTCTGACTGTAGCCTCCTGTCATGCCAATGCTCATTCTCCTTTTCCCACCACGTTTATTCTTAAGCTTTAAGCTTTATCAAGATCTCCGGTCCCAGCACCTCTTGTTTCATTGTCTCCTCTAGCTACAGTTCCCTCTTCAATCACTTTTCTTCCCAGTATTCTTAGCTTTTAATCTTTGACCAGGTTTGTCATCTACTCTGCTTCTAAGTGCTATCAGAGAAAATCATATAGTTTTGTTTTGACACTACTATGAATTTTTCTGTAACTTTTACTTTGTATTTATTTTCAAACTTTTACATAGTTATTGCATGTACAGTACAAGGAGCTTTCATATATCCTTTTTCTAGAGTCCCAGTTGTTATACTCTGTCCTGTTTGCTTTATCATATTCTTACTTTCCTTGGGTGTGTATTATACATGCATATATAAAAATTAAATTAGTATGCACATATATGTGCATTGTATATATAATATATATGCATACTGTGTTTTTCTGAATCATTTGAGAGTAAGCTGGAGACTTTTACCCCTACCTAGTTCAGTATGTATTTCCATAGATCAAGAATATTCTCTTACACAGTGTGATTATCAAAATCAGGAAATTTAACTTTTATGCAATAGTATTATTAAATGTACTGTCCATATTTAGTTTTGTCAGTTGTCTCAACAATACCCTTTATAGCTTCTTTTTTTTTTTTTAAGTTTTACTGCATACTTTATACTTTACAACTCCAGCTTGGACTTGTCCATCCTTGTTCATCCTAACCCTCTACCATTTTTCTGTGTGCTTATTTTAAACCTTCTCCATTCTTTAAGACTTTGGCCGAGCACAGTGGTTCATGCCTGTAATTCCAGCACTTTGAGGGCCGAGGCGGGTGGATCATTTGAGGTCAGGAGTTCGAGACCGGCCTGACCAACATGGTGAAATCCCATCTCTACTAAAAATACAAAATTAACCGGGTGTGGTGGTGCATTCCTGTAATCTCAGCTACTCGGGAGGCTGAAGCAGGAGAGTCGCTTGAACCTGGGGGACAGAGGTTGCAGTGAGCTGAGATTGTGCCAGTGCACTCCAGTCTGGGCAATAAGAGTGAAACTCTGTCTCAAAAAAAAAAAAAAAATTCACCTCACTCCTCCTTTATACTTTATTGTTATCATTGACATAATTTTGTGAGTTTTCTCAATTTCCTGCCCCTTCTTTTCCTTAACTTACAAATGCCTGTATCTTTGGTTACCCTCTTTTCTTTGTAGAAGATAAATTCTTTCTGGATAAGAAAATTCTCTTACTTGTGCTTGGATCATTGCTGTCTAATATGGTAGTTAGTAGTGGCTATTTAAATTGATTAAAACTTAGCTCCTTAGTTGCACCATTCCAAGTGCTCAGTAGTTCCACGAGGCTGGTGGCTACTTAATGTATTGGGTAGCACCTTTCTAGGTTCTCTTCTTTCGCAACATTTGAGGGATTTTTCTTTATTGCATCTTTATCCAGAACAGACCCACCATGATCTTGCCCTTGCTTGTCTCTGTATCCTCATCTCACTACTTTCTCAATGTGTACTGTATTTCAGTCACAGTAAACTACCAGCATTTTCTCTAAATACCTAGTTTTGGGCCCTTTTCACTTTTACAGCTGTTATCTTCCCGCATCTTCCTGAAAGAGCTACTCATAATTGGCAACTCCTTCTGTTCTTCACTGATCACACCATTTGCCTTAATAATTCAACACATTTGCCTTTTGTACCAAAGCTGTGAAATCCTGTATGAGTAGGGGCCATATTCTGTCTTCATGTGTGAGTGTGTGTGTGGTGGGTTTTTTTTTTTTTGGGAGACAGAGTCTCTGTCACCCAGGCTGGAGCAGTGGCATGATCTCCTCACTGCAACCTCCATCTCCCTGGTTCAAGCAGTTCTCCTGATTACAGGAGCTGGGATTACAGGCTGTGCCACCACCTGGCTAATTTTTGTATTCTTAGTAGAGATGGGGTTTTGCCCTGTTTGCCAGGCTGATGTTGGAACTCCTGGGCTCAAGTGATCTGCCTGCCTCGGCCTCCCAAAGTGGTGGGATTACAGGTGTGAGCCACCGCTCCCAGCCTGTCCTCTGTGTTCTCTTGACCTAGCATTCACCTATATGTTGAACTGAAATGAAGATGTAATCTCTGCCTTCTAGCTGCTTACCATAGGCTAATTGATGATCACTTGTATAGACTCCCATGCCCAAGAAAATGGAATAGCTTTCCTTGTAGTACTGCCTGAGCTCTGCTTTCCACCCAGTCCATTTTAGCTTACTTGAGCCTTGGACCTTGACTTCTGTCTGGATGTTTGAACTGTGTTTTCCTTTTTATTTTTCTAATCATCTAGAATCCAGCCTAACTCTCCAGCTTCCCAGGTATTTATATTTTAGGAGTATCAGTCTACTTGTGACCCTGTTGAGTACACTATGTAGAATCATGGTATCATGTTTTATTTAGTCTGGAATATCCTTCATCCTCATTCAAAATATTAAGGTGAGTCTCCCACCATAAACCAAAACAATCCCTTCCCTATGACAAAGCTAATCACTGTATAAATTCTTTTCCTTGTTTATATTTGTGTTGTTTCATATTGTATTGTGACTTGTTAATTTGTCTATTTTCCTGATAGCAGCCATTCCTTATTCAAATCATACTGCTCAGAAACTTTTTCATTTCAGTTTACATAGCTATTAAGTAGTAAAGCAAAAATTTGAACCCAGATGTACATTTTTTTTTTTTTTTTTGTATCCTCAGTGTCTGGCAGTACCTAAGTACTCAAGAAATACCTCTTGAATTGACCAGTGACCACAACTCTGTCAGAATCTGCATCTCATTCTTTTTGATGTCTTAGCATGTTCAGGTGCCTGGGCTTTGGAGTCAGACTCTTGAATTCAAATCCTTGCTTTACTGCTTACTAGCTGTTTGACCTGAGCAAGTTCCATAATCTTTGTAGGCCTCAGTTTCCTCATCTCTAAATAGTTGCTACTACCTTTAAGGGATATTGTGAAGATGAAAGGAGACAATGCAGATAAAGCATTTATCATGGGACCCCTCAATTTTGTTCTTACTATTTGTCCTGCAATTCTGACTTATCTACTAGCTCTTAGTCAATCCTGCTCCATGCTCACCCCATGTTTTCTGTTTGTTTGTTTACTGGCAGAGCCAATGAGACATCTAAGTGAATTTCTAGTAGGCAGTTAGCAAAAACAGAACCCTGGAGAAAGTTCTGAGAAAGAGTCATGTTTGGGAGAGATTTGCTCAGAACTCCTATTTAGAACTTTGAAACCTGAGGTAATGTATGTAAAAAGACAAATAGTGGGTGATGGGATTTTGAGATACTGTTCTAGGAGCCATATATCTTCAGGCAACCCGGTTTTCAAATATTTTTTATTGGCCTTCTAAATTTTTGGAATATTTTAGAAATGTTAACTTTTTGACATCCTTAAAATACAGAGCCATACATTTGGAAGTAGCACAAAAATTTGAACTGCCTCTTTGCCGCAACCCGCTAGAGGTTTATGTTTTTCTACTAAAATATTCTATCTTGTTGGATCATACATCCTAGGTTTTGATTTAGAAGATATGGTCACCGTAGGTGTTACTCCACTTGGTCAGTAGGAGGAAGAGAAGTTGCCAAAGGAAATACTTGCAAAGAAAGATTTCATTAGTATCATATTGTCTATTTAGTCATTAAGGAGTGTGTGTGTGTGTGTGTGTGTGTGTGTGTGTGTGTTTTGTACACGCATGCGCATGTGTAGTTTCTCACTGTTAGGTGATTTTGTATCAGAATGGGGTGAGAAGGAGGAGGATGTATGTGAAAATCTAGAGATGTTATTGAGAAGACAGAGTACCACAAAAATCTCTGACTCTGGATACCTAATGGATTATTTGTATGTGATTAAACTCCAAGCCATGTTTCATTCTTCTAATCATTTTGGTAATTTTCTCAGAATAATCAAATGCTCTTTTGAAGGAAAAGGTTACCAGGACCTTTTGTTCATTTGCTTTTGCAGAGTTCCATTTAGATAATTTTTATAATGTGATGAAAACTAAAGAGTGAACTATTTTAGAGAAAAGTAACACTGAAGATTGCAAATTTGCCATAGGTATCCTTGATTTGCTCTTCGTCATGTCTAATAACAGATACAAATTTTTAATATATTTACTGCTAAAAACTTTTTTAAGAGACAGGGTCTTGATCTTGTCACCCCAGCTGGAGTGCAGTGGCACAATCATAGCTCACTGTAACCTCAAACTCCAGGACTGAAGCAATCCTCCTGCCTCAGCCTCTTGAGTAGCTAGCACTACAGGCACACGCCACCATGCCTGGCTAATTTTAAAATTTTTTGTAGAGGCAGAATCTTGCTGTATTGCCCAGGCTGGTCTTGAACTCCTGACCTCAAGCTGTCCTCTCATCTCAGCCTCCCAAAGTGCTAAGATTACAAACATGAGCCTCCATACCTGGCCAATACATATATTTAATATCTCACTTTGACTGTTAATGTTAATAGCTGATAACATTCTTGAATGTAAACATTTGCTCCCTGATAATGACGAAGTGCTTTGTTTCTGAGTAGAGGTGATATTTTTGTATTTAGTTTTCTCTACATGTATCTGTCCCACTGGCAACGGATAGTATTTATCTGCGAAATAACTAATTGTTAACTGGAATGAATTATCAAAGAGGATTTATAGAAAAAATTTGGTTTGTTGATGGTTGGGAAACAAAAAGAAAAAATCAACTGACCAGCACGATGGCTCACACCTGTAATCCCAGCACTTCAGGGATCAAGGTGGGTGGATCCCTTGATCCCAGGAGTTCTAGACCAGCCTGGGGAACATGGCAAAACCCGGTCTCTACCAAAAAAAAAAAAAGCATTGTTTGAGCCCGGGAGGCAGAGGTTGCAGTGAGCCAAGATTGTGCCGCTGCACTCTAGTCCAGGCGACAGAGTGAGACTCTGTCTCAAAAAACAAAACAACTGTGTATCCTCGTTAAACAATATGATAAACTGAATGTGCTATTTCAAACATACCAGTTATTCATTGTTAACATGTTTTATTAGAGGGGTAGTAACATTTTAATTTATTCAAAGTTCTAAATGGTAAGAGATGGGGAAAAAGTTCTTGACTCATCATTCAGGCTGAATTTGTGTCTTACATTTTGTATCCCCCAAGGGTGTGCACGTAATCAGTGTGAGTGAGTGGGTTCATTGACAGTGTTACCCTGGAGTATTTTACCTTGGCAACATTGACACACTACAATACCAGTAGAATTTTTTAAAATTGCTTAAATTGGAAGGCTGCTCTTAAAAAATAGCTATTATTTTGAGCATTTTAATTTTGTGGTAAACAAGAAAAAAGGTTTTAAATGAATTATATTAGAAAATGCTTTTATATTTAGCTCCTGAAGAAGTCTTTTGGTCTCAAAATACCCAATTTACTATAAGTTACTATTTAGGTTTTATATTTAAATATTGGCCACTACAATTATTATTATTATTATTTTTTTTGAGACGAAGTCTCGCTCTGTCACCCAGGCTGGAATGCAGTAGCATGATCTCAGCTCACTGCAACCTCTGCCTCCTCAGTTCAAGCAATTCTCCTGCCTCAGCCTCCTGAATAGCTGGAATTACAGGTGTGTGCTACCATGCCCAGCTAATTTTTCTTTTTATTTGTATATTTAGTAGAGTTGGGGTTTCACCATGCTGACCAGGCTGGGTTCGAACTCCTGACCTCGTGATCCGCCTGCCTCGGCCTCCCAAAGTGCTGGGATTACAGGCATGAGCCACCACGCCCAGGCAGGACTCTTTTTTTTTTTTTTTTTTTTTTAATGTGCAAGTTTTTATCTAGAAATTGGAACTCTTTAGAAACGAGTTATTTTGTAATGTAAATGTAATAGATGAGCAAGAAAGTTGTATCTGAGGTGTGGGAAGTGAGGTTGCTTTCTCTATATTCTTTCAAATAATCGGAAAACATTAAGAAGTGATTCCTGCTTGAAGAAATAAGCTATGCTGCCTTTATTTGAGAAGCATCTTTTATTGAAATGCAATAAATTATTTAATGACAGTTACACTTTAAAATCTAAGATTAGCAAAAAATGTTTAGTAGAATTATAAGCTTTATTTATTGTAAAATAATAACGTGTTAAAAAGGCAGTCCAAGTTAGTCTTGTTTAAGTTACCAAATCGTTTTCAGGGTATTGAAATGATGTAAAAGTGGGTATAGAGGTAAAGGAGGGAAAAGTGTGTTTCTGTGCTTACAGCTAAATGAGGAGAATTAGGCCGGGCATGGTGGCTCATACCTGTAATCCCTTTGGGAGGCCTTGGCGAGCAGATCACTTGAGGTTGGGAGTTTGAGACCAGCCTGGCCAACATGGTGAAACCGCGTCTCTACAAAAAATACAAAAATTAGCCAGGCGTGGAGGCGGTACCTGTAATCCCAGCCACTCATTAGACTGAGGTACGAGAATCGCTTGAACCTGGGGGACAGAGGTTGCGGTGAGCTGAGATCGTGTCACTGTACTCCAGCCTGGACGACAGAGCAAGACTCCCTCTCAAAATTATAAATAAGGAGAATTAGAGAGTTATTATTTTTTGAGACCAAGTCTTGCTCTGTTGCCCAGGCTGGAGTGCAGTGGCGTGATCTTGGCTCACTGGCTCATGGCAACCTCCACCTCCCAGGTTCAAGTGATTCTCCTCCCTCAGTCTCCCGAGTAGCTGGGATTACAGGCATGTGCCACAACACTCAATTAATTTTGTATTTTTAGTAGAGACCGGATTTCACCACAGTCTCTACTTCTTCGAACTCCTCACCTCTTGATCTGCTCACCTCAGCCTCCCAAAGTGCTGGGATTACAGGCATGAGCCACTGCACCCAGCCTAGAAAGTTATTTTAAGACATCTTTAAAAAAATACTTAGTGAAAAACTGATTCTAGGTGAAACTTGAACTCATTAGTTTTGTGGCTTCTCTTGGTATAGTTGAAATTTCTAATACTTATCTTTTACTGATTTAACTGAATAGTACTTTAAGTCAAATGACTGTTTCCACTCCTTTGTCCTATTTTGTCTTTTAAAATCAGCTTTATTAAGTTAAGTTTACACAATGAAATATGCTAATTTTTGGTGTGCAGTTTTAGTTATGATTTATGTAGTTGTTTAACCACCACCACAGTCATGACGGTATAATATTTCCATCACCCTGGAAAGTTTCCTTGTGTACTTTTGAAGTCAGTCTGTGGTCCCTGGATCTGCTTTCTGTTACAGTTGCATTTTAATTACATTTTAAGAGATGGGGGCCTCACTATATTGCTCAGGCTGGACTCAACTCCTCAGCTCAGGTGATCCTTATCCTTCCTCCTCTGCACGCCATCCATCATGCCTACTCAGTTTATAGTTGTATTTTTGTAACTTTTCCTGTGAATAGAATCCTCATTGTGTAGTCTTTTTTCTTTCACTTAGCATAATAATTTGGAGATTCACCCACATTGTATTATCAGTAGTTCTTTTAATTGCAGAATAGTATTTCATTTTATGGTTATATCATAATTTGTTTATCTGTTTACCATTAGATGGATAATTTGGATTGTTTCCATTTCTTGGCTGTTAAAATAAGGTTACTATGAACATTTCAGTACAAGTTTTTGTGTGGACATGTGTATAAATACCTAGGAGTGGAAACTTTGCTCTCTTTTAAATCTAACATTTCACTCCTGGCCAGATGCTGGTGACTCATGTCTGTAATCACACACTTTGGGAGGACGAGGTGGGAGGATTGCTTGAGCCCAGGAGTTCCAGACCAGCCTCAACAATGTAGTGAGACCCTTTCTCTACAAAAAATAAACATCTTTTATTTTTTTGAGACGGAGTCTTGCTCTGTCACCCAGGCTGTAGTGCAGTGGCATAATCTCGGCTTACTGCAAACTCCATCTCCCAGGTTCACGCCATTCTCCTGCCTCAGCCTCCCCAGTAGCTGGGACTACAGGCACATGGCACCATTCTCAGCCAATTTTTTTGTATTTTTTTTTTTTTTTTTTTTTTTTTAGTAGTGACGGGGTTTCACCATGTTAGTCAGGATGGTCTTGATCTGACCTCGTGATCCACCTGCCTTGGCCTCCCAAAGTGCTGGGATTACAGGTGTGAGCCACAGCACTAGGCTGCAGTCTTTTAAATTAGTGGGGTGTAGTGGATGTGCCTCTGTAGTGTATGCAACTACTCAATAGGCTGAGGGTAGAGGCTTCATTGAACTGTGGTCATTCCACTGCACTGCAGCCTGAGCAACAGAGTATGGCCCTGTCTCAAAAAATGACAACAAATACAATGCTTAGTTTTGGTAGAGAAGATAGAAAAATTTAATTAAACCGGAAGGCTTTTATTTCAGGATTTTATTTCAGAATTGAATTGCCAGTTGTTATTCTCTTTTATTATTATTTCCTACTCATCTCTGCCAAAAAGCTACTGCCTTTCCTTTAAACCTCCCCTAAGAAGGTATTCCTTATTTAAAACTCTTGTTTACAAGAATATGCTAGATTTTGAATGGGTTACTTGAATCTTGTCCATGTCGCAACACTTCTGTCCCGCGTTCCCTAGTATTTTTCTAACTTATACTTGGATTTATTGTTTGGAGCCTTTTTTCGTTTCTTTCCATACCACCTCCTTTCTTTTCAGGGTTTGGGACTTAATGCAGTTTAAGTTAAGGGGAATCTGTAGAGGAAGCTACAGATCAAGGTTTATGATTTGTAATGTCGTATTAGGGATTTGCTAGAAATTCAGCTGCATGACCATGCTGATTTGACTAATGACTTAATGAAAGCCTTTGAATTGAGCTATAATTGCAGACTCATATGCCTAAGTGTTTTTAGAAGTGTAGGTCTAAGAGTTAATTTGGAAGATGATGGATACTTGAAAACTTGCTCCCTACGCCCCCAAATATATTATGTTTGTATACACACACATGTCCATCGATACATCTTTTATTTACTAAGTTAGTGATTTTAGGTTTAAATTTGGTTTACATTTTAGGTTTGAATTGGTCAAGTTTCATTCACAGTGTTTGTTATTCTGATCCTTTTATTACAACATTATTTACCTGCAGCATTCGGAGAATTGGAGTTTAAATTGAGATATGTGGGGAAAAAAATTGGAGAGCTAATAGATCTGGCAGAGGTAGAAGAGTTGATAGCCTGATACCTGAGCAAATGGGAGAGAAGGCAGGGATTGGGATTGAGATAAAATGGTTTTGCTTGTTTTGTAGTTTGGCATTCAACAAGAACCTGTTAAAATGCTTACTTTAAACAAGGCAGTGTTGGTGCTCTGTAGTTAGAAAGATTAACCTGATAAAGAGACTGTCTGAAAGAAGGCCACAGCTTAGCAGCAGGGCCCAAGGCCTGGAATTAGCTAAACGACCAGTAAATACTGTGCCAGCTTGGCACGGTGGCTCATGCCTGTAATCCCGCACTTTAGGAGGCCGAGGTGGGTGGATCATGAGGTCAGGAGTCCAAGACCAGCCTGTCCAACATGGTGAAACCCCATCTCTACTAAAAATACAAATATTAGCCGGGTGTGGTGGTGCATGTCTGTAGTCCCAGCTACTCAGGAGGCTGAGGCAGGAGAATCGTTTGAACCCAGGAGGCGGAGGTTGCAGTGAGCCAAGATCGCGCCATTGCAATCCAGTCTGGGCAACAGAGCGAGACTCCGTCTCAAAGAAAAAAAACAGTTGTGCCATAAGTTGCTGATACGTGATGTAGGATGTATCTAGATTAGTATAGGAAGCTAAAATAATTCATTTCCTTCTTCCCAGAGTTGGAAGGGTTGGAAGGCTGTTCGAATTAGGTGATGTGAATTAGATGATGTGTTCTGACACTCCACTCCTTTCCAGTGTGAATTGTTTGTGAGAATTTCCTAGTAGACTGCTGTTTTGGACCGCTCAACAAGTTAAAAAAAAAAAGTATCATCACGAGATACAGTCAAAGCTGTGCTCTTAACAGTTCTTAACATTTCTTGCAGTCTTACAAAGATGGACTTTTATATTTTATAGTAGGTGAGGTGAACAACAGTGGAAGATAAAATGTGTGGAAGAAAAATACGTCTAATCATTGGAGAAGAACTCAAAATAATGCGGTGATGTGTAGCCATCATTATTTCTTCTTGAATGTTTTCTTTAATATTCATTCATGTTCTACTTCTGTTTGTTTTCTTTTTCCCTCTTTCTGGTTTTCATTTCTTTTTTTTTTTTTTTTTTGGCAACTGAAGTGTTTGTGTATTAACCATTTGTATGTTAGTCTCAGTAATTAACATTCTGGACTCTTGTTTTTGCCAGGTGCTCTGTAGTGAGTATATAGTGTACTTTGCCAGCTTTTAATTGGCATTAGAGTTTTGTTTAAAGTGAGGTTTTTAAAAATATTTTCCATATAGGTTATTGATTGCTCTCAAATTGGGTCTGTTTTGCTACCTGGCATAATCAGAAAATAACTTACTTTGGGCTGGCCATGGTGGCTCATGCCTATAATCCCACCACTTTGGGAGGCCGAGGTGGGCAGATCACCTGAGGTCAGGAGTTGGAGACCAGCCTGACCAAATGGTGAAATTCCATCTCTACTAAAAATACAAAATTAGCTGGGCCTGGTGGCACATGCCTGTAATCCCAGCTACTCGGGAGACTGAAGCAGGAGAATCGCTTGAACCCAAGAGGCAGAGGTTGCAGTGAGCCAAGATTGCGCCATTGCACTCCAGGCTGGGCAACAAGAGAAAAACTTCGTTTCAAAATAAATAAATAAATAGATAGATAGATAACTTAATTTGGAGTTTTTAGCAAGGAGACACACTTGCTACTGCCTTCTCAATGGAAGAATAGCAGTGCTTTATTGGAGAAGTCTTGTCTCTGTTCTTTAATTCCAGTGTATTTTGGGGAAGGGTGCAGTAGAATAAAACAAGATTGGGAGGAGGTAGACATTCACCTGTCTTAGATCTCTGAGTCATACTTTATCATCAGTGGAATGGTACATGTCACTTGGCACTTATATTTGGTATTTTAAACTGGAGCACTATTTATTGTAACTCATTTGATCATCATAAATCAGTTTAAACTGCTGTTGGATTGGAGTTTGTGTGTGGAGACAAGATAGGGAATCTGGTTCTTTCAGGTATTTAGAATCCTTGGAACATCAGGTTCAAATATTTACCAGGTTTTATTTTGAAATAATTCAAATTTATGGAAGGTTAAAATATGCATGTATTTCCTATCCCAATCCCCGGGCTGCTGACTGGACTAGTCCTAGTACTAGTCTGTGGCCTGTTAGAAACCTGGCTGCACAGCAGGTGAGCACATGGGAGCTGGTATTACCACTTGAGCTCCGCCTCCTGTCAGATCAGCAACATTGGATTCTCATAGGAGCACGAACCCTCTTGAGAACTGCTCATGAGAGTGAACTAGGTTACACACTCCTTATGAGAACCTAAGGCCTGATGATCTGAGGTGGCACAGTTTCATCCTGAAATCATCCTGGACACCCTCCCCCCAATGTAAACACATGGAAAATTTGTCTTCCACGAAACTGGTCCCTGGACCTCTTAGTAAGATTAACCCATTGTTAACAATTTGTGCTATTTACTTATTCATTCTCTGTCATGTTATTTTTTTCTGACTCTTCTGAGATTAAGTTGCTTACATCATGTTCCTTTACCATGTAATATTTCAGTATATAGTTTCTAAGAACAAGGACCTTCTCTTGTTTAACTACGTTACAGTTATTAAATTAAGGAAATAACGCAGTTATCTAATACACAGTCTACATTCACATTTTACTAGTTTTCCCATTAATTTTTTTTTTTTTCTTTTGTATGTGAGACAGGGTTTTGCTCTTGTATTCCAGGCTGGAGTGCAATGGCTCACTGCAACGTCCGCCTCTCAGGTTCAAATGATTCTCCTGCCTCAGCCTCCCGAGTAGCAAGGATTACAACCGTGCCACCATGCCGGGCTCATTTTTGTATTTTTAGTAAAGATGGGGTTTCACCATGTTGGCCAGGCTGGTCTCGAACTCCTGATCTCAGGTGATCCACCTGTCTTGGCCTCCCAGAGTGCTGGGATTACAGGCATGAGCCCAATAGTGTTCTTTAGTGATTTTTTTTCCTGTCCAGAATCCAACCCATAATCATTCATTGCATTTAGTTGCCACATCTCTTTATTCTTCTTTAATCAGGAACATTTCTTCAGCCTTTCTTTGTCTTTAATGACATTGACATTTTTGAAGAGAGTGACAGACCATTTATTTGTAGAATCTCCCTCAATTTGGGTGTATCTGATGTGTTCTCATGATAAAATTTAGGAATGTAGTTTTGGCAGGAATGTTACACTTGTGTCCTTTTCAGTGCATCACATTAGGAGGCACATGTCCACTTGTTCCCTTGTCAGTGATACTTACTTAGATCTTTAGGTTAATGTGATACCTGCCAGGTTCCTCTACTTAAGTTAATATTTTTCCTTCTGTAATACATAATTTGTGGGAAGACACTATTAGACTCAATGTATACCAGTCCTCATCAAACTTTCATTCACAAAGAGTTTTAACATTCTTTGGTAACTTTGTCTGAATCAAGTTATTACTATGATGGTAATAATTCAGATATTTAATTGGGTTTAGATACTTAACCAGGTTTAGGTATTTAATTGCAGGAGCTCAGTACTATAGTAGGAACTGCTTTGAGCTATTGGATTCCTTAGCATTATAAAGTGCTTTGTGTTGAACAAGAATGTCTCCTGAGACTTCTATACACTGTTTCAAGTTCTGTACTCTGTACCACAGGAGATGAGCCTGCTTTTTTTTGTGTTTCTCTAACTGCCCTTCAAAATGTGTTCTTTTTTGTCTTTTTGCTGTTACTTGCTTTAATTTCATATAGTCACTTCTTGTAAGAGATGACTTTCCTGAATTTATAACCATCCTGTTGGTTTTCTGATAACACTCATTCACCATCAGTATCACACTTAACCTATGGTATCCAAATCTGTATACTAATTCCAGATACAGTTTGATCTATCAGTACAATGGATCACTGTTTGCCTGTAATCTAGCTTTATGCTCAAGAGCATCAGGTTTTGTTTTGGTTTTTTGTTTTGTTTTTTTGAGACAGAGTCTCGCTCTTTGGCCCAGGCTGGAGTTCAGTGGCCGGATCTCAGCTCACTGCAAGCTCCGCCTCCCGGGTTTACGCCATTCTCCTCCTCAGCCTCCCCAGTAGCTGGGACTACAGGCGCCCGCCACCTCGCCCGGCTAGTTTTTCGTATTTTTTTTAGTAGAGACGGGGTTTCACCGTATTAGCCAGGATGGTCTCGATCTCCTGACCTCGTGATCCGCCTGTCTCGGCCTCCCAAAGTGCTGGGATTACAGGCTTGAGAGCATCAGGTTTTGGAGACAAATAGATCTGGCTTCAGGTCATAGCTCTGCCACTTAACTAGCTCTGTGATCTTGAACTCGTTCCTAACATCTCTGAACCAGTTTTGTCATCTGTAAAGGGTTGGTAATAGTAGCACCTGACTTTTAAGGATGGAATGAAGATTAAGAGTGCATGTAAAACTGTCAGTGGTGTCTGTTATATTCTAAACACCTATAAAATGTTAATTATTATTATACAGAAAGCATGCTTCTGTTTTATAGCCCAAGATTGGTACAGTTTATGTTTTAGCCGTTGTACTGCAGACTCAGTTAAGCCTGCGGTGAAGTCAGAAAGTTTTAATCAGTTCTACTGAAGCAAGTTAGACTCTTGGACAAATATTTTAACTTTTTATGATAGAATACCTTTCATACAACTCTTATGAGTTACAACATGTCTCCTCCTGCTGTCACAAAACAATCTCATTCTCCCTAGTCTGGTGCTGTGATATGTGTACTTGGGACTCTAAAGGCATTCCACTGACTATCTGTTTGTAAAAGCGTTTTTTACAAACGCTTTTATAGCTGTTTATTCTAAATAAATTAGCTAGACTTAAGGAGAACAGAAAAATACCTACTTTTGCCTACTTTGGACAAAATGATTATATATAAAGTAATCCTTACTCACCTAGTCTATGGCCAGGTATAGAAAAATCTATGGATTAGTTATATGCGTGTTAATAACGTCGAATACCAATTGGAATGTTTTTGTTTTTCACTTTTCCTTTAGCCACCCTTTTAACCTAGCTATAATGGCGAAAGCACTCCTTAAAATTTTAATGATTAAAATGTGGTACATAAATTTTATATGTCTCAACTCTGTTTCATGTTAAATGTGTTACAGGAATGAATCTGAAGTCTGCTGCAGTAAAACACTGAAGGCTTTAAAATGTTTTCTTGCATAAAACTCAAAACTTTTAAGTAGCTGCTTATGAGGATAGGGAAGGCAGAAAGCTAATGTCTGTCTCAAGATACAGGACAGCTGTTTGCTCATCAACCTCAACTGTGTGAGTAGAGACTTAAGCCTGTAACCCTATGTAATTGGGCATAGTAACTTAATTTTATTTTTTAAAATTTAAAATGCTTGAAGATAGACCTAAGTCATCATGATGAGACATTTTTAGGGTGTATTTTTTCTGGTGGGTAGGATACTGAGGGTGGAGTGGGTGGTAGACTTTTATTTATATAATATTTGTGCAATAACATTTATAACTAATGTTGTTAGTGACCACACATCTTTTATCAGAATTATTATAAGCATTGGAATCTGCATTACTAATTTTATTATTGTGAAGCAAAAGATTGTAATTCTTTAGATTGCTGTTTATTTTGCAGTTGATTTCAGCCATTTAAAGTTAATATTTTGACCAAACAACCATAAAAAAATTGCTTGGGATTATGATGTTTGATATTAATATAGAAAATTGCTTCTGGAAATAATAATTTAAATTATAATAATTTTGAAAACTAGTATTTTTTTAAATCGCTTTATTTAATCAAAGAGTGTATCAAAATACAAGCACGCTGGTTCCCTAAATGCAGTTGAAAGTTTTTTAAATTTGCCAATTTTATTTTGTAAAGTACTTTGAAAAATAGAAATGCCATTGAAGAAAAATTTCTCCTTTTCCTTCCTTTAAGGCGTTAAAGTTAACACCTTAAGAATCCATGGTGGGGTGGTGTTTTTTTTTTCTATCCTCCTCCCCCCACTTTTTCTTTATGGATTTAGAAGTGAGACTGCATTGGATGTTTTTTTCTCTCTCTTTAGAAGAATGCATTGTTTGTACAGATGGAGTGGTTATAAAGCATTGTAGTGAGCAAAATGATGAGCATGTAGACAGAGACTTATAAAATCTTGTTAACTATTCACTGAGGCATGGAGTAGAAGGAATGTTGCGCATTTGTATGCACTAAAATGAAATTACTTTCTCTTTCATAACACAAATGTGTTGACTGAAGGAAAATCAAAATGGACTATCTTTAGAATCAGTGAATGAGAAAACATTTAGAAAATGTGAAGAATACACATTGAATATGGATATCCTTTTTTCTTTTTTTTTTTTGAGGAGTCTCACTCTGTCACCCAGGCTGGAAGCAGTGGCACCATCTCTGCTAACTGCATCCTCCGCCTCCCAAGTTCAAGTAATTCTCCTGTCTCAGCCTCCCGAGCAGCTGGGACTACAAGCATGTGCCACCATGCCCAGCTAATTTTTGTATCTTTACAAAAGTTTCACCATGTTGGCCAGTCTGGTCTCAAAACTCCTGACCTCCAGTGATCTGCCTGCGTTGGCCTCCCAAAGTGCTGAGATTAGCAGTGTAAGCCACCTTGCATGGCCGAATATGGATATTCTTAATGAAAGTGGTCAAAGGATACATGACAGAAATGGAGAGACACATGTTGCTGCATTCAAAACTAGTGAAAAACCCAGAGGTTTCACTTTGCCCCATTATTTTCTTTTCTGTATTGGTCAGTAGATGTATAGCCCACTGTATAAATCTCCAGAGGTTATCTAGTTCCTAATCTTTCAGTAGTTCTAGAGAAGAAATATTTATAATCTTGTTTAATGATGGCAAGCCTCACTTTAATGCAGTTTTAGGGTCTGTAATATGAAATTTAAGTCTTCATTTACAGCCATTTGGCATTTCCCTTGAAAAGCCACGTTTAATTTGGTGCTGCTATTCTGTGAACGGTACTTCAACAGCCTTCCCTCCTCTTTTTTGATTAGTGTCAAAAATAAGGAAAATTCAAGGTGAGAGAAGCCTTTGGAACATACTAATGAAACTTTGATTTTTAAAATGAGATTAGGAGAGAACACACAATAGGGAAGCGAGTTGCTTTTATCACTGTAGAGGGTTTAGGGGGAAATTGTATGATAGTAAATTGGTCCCAAATTTCTTTTTATCTCTCTGAGATGATTCTCTGTATTCTGTTCTATATTACTGTTCTCTCAAGGGGGTAAAGTTAGAAGCTAATTAACTTTACTGGGATAGAAAGTACATGTAGGAATATGTGAGCACCATATATAAAATTCGTCTACTTTATTCCCTCTGCCTTGCTCTACCCTTTACCTTACCGCAATAGTGTAGGCTTCTCATTGATCCTGTACCCAATTCTGTCATTTGGTTTTGCTTAGATTTGTAAATGTATTTGAGCTTCTTTTACTGTTGTATAATGCAGTGTATTAAAATGAAGTTTTTGGGCTATGTAAGGCCATGTAATATGGTCATGTATGCAGGCCATAGAGTCTGGCTGCCTGAGTTCAGATCCTAGGTGTCCCTTCTGACATCTCTGTGATACTAAGCAAATTACTTAAACCTTTCTGGGCCTCAGTTGTATAATCTGTAAAATAGATACAGTAATAATTTACTACCTGGTGGGATATTGTGAGGTTGATTGAATCATCAATGCTTGCAAATTATTATCATTATTAAACCTGTTTGTTCTTTGAGAGGAGGAATACTAGGTAGCATATTATAAATGCTCCAAGTAATAGATTTTAAGGCTTTAGGATTAAGAATATGAACATCACAAAGTAGGGTATTTTCAATTAAGGTATCATCAGAAACATCTACAGAAGAGTAGAATAGAAATCTTTACTCCTAGCCTGGCGTGGTGGCTCACCCTGTAATCACAGCACTTTGGGAGGCTGAGTCGGGTGGATCACGGGGTCAGGAGTTCAAGACCAGCCTGGCCAACATAATGAAACCTCCATCTCTACTAAAAAATTAGCCGGCCTTGGTGGCGGGCACCTGTCATCAAAGCTACTCGGGAGTCTTGAGGCAGGAGAATCGCTTGAACCCGAGAGGCAGAGGTTGCACTGAGCTGAGATTGCATCATTGCACTCCAGCTTGGGTGACAGGGAAAGACTCCATCTCAAAAAAAAGAAAAAAAATCTTTACTCCCTGCCTTCCTGTCTCAGTCTACTGTATGCATTAGCCCCATTTCACATTCTCAGTAGCCACATGTGGCTGATGGCTACTGTATTGGACAACACTGTTCTAGATAGTTGGTTTTACTAGGTAATGTATTTGCATTAAACATGGCATTTATTGATGACACAATTCTCTTTGTCTGGAACATGAAAGATTGGCTCCTGCATCAGATAGAACTCCACCAAGAGGAGAAGAGGAAGCAAAAAATATTTCTTCAAGAATCTTGGTGAAGGTTAGGTGTATTTTCTCTGGGTTTTATATAACGTGATTTTTTTTTTTTTTTTTTTTTGAGATGGAGTCTTGCTCTGTGGCCCAGGCTGGAGTGTATAGCGTAATCTTGGCTCACTGCAAGCTCTGCCTCCTGGGTTCTAGCCATTCTCCTGCCTCAGCCTCCCAAGTAGCTGGGACTACAGGTGCCCACCACCACACCAAACTAATTTTTTGTATTTTTTAGTAGAGATAGAGTTTTACTGTGTTAGCCAGGATGGTCTCGATCTCCTGACCTCGTGATCCGCCCGTCTCGGCCTCCCAAAGTGATGGGATTACAAGCGTGAGCCACTGCACCTGGCCATAAAGTGATTTTTAAACAATTTATAAAATGTAGTGTAGTTATTTTTATTTTTCATTTTTATTTTTGAGATGGAGTTTCACTCTTGTTGCCGAGGCTGGAGTACAGTGGCACGATTCTCTTGCCTCACCCTCCCAAGTAGCTGGGATTACAGGCATGCACCACCATGCCCAACTAATTTTGCACTTTTAGTAGAAACAGGGTTTTACCATATTGGTCAGTCTAGTTTCGAACTCCTGACAGGTGATCCACCCGCCTCGGCTTCCCAAGTGCTGGGATTACAGGTGTGAGCCCCCGCGCCCAGCCTTGCAGTTATTTTTGAATAAAGATATTGACAGGTGAGTCAAGCAGTGTTGCAAGTATTGAAGTCTGTCAGTGACTGCTTCTCAAATTAAAGTGAGCCATCTGTTTATATGTGATATGGAAATGAAAACTAATTTTTACATTTAAATGCTAGTAGATTTCTTATCTAGACGCACCTTTGAAGACGAGCAATGTGATGGGTGGTACATTAATTTAGAGTCAGGAAGGACTAGGTTTCAGTTAGTGGTTTTATTGTGAGATAAATTTATCTGTTTGAGATGATTCCACTAAAGGTTAAAAGTAGTCTGGATTTCAGCACTGATAATCACTTTTACTTTGTGCTTAGAAATAGTATAGGTGTTAGGGGAGATACCAAAGGATAGGAACAAGGTATTAATGTTATGTTCTAAAAGAAATCACTGTTTACTGGATTCTAATCAGGGACCAGAACACATGGAAATAGAAATCCATTCTAACTAAGGAAAGAAAAAAGGATTATTTCGAAAATCTTTGGAAAATCATATGTAATTGAATTGCAAGTATGTAGCCTTGGTACTTTTTATGTGTGTGCTATTCTGTCTCCTCCCCACCTCCACCCATGACTTTAGATAGGTTCATTGGGTTGGTGTTCATCCAGGTCTAATTAGCTTGTCTGGAGGGTTTATCCCATGGTACTAAAAGGGCAGCAAGAGCTGATTTATAGGTATACAGATTGTCTTAGAAGGGAATTTTAGCAGAGAGGCAGTGAATGGCATATGTAACTTCAGTTTCTTTAACTGATTACAGAGGAACATGTATGAGAATGTTACCTCCCTTATACAGATTTGGTGAGGCCTAAGTCAGATAATCTATATAAAGTGCTTAGCCCAGGGCCTACTACATAATAATGAGTAGACGTTTTCAGTGAGCACTTACTCTAATATATACCTAATTATATAGTTTTTCTGACCTGATTTTTTTAATTTAGGGAAAAAATTTGGAGAATTTAGTAGGATTAATTGGTGACTTAGGGATATTCACTCAAAACATCTCAATTCAAAGTGGGGTGGCTGCCTAACTGAAATTTACCTCTTATAACTAGTGGCCTAGATATGCTCTAAAGTGTTCATGGTATAGTATATCAACCCTACCTCAGATTGGCTTACTGTTGACCATTGTTGAATTTGCTCTTAATCAAGAACTTAAGAGTGTCCAAATTTTTTAGCCATTTGAACCCCTTTATTTAATTGAAATCTTTTACAGAAACCAGGTATGTGAAAAGACCAAAAACGAACTATTCTGTTTGAAGCAGAAATTTGTAACCCATTCTGCGTTCTCAGTGTGCTTTCTCTCTACCCTTTTCCTCTGCCTCAGCAATCTTTGATAGAACAAAAGCACACACTTAGAAATAAACTTTATGAAGGATTGCCTAAATGATAAGCCTGGATGATAAGTTCATTATTATTATTGTTTTCTTAAGAGACAAGAGTCTTGCTCTGTCGCCCGTGCAGGGATGCAGTAGTATGATCTCAGCTCACTGCAGCCTCAATTTCCTAGGCTCAAGCAGTACTCCCACCGTACATAGCCTCCTGAGTAGCTGGGACCACAGGTGTGCACTGCCACATCCAGATAATTTTTTAGTTTTTGTAGAGACAGGGATCTCACTTTGTTGCCCAGCTGGTCTTGAACTCCGGGCCTCAAGCAATCCTCTCGCCTTGGCCTCCCAGAATGTTGGGATTACACGCGTGAGCCACCACCCCTGGCCGGATTTTATTTTTAACTCTGGCTCCATGAAGACTGGCTGTTAACTGAAGGTGGCCATGAGACTATTGATTTATATTAGAACTAAAAACCCAGAGGCTGGGTGGGTGGCTCACGCCTTATAATCCCAGCACTTTGGGAGACCGAGGCGAGTGGATCATTTGAGATCAGGAGTTCAAGACCAGCCTGGCCAACATGGTGAAACCCCATGTCTTCTAAAAATACAAAAATCAGCCGGGTATGGTGGTGCGCAACTGTAATCCCAGCTACTTGAGAGGCTGAGGCAGGAGAATCGCTTGATCCTGGGAGGTAGAGCTGGCAGTGAGCTGAGATCGCGCCAGTGCACTCCAGCCTGGATGACAGAGTGAGACCCTGTCTCAAGTCAATCCATCCATCCATCTATCCATCCATCCATCCATCCATCCATCCATCCCGGAAACTTATATTTTACTTTACAGATATTATGGACCTTATCACGTTGTGTTTTACTTGTAAACTATAGATGAAATCCTCTTATGTTATTGGGGGTAAGATTTCATTGTACTTCTTTGCATTAGCTACTTGAAAGAACAGAGTCAAATGAATGGCTTCTAATTAGCAAATAGGCCTTTATGGGCATACATTTTATTTATTGACAGTATTTCTAACTTTTTTTTTTTTAACCATTTTTCCTTGGATTGACTATTTTTGCTTACTTTTGATACCATGCAGCATGCATTTTTAAAGTCACCTTGAATTATTATTATTATTTTTTTTTTTTTTGAGACGGAGTCTTGCTCTGCCGCCCAGGCTGGAGTACAGTGGCCGGATCTCAGCTCACTGCAAGCTCCGCCTCCCGGGTTCACGCCATTCTCCTGCCTCAGCCTCCCGAGTAGCTGGGACTACAGGCGCCTGCCACCTCGCCCGGCTAGTTTTTTGTATTTTTAGTAGAGACGGGGTTTCACCGTGTTAGCCAGGATGGTCTTGATCTCCTGACCTCGTGATCCGCCCATCTCGGCCTCCCAAAGTGCTGGGATTACAGGCTTGAGCCACCGCGCCCGGCCACCTTGAATTATTTTTAGAGCAATTTAAAGTATATAAAAACAGTAGTATTTAGTGAATAGCACTTGTTCTAAAAAGCTCCCCTTTTCATTCTAAGGTGGTGGGATTCCCAGTTGCCTGTGGGTTTAAATTCCGACTCCTTAGCATGGAAACACAGATTTTGTGATGTGGCCTTATTCTAAGATCATTTCCCACTATCCTATATTCTAGGCACACAGAAGTCTCCCCTGGTAGAACACATACTTGCTTTTATCCCTCCTTTACAGTTATAAATACTGAGCATAAGCACGTAGTAAATTTTCGTTGCCAGTTATCCAGAATAATTGATACATCATTTTGTAAACTTTTGAGAGGAGGATATTAGAAACCGTTCCATCATGCTTTTAATAAAAAATGGTATCATCTCAGGTGGAAGTGAGGCCTACTCACAGATCTCCTAACAGGTGATTAGTGTCTCTGTGGCAAGGAGAACTTTTATGAACCTGTCCTTTGTGAGCTATGGGTAAATAAGGAGTCTTGGATTTATGACTGCATCTATTATTAAATACCTGACAGTTTGCAACTCTCCCTCTCATGATGAACTGCAGATATGTGACTTAAAATAAGCCACCCAATTCTGAACTGAGCTTTATATTGCAACTTACGCGTTAAAGTATTTTCGCAATCACCGTCCCAGTTGACCCCCTCAAAGTCCTATGAGTTAGAAAGGACAGGCATCATACCTATCTTAAATGAAGTACTTCGGGCTAGCCATTTATCTAAGTAGGAAGTTTATATTCACAACCAATTTGAAGATGAGTCAGTTCTTTTTTCTTTCTACTACACATCAAGTTGTCCCTGTATATATAGCAGTTGTTTTGCAGTGATTTGTAGTTATACTTCCTTTCATGATGCATTTGTTAGTCATCCCCACAAGGTGTGTTACACTTTAACTGAAAGAAAATCAGTTTCTGAAATATCTTGCAATCATTTCTGGCATCCATTTTTGTATACCTCTATGAAGTGAGAGTGGTATATTCTAAAACTTTGTGGTTTTGGTACTTCTTAGCATTTGGTGGTTTTGTGGCTAATGAAGTTGTAATTTTAGAGTTAGATGTGATGTTTGTGCAGAAAATCAGACATTAATATTTCTGTTCTTGTACCTACATTGATGAGAGCAGAACTGTGTGTCCTAAATGTCTTTTATAGTGTTTAATAGCTAGCGAAGTGATAGGTATCAAGATATCCTTGAACAAAGAGCTATGACAAAAGAAAGTGATACTTGCTTATAGTCATGGAATTTTGCTATGTCTTTCCTGATAATATTTCTAACCAAAATAGTTGTGAAATCATTTATTCATCCAGCATGCATTTGAGTACCTCCTATGTGCCTGGCATTAATCTAGTGCAGGAATTGGCCAGCTGTGGTGCACTCACCAACTCCATTCCAGTCACCCCTTATTGTAAATAAAAGTTTTATTGAAACACAGCCATTCCTTTTCATTTACTTGTTGTTTATGGCTGCTTTTTTACTATAAAGGCGGAATTGAGCAGTTGTGACAGACTGTATGTCCCACAAAGCCTAGAATATTTGCTATCTGGTGCTTTAGAGAAAAAATTTGCCAGCCCTAATCTAGAGTGCTGGGAATATAACTCTGAAAAAAACAAATAATTGTTCTGTGTGTTAAATTTGTTTTTTTGCTTTCATGTGCTCTTTGTGCTTAGAAACTTATTATTTGCTCATTATTCATATTTTAATTCATGTTGAAGGACAGTGTTGATTATTACAAGTAAGTTTTTTCCTCTGAATTTGTGTAGGTATCTTTTTCCTCAGTAACACTTTTTCCTGAAAAGGGAGACTGATTAGGAACTGTGTGCCTCAAACCTCTGTGAGAATAGAGACTTCAGTTTCCATTATGTGGATGAGAAACTAGAATGAGGAAGACTTTACTCTGGGGTGACGTATCTCAAAATAGGTGAAAGAGGAAAAATACAATGAAGTGTAATCAGAATCAAGATTTAATAAAAGGGCCGGGCACAGTGGCTCACACCTGTAATCCCAGCATTTTGGGAGGCCAAGGCAGGTGGATCACCTGAGGTCAGGAGTTCGAGACCAACCTGACCAACATGGTGAAACCCCATCTCTACTAAAAATACAAAAAAATCAGCCAGGCATGGTGGCGGACACCAGTAATCTCAGCTACTCAGGAGGCTGAGGTAGGAGAATCACTTGAACCCAGGAGGCAAAGGTTGCAGTGAGCCGAGATCACGCCACCATACTCCAGCCTGTGCAACAAGAGCAAAATTTCATCTCAAAAAAAAAAAAAAAAAATAGATTTAATAAAAATAATTTGTTTCATCAAGAATACTCACAAGTGAAACTGGTTTTTTTGTTTTTTAACTGTGAGAGTATGGTGATGAATATAATGACTACTATTAGGTAGTCATTACCTAATGACATCACCATATTATATGACATCTTCTTGTCATATAATGACAACTATACTATTATAGTATGGTTTGGTGCCCCTGCCTTGATGGCATGTTAAAGCTCTAGCTGTTTTACCCTTCATTGCTTTTACACCACCAGTGCAAATGTCAACAAAGTGAATAAGACGAATAACAAGTTATTGTTACTATGAAAATAGGGACTGGGTGCAGTGGTTCATGCCTGTAATCCCAGCACTTTGGGAGGCCGAGGCGGGTGGGTCACCTAGGTCAGGAGTTCAAGACCAGTGTGGCGAACATGGTGAAACCCTGTCTCTACTAAAAACACAAAAAATAGTGGTGGTAGGTGCCCGTAAATCCCAGCTACTCAGGAGGCTGAGTCAGGGAAATCACTTGAACCTGGGAGGTGGAGGTTGCAGTGAGCCGAGATCGTGCCACTGCACTCCAGCCTGGGCAACAAGAGCAAAACTCTGTCGAAGAGAAGAGAGGAGAGAGGGGAAAGCGGGGGAGAAGAGGGAGTTGGGAGGGCAGGGAGGAGGGAGAGGGACCTCTGAAAGGCTCTCAGGAATCCCCAGGAGTCCACAGATATGCTTTGGCAGCTATTGATTTAGAGTGTGGACTCCAGCCAACTGCTTGGGTTGAATCCCAGCTCCTCAGTTACTAGCTGTGTGTCCTTGAACAGTTTACTTCTCTGCAAAATGAGAGAGGTAATAGTACCTACTTCATAGGACTATTATGAGGATTAAAGTGGTTGGTATTTATAAGTGCTTGGCACATAAAGCACTCAATAAATAGTAAAGCAAGTTTTCTTCTGTAAAAAATGTGCAGAGTTTCATGAGCAGAAAAGATACAAATTTAGAGAATGACCATATATTAAACTTTAAAATTAGGAAAGGACATTCATTTACAATTGAAGATTTGCCTTAGGGGGAGAAGAGATTTTTTAAAAGGTTTTGGGCAGGGGCGTGAAGCACAAAGTCTACATGGTTGAATTAAAAGCTTTAAGGGCGAAGACGAATAAAAAGGCATAGATAGATCGATCTGTGGTAATCTTGAGAAGAAAAGAGAATGAGTGTCCATGAATGTGGAAGCCAGTGGGAAAATTTGAATGGTTTTCCTCTTTTTGCAAATAGGAATATTAGGTGGCCTTGTGCTGGTAAAAACTATGCCTTGCTCTTTAAGGTATGCGATATGGAACCTAGGTCAGTTTGAGAACATGAAATTCACTGCAACTTAATTTTACTAATAAAATTACCATTGGGTATGCTAAATTAGTCACATTGCTAAATGAACCTCTTTCTGAGTAGGCTGAATGGAAAAGATGCCCAAAAGCTTGGAGCATGAGGCCAGGCATACTTGTTTTTTTGTTTTTTTTTCTTTTTTTTTTGGAGTCTTGCTCTGTCGCCCAGGCTGGAATGCAGTGGTACAATCGTGGCTCACTGCAACCTCTGCCTCCTGGGTTCAAGCACTTCTGCCTTAGCCTCCTGAGTAGCTGGGATTACAGACGCCTGCCACTACACCTGGCCAATTTTTGTATTTTTAGTAGAGACAGGATTTCACCGTGTTGGCCAGGCTGATCTCGAACTCCTGACCTCAAGTCATCTGCCTGTCTCAGCTTCCCAAAGTGCTGGGATTACAGGCGTGAGCCGCTGTGCCTGCAGACATCTTTGTTCAGTGCACAAACTATATAGTCATATGTGGCATACCTTGCTGACAGATCTAGCTCTCTTCTTAAAGAGCAAATTCAATTTCTTTAAAAGGAGCCTTCTAGTTTTTTACCTTGGGATAAATCCTTGGCTACTAGTGGTGGTGTGCAGGTAAGGTGGCAGTGCAGTTTCACTCATACATTCAATCAATATTGAATGCCTACCATTTACCAAGCATTATTCAAAGCATCAGGGAACAAAATGGACAAAATCCATGCCCTTATGGAGGTAACATTTTAGCACGGGGAGACACAATACAATAGGAAATTAAGATTAGGATAAGGGCGTTGAAGAAAGATAAAACTGGAATTGATGCTGGAGACAATTTTAAATAGGTGGCAAGGGAAGTCCTCCTTGAAAAAGGTAACATTTGAGCAGAGACCGGAAGGAGGTGAAGAACCTAGTCATGATGATTTCTGCAAAATAGAAGGAATAGCAACTACAAAGGCCTCAGGCAGGAAAATACCTGTCATACCCGGCAGTGTGTATGATAGGAAGAGGAGTAAAAGAGGAAGTCATGTAATGGGGGACCAGATCATGAAGGGCCTTTAAGTCATGATAAAGAATATGGCTTTTAACGCTTTGTAAGTTGGGAAGCTACTGGAAGATTTTGAGTAAGCAAGCAGTGTGATTGGTTTAGATTTTAATAGGATCACTGGCTGCTGTGTTGAAAATAAACTATAGGGGGGCGAGAAGCAGGGAGACATATATACCAGAAACTGTGTTATCAATTGCTGCATAAGAAACTAACCCAAAATTCACTGGCTTAAACAACAAATATTTATTATCTCACACAGTTTCTGTTGGGAATATGGAAGGGCCTCAGCTGTAGCTTTGGCCCAGGGTGTTTCATGAGGTTCCAATTCACATGTCAGCCAAGGCTGCAGTCATTCAAAGATTTGATCAGGGCTAGAGAAGATCCACTTCCTGGTTCACGCGTATAGCTGTTGGCCAGAGACCTCAGCTACTCATCACATGAGCCTTTCTCTATGACATGGCTCTCAGCCTCTCCAGAGTGAATTACCAAGGAGAAAGCAAAGCAGAAACCACAGTGTCTCTTATGACCTAGACTTGGAAGACATGCCATTACTTCCGTGGTATTCTGTTGATATCCCAGACCAACGCTGATAAAATGTGGGAAGAAACTGCATGAGGCCTGACTACCAGGAGGCTCAGGGAATTGGGACAGGCCACCTTGGAGGCTGGCAACAGACAGACAGAAAATGAGATTTAAAAATAAGATACACCATTTATAGTAGATTTTAAACAAATTCCTAGGAGTATCTAAAAGATGTGCAAGACCTCGTCACAGAACACTATAAAACATTATTACGAACCTAAAGGAGAACTAAATAAACTGAGAGATATACAGTAGTATTTGCACATCTGTAGACTCAACACAGTTCCAATAAAAATCCTATTGGTTTTTATTTTTTAAGTAGAAATTGACAAACTGAATCTAAAATTTGTGTGGAAATGCAAAGAGCCAAGAATAGCCAACACAATCATGAGGAAGATTGAAACTGATGCTAGATACCGAAAAAAACTGTAGTAATTTAGAACAGGGTAGAGAAATAAACCAGTAGAATAGAATAAGAGAGTCTAGGAAAAGACCCATACATGTATGAGGCCTAATGTGTGTGCAAAGATGAGACTGTAGGGAAAAGATCATTTTAATAAATGGTTTGGAGTTAATTAGATATCCATATGGAGAAAAGCATTAATCTTAACTCTTCATTCCATACCAAAAAAAATCAACTCTAGATGGATTGCAGATATAAAAGTGAAAGGCTCAGCTTGTCACATGCCCAGACTTGGCTCAGGTATTCACCCCTGAGACAGGCCTGGCCCTGGGATGGGAGGGGTCAGTTCTACCCAAGCAAATGAAATGGTCTTCCTGCAAGAAATAGATGTTCTGTTACCTAAAAGAGCAAGGAAAGAAAACATAGTAGGCAGATTGAACCTGTCAGCTTCAGTAATACAGATACCCTTCAGATTCAGTTGTTGAGTAATTTCATGATTAAGACACCACAGATATGTTTAGCTTGGTGTGCTAAGTGGAGATGGGATTGTACCAAGAGCGTTACTATCGTTTATCATGTCATGGCTATAACTCCATATAAATCACGTCTGGGGATACATTTGGATGAGACATATTGCCTTTCTAATCCTTTCCCTTCACTGGGTGATGAACATACGTCAGTCATCCCTCAGTATCCGCAGGTATTGGTTCCAGGATCCTCCTCCTCCCACTCCTGCAGACACCAGAATTTGTGGGTTCTTAAGACTTGCAGTCAACCCTGCGATACATTTGGGTATGAAAAGTCAGTCTTCCTTATTGACAGGTTTCACATCCTCGGAATACTGTATTTTCAGTCTGAGGTTGGTACAATACAGTGGCCTCTTGGTGAGATTTATTTTACCAGTATAACTATATAGCAATATAGGATAAGTATATAGTGATACATTGCTATAAGGAAATTTTTCTCGTAAGTTTTTTATAAAGTTTTCTTATAAGTGGGAGGGGCTCATCTTACCACTTTGTGCTGCGGTACTAGTTCAAAGTTTAATGTGCATTCTTAATTAACTAGATATGTGTATTTTTTTCTTCTCTTGAAACTAATAGTGAAGATTCCCAAATTGAAAAGGCCAAAGATTGCTTATAAGATCAGTCAGGTAGCTAAAATTGAAGGTGGTCTTGAATTGGAGAGTACAGGCTCTGCCTAATAGGGCCTTAGCTGATGGGTTTTAATTTGGGGGACATGAGTCCAGTATTGTCAGATCTTCCTATTTTTCAACAGAAGTCTGGAAAAAACTGCTGTATAGGCCAGGCATGGTGACTTACACCTGTAATCCCAGCACTTTGGGAGGCCGAGGGAGGTGGATCACCTGAGGTCAGGGGTTCGAGACCAGCCTGGCCAACATGGTGAAACCCCGTCTTTACTAAAAATTAAAAATTAGCTGGGCATGGTGGTGCATACCTGTATTCCCAACTACAGGAGGCTGAGGTAGGAGAATTGCTTGAACCTGGGAGGCAGAGGTTGCAGTGAGCCGAGATTGAACCACTGCAGTCCGGCCTGGGCAGCAAGAGTGAAACTCCGTCTCAAAAAAACCCAAAAAACTGCTATGCAGAGAAACTACAAAGCACAGTCAGTACAGTAGTCCAAAATCCCTATACTTTTATCAGAGTAAATAGCATTCATCCCAAGTGTTTTGTATCAAGTCATACTTTCTGATCTGTTGGCTTTATGAGCTTTGCTGGATTTTTTTGAGATGGAGTCTCGCTCTGTTGCCCAGGCTGGATTATAATGGCATGATCTTGGCTCACTGCAACCTCCGCCTCCTGGGTTCAAGCAATTCTCAGTCTCCTGAGTAGCTGGGATTACAGGCACTCGCCACCATGCCCGGCTGATTTTTATATTTTTAGTAGAGACGAGGTTTCACCATGTTGGTCAGGCCGGTCTCGAACTCCTGACCTCGTGATCTGCCCACCTTGGCCACCCAAAGTGCTGGGATTATAGACGTGAGCCACTGCGCCTGGCGGGATTTTTTTTTTTTTTTTTTATCATCTCTGCAAAAAGGTTACTGCTGCCCCTTACCACCCCTCATATCTGTTTATTATCCATGTGATAATTGGAGATCCAAAGGCTTAGAACTGGGAATTACTGTATGCAACCAGGAAACACTAATCTCAAGCACCTATGCCAAGTTAGGTAATTCCTCTTTTGATCAGTTAATAAAAAAAAAATTAGAGTGTACCATAAATCCTATTTTGCTCTCTTCTGGGATCCATTTGATACAATTGCAAAGAGAATTCACCCATTCTGAGTGGTTAGTTTTCCAGTGATCTAAAAAAAGGCAGAATGTGGCAGGAGCTCGTCTTACCTTTGTGTAACACTTTCTGTTGCGGTGTGGTACTGGTTCAAAGTTTAATGTGCATTCTTATTTAACTAGACATGTTACGTGTATTTTTTTTTCTTTTCTTGAAATTATTAGTGAAGGTCCCAAATTGAAAAGGCTAGAGATTACTTATAAGATCAGTTAGATAACTAAAATTGAAGGTGGTCTTGAATTGGAGAGTACAGGCTCTGCCTAATAGGGCCCTAGCGGATGGGTTTTAATTTGAGGAACATGAGTCCAATATTGTCAGATCTTCCTATTTTTCAACAGAAGAAATCTGGAATTATGTGACATTCCCCAATTTTTGAATGCTAACAACTAATTTTTTAAAAAAGTAATAGATACTGGCCAATCAAATATGGCTATGGGTCAGACTTAACTTTGCTAGTTCACAACTTCTTTGGACTAATTCATCATTATAAATTATATTTTCTCCCTATTTTTTTCAGGATGAGGGAGAAAAAGAATAGAGTGAAAAAAAGTATGCATTTTATAACTGCCTTGGGCTGTTGGTCATTCTTACTGAATTAACTGTTTCATTATATAAATTATGAATATTGCACTGTGAAACGTTCTTCATCAGTTTTCTCCCCTTTTCAACAGAATAACTGTTTTTTTGGCCTGACATGAATACTTGTGACAATAATGAAGTGTGTTTACTCAACAAAATATTTTGTGGGATTCATGTTAGGCATAAAGAGGGTTTGAAGAAGAAACTTAAGAGTTTAGCTGGTAACAGAGTTGTATACCAGTGAAATATTTGAGTAATGGTACAATTAAGTGCCCCAAAAGAGCGGTACAAGCAGCTTCCTTAGGAATAGAGTAGAAGAGGCTTGAGGTGGTCAGAAATGGTCCCAGAAGAAATAGAATTTAAGCTGATTTCCTGAAATAGATAGGATTATTACAAGCAGAATACAAAGGTAGGCGGGCTATACTCAAAAAGGAGCAATATGAGCTAGAAGCTTGTTTCCAGGAGTGAACATGATTTGTTTCAAACAGAGGGAAGCAAAAGACCCTCTGCTTTTACGAAGAGTAGAGTAAGAACAGTTACTGAGACTTTGCTGTGTGCCACATGCTATTTAGATGCTTTTCATACGCATTATTTAATCTGGTTAGGTAGATGATGTAAGTGCCCCTTAGGGAGTTGAAACCAGGGAAATTTAGTAACAAGTCCAAGCTTTTACAGGTAATAAAATGACAAAGCTGGGATTCCAGCTGTGGGCAACCTGACTCCAAGCCCATTCTGTTTACATACAGCATATTTTCTAGGGAAATTAGGCTGCTCGGGTTAAATTACGTGAAGCACGAATGCTAGGTTGAGTACTCCTCTCTGGGACAATTATACAAACTAAAACAGAAGTAATATGATGAGAACTGGGTGTTTTAGGAGAATTTCAATAAATGTATTAGGAGGAGGGGCAATAAACTGTTAATAATAACCCAGGTATGACAAGCAATGAGGACCACAGTTGGGATGGAAAATAAGAGGATGAAACATTTCAAAATAAAAATTATTGGAACATGGTGACTTACCTTTAGGGAAGGAAGCACAGGAAAGTAGGTTTAATTGACATGTATATGCTGTTATACTTGAGTTTATGTTGCCATCGTTACTATTCTTTCGTCAGAATTTTAATAATTGGTAATGAATTTTCTTTACAGTCTTAGAGCATTTAATTTTGAATTTTTAATCCTGCTAAGAACTTCCTGGGTAAAAAGACATAAAGGAAAAACAAATTTTTTCAAGAGCATGATTTTAGCTAATTAAAGCTGCATGATATGTTAAGATTGAATAAATGGAATTTAAAATGTATACTTAAATGAAAGTAATAAGAATTAATGCTCAGAAAATTATAGGTTTTCAGGGTTATGGTGGACTTTGACAGTTCTCTTTGTTTTTTGTTGTTGTTGTTGGTTTTTTGGTTTTTGTTTTTGTTTTTTAGATCAAAAGACACTGACTTAGCTGCTTACCAGATAAGGAAACTTGGGCAAGTAACTAAGTCTTTTTGAGTATCATTTTTTTTGTTTTTAAAATAGGGATTTCAACAGCACCAACATCATAGGGTTCTTGAGAGGATTAAACAAGATATAAATAAAACAGTAAAAACAGTTCCTAGCACATACTAAACTCCAAATAACTGTTAAGTATTGTCTGGAATGTTAGAGGGAGTAATAAGTTGGGGGGTTGACTGAATGTTATGAACAGTCAAAAGTTACGTTTTATGAATTCTATTCAGTTCATAGGCTTTTGTTTATTATACCATGCTAATCATTTTTAAAATATCTGGTAGAGTGATCTCACCTCCTACCCTCTGGATTTGTGGTTTCTCGAGGCTACAATGCAGCAGTTAAGGAATTGTTCTGCCTTTTCTCCCTTATCCCTTTTCCCTCCTGACCATTTTGAATGCAGACTAGTTACTTTAAAAAAAGGTATACACGTATGAGGAGGCAGGGAACCCATTTCTTGCAACGCATCGCGTGCATTTCAGACATGAGCCTAATTACCATGGTTTTGGAGTCTTTTTCAGTCTTTCCCCGTATAGTAAAGTGCATTTCTGACCTAACCCGATTAGTAGATGGGATTTGATTCTTATTTTTTTTAAAGAATTCTGTGAGAATCCCTTTGTACCTCTTGAGTTATGGAGTTATCATTGTTTTTGGGGTGGGATGCGCGGGTGGAGATCAAAATTGCGCATTTCAAAACCCCGGGTTCCATGGCTCAAGCCTGCCAGTGGCTGGGACTGAGCCCACCAGCCGGTAATTTTCTTGTATTTTTAGTAGAGGCGGGGTTTCACCGTGTGTGCATGGGATGGTCATGAATCACGACCTCATTACGATCCGCCCGTCGGCCTCCAGGTTGGTTTGAGCCACCGGCCGACCCGGCCGAGTATCATTGTTAATTTGATGCCGTGCAGGCAGTTTGACTTGGGAAAATTGGTAGTGTTACATGTTTTCAAACTTTAATCTTAATGTTTTGAAGTAATTGTAATGAAAAGCTTAGTGGTCATATTGTACTTACATCTATGACTTTTTGCTTGAGTTTTTATGGAAATACGGTATTTATCTCTTCTACAGTTTTGTTGCTAGCCATGTATTTATCATTATCATTGGGAAAGTTCCTTTAATTCCTCTCTTGTACTTTAATATTGTTAATAGGCGGTGTAGCGTAGTTGGTGGTTTAAACCTGAGTTCCTCAGTCTTTTTTCTCTCTTTTTTCCTTAAGGAACCTTTTTAGGGTTTTTTTTTTTTTTTTTTTTTTTTCCTAAGTGGCCCCCACCTCCAGAGATTTTAACTCCAGAGAGATATTGCACATCTGTTTATGTATTTTATGTATATCTGTGTTTTATACTAGAGTAAGGGTTTTTGTGACCCTTTCCTCCAAAAATCAGTGTTTTCCCCGTTGAGGGGCAAACTGTCTATACTGAGAGTGCACGTTTTATAAGCAGTGGATTCTCAAAATTTTGGTGTCAATATCCCGAAGAGCTTTTGTGTATGAGAGTTATATCTAGTTAAATAAATCATATTAAAAATTAAAGCGGAGGGCCGGGCGCGGTGGCTCAAGCCTGTAATCCCAGCACTTTGGGAGGCTGAGACGGGTGGATCACGAGGTCAGGAGATCAAGACCATCCTGGCTAACACAGTGAAACCCCCTCTCTACTAAAAAATACAAAAAACTAGCCGGGCGAGGTGGTGGGCGCCTGTAGTCCCAGCTACTCGGGAGGCTGAGGCAGGAGAATGGCGTAAACCCGGGAGGCAGAGCTTGCAGTGAGCTGAGATCCGGCCACTGCACTCTAGCCTGGACGACAGAGCGAGACTCCATCTCAAAAAAAAAAAAAAAAAAATTAAAGCTGAGAAAATATTGTAAGTACTAGTTTATTTTAAAATATTTTATGAAAAATAACCACTTTCCTCTCCCCCACACTTGTTAATGAGAAGAGTGGCATTGTTAACACATTTTTGCAGATTTTTTTTAAAAGTCTGCCTTAATAGCAAGATTCTAGTAATTGCTTTGGCATTCAATCTGTTAACAGTGTTACAAAGAAAATCTGGGCTCATGTGTTTGGAAATAATTTTTTTTTTTTTTGAGACGGAGTCTCGCTCTGTCGCCCAGGCTGGAGTGCAGTGGCCAGATCTCAGCTCACTGCAAGCTCCGCCTCCCGGGTTCCCGCCATTCTCCTGCCTCAGCCTCCCGAGTAGCTGGGACCACAGGCGCCGCCACCTCGCCCGGCTAATTTTTTGTGGTTTTAGTAGAGACGGGGTTTCGCCGTGTTAGCCAGGATGGTCTCGATCTCCTGACCTTGTGATCCGCCCGTCTCGGCCTCCCAAAGTGCGAGGATTACAGGCTTGAGCCACCGCGCCCGGCCGGAAATAATATTTTAATAACATTTTCAGATTTCTTTAATATTACACCAAAACTTGACGATTGATAGTTTCTTAAAGGATAGCTGCAGTGCGAAATTGAAACCATGCAAAACAAGCTTGTTCAATTTGTGGCCCCAACACAAATTCATAAACTTTCTTAAAACGTTATTTATTTATTTATTTAATTTATTTATTTATCTATTTTAGCTCATCCACTTTGGTTAGTATTAGTGTACTTTATGTGTGGCCTAAGACAATTCTTCTTCCACTGTGGCCCAGGGAAGCCAAACAATTGGACACCCCGATATAAAACTTTTTGTCCTGTTACATTAAAATTCATGGCCTTTCACTTTGAATGGATCTTCTGTTCATGAGTAATTTCTTACTATTTCTTGCTAAGCAACCAACACTGGTTGCTTAGAAAATACTGATTCACTGTCTTATGATGATATTTCAAATATTGATACCATATCAACTAATCACATTTCATTAATATCACCAGGAATCTTATCAGAAACTCTCAGAATATTGGAGATGCTTGTCAAGGTTTTTTTCACTTGACTGTTGTCTTTAATGACAAATACTATTAGATGTTTGAAGTGATGAGTGCACTTTGTTCATTTTCAAAAATGTCTGCTGAATACTCAAGCCTTAATAACCAGTTTATTAGTCATTCTTTCAAATAAAAAACATGTTCCATGAAAAAGGCAATTCAGTCAGCTCACAACTCAAACAATTGCACAGTGCTTTTTCTTCAGTCTTCATACTTCTTTACACAACAGGAGTGCTTCATGCATGCTTCCCAGTTTGTCACATAAAATGTTAATAAGATGTGTATTCAGGGTCAAGATTTAGTAAAATTAATAATTTTTACTGTGAGAGCATGGTGATGAAGAATTGACTACTAGTACAGTTGGGTGCCACTGCTTTGATTTGTCTCCTTGATAAGGCTTCAGGTGTTTTTTTTTTCCCCCACAATTGCTATAGCAGCATTTGTGCTCATGTCCATATGGTGAAAAAGGCAAATAACTCACTAGTATTATGAAAACAATTTTGACCTCTATGTGAGTATGTGAACCATACTTTGAGAATCATTGATGACTTAATAAGTGATGGAGCTGGGATTCAATCCAGGTGTTTTGTGTGTGTGTGTGTATAATCCCAGCTCCATCACTTATTTATTTATTTATTTATTTATTTATTTATTTATTTATGGACGGAGTCTTGCTCTGTTGCCCAGGCTGGGTTGCAGTGGTATGACCCCTGCTCACTGCAACCTCCGCCTCCCAGGTTCAAGTGGTTCTCCTGCCTCAGCCTCCCGAGCAGCTGGGACTACAGGCACACGCCACCACACCTGGCTAATTTTTTTGTAGTTTTAGCAGAGACGGAGTTTCACTGTGTTAGCCAGGATAGTCTCAATCTCCTGACTTCGTGATCCGCCCACCTCGGCCTCCCAAAGTGCTGGGCTTACAAGTGTGAGCCACCATGCCTGGCCTCCATCACTTATTAGCTACATGACCTTGAGCAATTACTCTGATACCAAGATCAGATAAACATAAAAGAGAAAGCTGCAGACCAGTGTTCGTCACAAAATAGGCAAAAAAGGGAAAAAACTCAAAAATGTTTGACATTAGCATTTCTATACTATCATTGTTATTTTTTAATTTGGTGTGTGTGTGTGTATATATATATATATGTGTGTATATATATTTTACAGGGCTGTAGAAGAAAGAGGGTTCTAAAGTAGCATTTATAAAAAAGAAAGGTGGCAAAGGTGGGATTCTGAAATGACTCGTCATCATGGAATAAGAAAGATGCTTGCCAGAATCCCAAATTGTATTCATAGGCTAAAGGTTTAACTATCCTCAACAGTTTTAGGACCTTTTTTTTTTAAGGGAAATGCTAAGCCTGCTGTCTTGTTTTGTAGTTCAGTCAAGTGCATTATTGCTCTTGGTTCTGAAATATGTATACATCCTCACTACCCATCAACGGTCTTCAGATAATGTAGGAGAAGATAAATCTAGTTGGTAACAGTAAACCGTGAATGCTTTCCTTGGGTATTTACCAGTTCAAGGAAATTTCAGTGGCAAAACATTTTCCTTCTTTGGTTAGTCTCATTCTTCATGATCTTTGAAAATAAACTCATCTGTAATACATATACACCCATTTCAGAGTAACCTTCACTTAGGAGATTGCTGTTTTTTAATAAGAAAGAGAGCCTGTTAGTACCGTCTGTCGTGTTATTCATGCCAAAGAACCAATTGCTTTATGGGAGAAATGGCACTTGGGGTTCTTCCATCTGCTGTAATTGATTATTGCTTTCATGTGATTCCCAAACAATTCCCTCAGTCCCAGCATCACTTGCCTGTCTGACTAATGCCTCTGTCCTGTTAGTTTTTAATATTTTTTAGTTTGAAATACTTAAAAAAATAAAAATTTCCACCAATTAGGCAAGAATATCTTCATTTTAGAGAATTTTATAAGTAAAGGTACGAATCAGGGAAAACACTAGCTTCAGCATCCTGGGATGTGTTCATTACTGTCCTTTTTGATGATTAATGGATGCTTCTTTTTTCCTGATTGGCAAAATATTGTATACACATTTCATATTGTGCCTTTTCATTTATTATCAGTATTTCCCTCCATCAAAAAGTATTCTAAAATATTTTTAATGACAGCATAACTTTTGTCATTAATATATATCATGCTTTAAAAAAAAACTATATACATTCTAATGTTATTATCAGTTTATAAAAATTATAAATACACTGTGAAGCACATCCCTTATATTTTATTATTCTTTTTCTGATTATACTCTAGTCATTTTGTTGAAGACCCTTAAAGGGGAATGACTGGTTCAGATAGCAATATTTGTCTTTTATAGGGTTCTTGAAGTGAATTGCCAACTTGCTTTCCAAAAAGATTGAACCAATTTGTTATCATTTTTTACAAGCATTCAGCCCAGTTCTCCATATCTTCACCAGATATGATACTATGTGAAATGCTTTTAAAACAGAATAAATAACACACATTAGCACATGAACTTCCAGCAAAAGTTTAAATGCTTAGAAATTAAATAGTATAACATACATCAAAACTTATAATGTATATCTCTTATTACTAGGAGGGTCCAAACTGAGCTAGACTTAATGAGTTATCCATAACCTTCTGGGGGTAGAGTCTTCAAAACAGATTTCTTTCTCTAGGAGTTCTTTGTACTTTCTGAGCCTGTACAGACTTGCTTATGTAGAGTGGGTTGGAGATAAAAAGTTCAGTATGTGTCCTTTTGGTTTTTATATTTTCCTCTCCTTTAGCCCTATGTCTTGGGACAGTTATATCGAGTAGTTTGGTATATGTGGGTTTTTTTCTTTATCTTATAAAGCAGATTTGGATAATGTGTGATTGGAAGTTACATGTCTGTGTTCCTTGCTAATTTTATGTAAATTTCAGGTGTGCAACGGAGGAACATGGCTCAAGAAACTAACCACAGCCAAGTGCCTATGCTTTGTTCCACTGGCTGCGGATTTTATGGAAACCCTCGTACAAATGGCATGTGTTCAGTATGCTATAAAGAACATCTTCAAAGACAGAATAGTAGTAATGGTAGAATAAGCCCACCTGGTAAGTAATTCTAGTAAAACCCATCTGTATTCGTAATTGAAATACAAGTGGATAGTTCAGTATACCCAATACCTTTTCCTGCTCTCAAATTGTATTTATATTACCATATTCATACCAGTAAAATTTCTCATTACACATTCTGATTATAATCAGTAGTGAGGAGTTAGGAATGAGTATCATCACTCATTGAAAATCCTGTAAATTCATACCATAATCTTACTTGCTGTGGCTGCGGAATTCTATTACATTATGAAAACAGAGGGGACACCTCAAGTGTCTTGGAAAGTAAGGTAAGAGAGTGATAAAAGAACCTTGTTCTTTTATCTGGTGTGACTTTTACAGCTCAAGTAGTTGTTGAAAGAGTGGATTATTGATAACCACAGCTCAGTGGACTTTAGAGGAAGCTTTACTCCATTAGGAAGGAGTAGTATTGTGGATTAACTCATAGTAAGGGATGTTCAACCCCAGTTCATTAGGGTTTTTTATGCCTTTTTGTGTCAAAGGATATTCTTGGTCTTTTGTTTAAGTAGTTGTATAAGAAGGATCATGAGAATTCTGAGTGTAAGCTTTGCAAAATAGGAAATGTTTATTCATTTAGTATAGTTTTCATGTAGGTTAATGCCTGCATGTATAGATTTTTGTGGTTAATGAACGTGTAGGCTATTAGTTCATTTAATATTGTATATGAGATCTTGTCTGTTTCTGTTCAAGCCAAAACCTACAACCATTTAACCAAAGCTCCAAATTTTCTTAAGGCTAAGATCAAATGAGTATAAACTGTTTCAAAATTAAGTCATCATCTACATGTGTAACCTAGTGTACTGAGCATAGATTTTAATTCTGAACCTATATTCTTCACTGCTATGTCATCTTATTTAAATATCTCATTTGTACTGTAGTACTTGGAAGATGTTTTTGAATTAAAGAATTTGGGCTTGGATGCTATTCAGTCCTAAGACATAGGAGTTTATTAATGTATACAACTTGTATATGGTTTCCTTCTTGGTTTAAAATTAATATATTTTTCACTGGCAAACCATTGAAAAAATTTTAAGTAAAAATAATGAACCAACATACTACATATTAAAAGAAAATCTCTATACTGTGTTCTGTGGAAAATGGATTTTGATTTTTTTAGATAAGGTCTTAGACTGCTTAGCATATAGAATCACTAATATGAAATGTGGTACTGTTACAGCAACCTCTGTCAGTAGTCTGTCTGAATCTTTACCAGTTCAATGCACAGATGGCAGTGTCCCAGAAGCCCAGTCAACATTAGACTCTACATCTTCATCTATGCAGCCAAGGTAAGATGTAGTGTCTGAATTATAATGCAAATGCCAATAAAAACTAAAGAGTATATTCTGTGTTTGATTAATTCTAATGAGGAAAACTACATAAAGCTACTTTTAGATTAACTGGCCTAAAATGTTATCTGTCTGATTATAACTAGTTAGAAAAAGCGATTTCTTGCTTTTACCTTGGGGTATCGGGGGTTATCGTTTAAGTCTTAGATTTCTTTTTCAGGCATCTTTTTCTGTCTTCTTTCTCATAATGTATCCTGACCTACTCCTGAAGTCCTTTGGAAGCATGTTAAGTGAAATGTTAGTCTTATTCTGCAAGTATTACTACCTTGTATTAAAAAAATACAGTCTTGTCACACATTATCTTTGTTTAATATCATGGTGTAGTACTCATATTTGTTTATATTATACTGTATATATATACTTTTTAACTCTGAAGTCACATCATTTGGAAGCCTGCATACAGCAATACTGGTTTCATTTTTATTCTGCTGTTAGGAACCACTATATTAAGTTCCTACACTATGGTTCCGTTTTTCCAATTCATGATAGGAGATGTTCAGTTTTACTATGCTGGAATATCATTTACAGCTTTGTCTTAGGGTTCTTTAAGCATGTCTTTATCATGCTAGTTTTCATTTAGTGGATTCATGTGGTACTTGAAATACACAAAGGCAGTAAAATTCTGGTTCAAATTGGTCTCTAGTTTTAAAGCTCTATGATTATGTTTAAGTTGTTTAAAAAAAAGTATCTCTGTGTTCTCATCTTAATCATCTACTTAGATATGTTGAACTGTTACTGTGCCACATTAGTTAATATTCATGTGTAGAGATCACCTTTTAAAATGAAATATTTTGCTTTTCTAGCTCTGTATCAAATCAGTCACTTTTATCAGAATCTGTAGCATCTTCTCAATTGGACAGTACATCTGTGGACAAAGCAGTACCTGAAACAGAAGATCTGCAGGGTTTGTATATGAGCTAGCATGTATTTTGTTATTTGAGTGTTATAGGCCAGACGCTATTGTAGGTGCATGTATTAAAAAATTGCCAGCTTAAAATACATATTTTTCTGTTTTCCCTATGAACACAATACTTTATATTTTTAAGTATTTAACATGTTGGGGAGCCATTTCACACTTACATGTAATTTTATCATCAGCATAAACGTTGCAAATTCAAAATTTGTTTATTGTGAAAATATCATTAAATGAATGGCAGTGTTACACTGTTCTCTTTTACTATTTTGGCCAGTTCAGTCTAAATACTACTCTCTAAGAAAACTGAGGCTGCTGGTTTGAGGGGAATATCTTTCTTTTGTGTTTTGACTCATTATCTGAGAGACTGTGTCCATATTGCCTGGCAGTTCTGCCCCTTCTTCCCCATGTATGCGGTAGTCACATTCAGTTGCTTGTATTCACAGCATGGTATCTATCATGTTCTTGCCCATGCTCTTCGTATCCCCATTATGTAGCTCAAAATGATCTAGGAAGACTTGAAAATTTGTATGAAGGCTTTTGTAGTAGGGAGAGAGAATGCGGAGTAGGCCATTTAGGAGGCTATTAAATCTCTGCTTAATTAGTTTGTATTCTAGCAGTGTGTGGAAGTAACGTGGTAATAAGGAAAGATGTCTGGAAAGATAAGCCTAATGAAGAGCAGTGTGTCATTCTGCCTACGGGATGATTTACCAGTGAAACTTCATTGCACGTGGTGTTCACATGATGGTAACAGATACATCTGCCAATCCTAGTTTAAGTTTGCTAAATTTTAAATTTAGGCCAAGCACAGTGGCTTGCGCCTATAATCCTACCTACTTGAGAGACTGAGGCAGGAGGATCGCTTGAGTCTGGGAGTTTGAGACTAGCCTGGACAACAAAAAATTAGCCAGGTGAGGTGACACATACCTATAGTCACAACTACTCAGGAAGCTGAGGTGGGAGGATTGCTTGAGCCCAGGAATTCCAGGCTGCAGTGAGCCATGATCGTGCCACTGCACTCCAGCCTGGGTGGGCGCCAGAGCACATCCCCCACCCCCGGTCTCAAGAATTAAATAAATTTAAATAAGCTAGGTAATTCCTCTTGCTTTTTTTCCCATACCCAGCAAATACTTGACCCAATTTGCTTGTTTGTGTAGATTTTGCTGTAATGAAAGAATATACTGTGTGGTCAACATAAATATTCTATTCCATCTAGCATATTGTGATAAATTCATAAATGTTTTAAGTGAATAATTTTTATTTGTTAGTTACATCAAAACATTTAAGGAAGGGCAGAAATGAGGAATATTTTTAAAGAAATAAGGAAAAGACTGGTCATGGTAGCTCATGTCTGTAATCCTAGCACTTTGGGAGGCTGAGGTGGGCGGATTGCCTGAGCTCAGGAGTTCAAGCTCAGCTTGGGCAATAAGGGAAAACCCCATCTCTACAAAAAATACAAAAAAATTAGCTGGGCGTGGTGGCACACACCTGTAGTCCCAGCTTTTCGGGAGGCTGAGGCACGAGAATTGCTTGAACTGGGAGGCGGAATTTACAGTGATCCAGGATCGTGCCACCGCCCTCCAGCCTGGGCAACAGAGTAAGGCTCTTAGTAAATAAATGAATAAGAAATCTCAAGATTTAGTTATTTACCAGACATAGGAAATAAGACAAGGGTATTGTCAAAGCTTTCAGTTTTATCATAGTGGCAGTGGTGTGGTTGCTTTTTAGACAGGGAAGCTGAATAAGGTGATTTGGTTAGACAAAGTTTTAGGTATAGTGAGTTTCAAATGATCAGATTTCAAAGTTGAAAAAGCTCATTTGGAGATTGTATAGATAGTAGGTATTTAAGTGTGTGTAGTAGTCGGTATTATGCCTGAAATTTAGAAGCCCTTGTCATAGGTTGAAAAATAGTTTAAACACAAGGGAGTAAGCAGGAGGATGAGCCAGCAAAGGAGCCGAGGAAGAAACCATCTAGATCCTGGTTAGTTTTGGGTCATAGTTGCCAAAGGATAATTTCAAGAAGCAAAGATTACATGGCAGTTTTGAGCAGTTTTGACAGAGATAGGAAGGAAGAAAACAGGATGCTAATCATGAAGATGTTCTTTATGTCTTATGATAGAACAAATTTTAAAATGTTGGCAGTGAAAAAAATGTATAAAGCTTAAGAATACAATAGTACTTACAGAAGTCTGACAAAGAATAAAGGTCAGAGATTGGCAAACTATCATAATACATATGAAGTGTTTTTATACCATTTGTGTATAAAAGTGTTTTTATTTCCATTTGTGGTGTATGGAAAACAATACCGTTTTCTCCACTTAGCCCTGAGTATATCACTTCAAAAGGTGGTCCTGATGCCATATTAGGAGAAATTGTATAGGCCCCATTTTTCATACATGATTTGAATGATTTTTAGGTTAAAAAGTTCTTAGGTACTTTTTAAAGGTACTTAGGTTTTTAAAGGTACTTACAAGTTAATACTGTAAAAAAAAAAGATGACTTTTAGGTTAAAAAGAAAGAACTAATTGAAGCATTTTGTTACACTCTAAAATTGAAGAATATGCTTAAATTTGGTCAACGTCTTAGTCCCTCAGATCTTGAGTCATAGTAGAAAAATACTGAATTTGGATTCATAAGTTCTATTTTCCTATCTTGATATGCCTGCTTAACTTCACTGAGCCTTACTTTCATTACTCCTAAAAGAGAATGATAAGTATGTCCCTCTTACCGGGTATTAAAAGATACTGAGATAATGGAGTTTGGATGAGCTTTGTAAGCTGCAGAAGGTATTCTTTATATTGCCCGAGTGATTTGGGAGTTGTAGGAGGCCTAGAGTAAGAGAATTTTGAAGCTTTCCAACACTAGAATGATGTCATATGTTAAGATGGTAAGGTCTACATCACTGAAGCATTCTAGGAAAAATGAGTTGATGTTAGAGAACGTATAGAGGGGAATTCTGTGCTAAGTAGCAGGATGAACTAGAATTCTCAGGCTCTTTCCTACTCTGAGGGTTTCTGACTTTATACAAAGTTGAATTGTCAAATCATTGGTTCAAGAAATCAGAGGGGGAACAGTCTCTTTGGACTGATTTAGGAAGGCTGTATGGGTTTAAAAAATCAGGCAGTTCTTCTGATTCTAAAGAAAGAGTGAGAATAGCCAAAGCTATCTTGAAAAAGAACAAAGTTGGAGGACTAACAATTCCTGGCTTCAAAATTGAATACAAGCTGCAGTAATCAAGACTGTGTTGTACCAGCATGAGGATAGTCATAAAGGTAAGTGGAATAGAACTGAGAGTCCAGAAATAAACTCTTATTATATTTATGGGCAATTGACTTTCAACAGTGGTGCCAAAATCCTTTGATGGGCAAAGAATAATCTTTTAAACAAATGATTCAGGAACAACCTCATATTCACATTCAAAAGAATGAATTGGACTCCTACCTCATACCATATACAAAAATTCACCCGAAATACATGAAAGACTTAAAACAAATATAAGAGAACTATAAAACTCTTAAAACAGGTATAAATTTTTGTGATCTTGGTTTAGGCAGTGGTTTCTTAGATACGACACCTTAACCACAAGCAACCAAAGAAAAGATAGGTAAATTGAGCTACATCAAAATAAAGATTTTCGCTTAAAAGAGTGGAAAAACAACTAGGCGCTGTGGTTTATGCCTGTAATCCCAGCACGTTGGGAGGCCAAGGTGGGCAGATCACTTGAGCTCAAGACTTTGAGACCAGCCTGGGCAACATGGCAAAACCCCGTCTGTACAAAAAATAGCCGAGTATGGTGGTGCACACTTGTAGTCCCAGCTACTGGGGAGAGAGGCTGAAGTGGGAGGATCACTTGAGCCTGGGATGTTGAGGCCTCAGTGAACCGTTAACGCACCACTGCACTTCAGCCTGGGTGACAGAATGAGACCCTCTCTCAAAAAATGAGTGGAAAACCAGCCTACAGAATGAGAGAAAAATACTTGCAAATCATATATGTGATAAGAATACATAAAGAAATCATTACAATTCAACAATAGAAAACCCATTTTAAAAATAAGCGAAGGATTTGAATAGACATTTCTCCAGAAAATATATACAAGTTTCCAATAAACACATTGAAAGATGCTCAACAGGGCCAGGCGCAGTGGCTTACATCTGTAATCCCAGCTCTTTGGGAGGCCAAGGCAGGCGGATCACCTGTAGTCAGGAGTTGGAGACCAGCCTGGCCAACATGGTAAAACCCCATCTCTACTAAAAATACGAAAATTAGCTGGGTGTGATGGCATGCGCCTGTAGTCCCAGATACTTGTGAGGCTGAGGCAGAGGAGAATTGCTTGAACCTGGGAGGTGGAGGTTGCAGTGATCTGAGATTGTGCCACTGCATTCCAGCCTGTGCAACAGAGCAAGACTCCAGCCTGTGCAACACAGCAAGACTCCGTCTCAAAAAAAAAAAAAAAAAAAAAAAATGCTCAACATCATTAGATATTAGGGAAATGGAAGTCATGAGGCACCACTTCATACCCACTCAGATGGCTCTAATCAATGACTAAGTATTGTCAAGGATGTAGAAAAATTGGAGCCCTCCTGCCTTGGTGGGAGTATCAAATGGTGCCAGATACACTGGAAAACAATCTGCTAGCTCCACAAAAAATTAAAAAGAATTGTTATATGACCCAGCATTTTGCTCTTGATTCCCAGGAGAATTGAAAACGTATGTCCACACAAAAACTTGTACACAAATGTTCGTAGCAGCATTATCCGTAATAAATAGAAACTACTCAGGTGGCTGTAAGTAGATGATTGGATTAAAAAAAATGTGGTATATCCATACAGTAGAATATTCAGCCACAAAGAGGAAGGATATTCTGATACATGCCACAGCATGAATGATCCTTGAAAATATGCTGAATAAAAGAAGCTAAGTACAAAAGGCTACATGTTGTATGACTTTATTTACATAGAATGTCTAAAATAGGCTAGTCATACAGAAAGATTAGTGGTTGCCAGAAACTGTGGGAAGTGGGGAGTAATTGCTAATGAGTAGAGTTTTCCTTTAATGTGACTTAAATGTTCTGAAACTAGATAGTGGTGATTTTTTTTTGTTTTTGTTTTTGTTTTTTTTTTGAGTCGGAGTCTCGCTCTGTCGCCGCCCAGGCTGGAGCGCAGTGGCCGGATCTCAGCTCACTGCAAGCTCCACCTCTCGGGTTTACGCCATTCTCCTGTCTCAGCCTCCCGAGTAGCTGGGACTACAGGCGCCCGCCACCTCGCCCGGCTAGTTTTTTGTATTTTTTTTTTTAGTAGAGACGGGGTTTCGCCGTGTTAGCCAGGATCTCTTGACCTCGTGATCCGCCTGTCTCAGCCTCCCAAATAGTGGTGATGGTTTTATAACCTTGTGAATATAATAAAAACCACTGAATTGTATACTTTAAAGGGTGAATTTTATGGTGTGTAAATTATATCTCCCCACCACCCCAAGACAGCTTTGCTGGAGGATAACTTGTGAGTGCAAATGCATATAGGTAGGAAAAATGAAATTTGAGAAAGAGTGAAAAAACCCGTTGCTGAAGTGGTCAGTTATATGTTGAAACTAAAGCTAGAAAGGTTGTTTGGAATTTGATAAGGTATTCTTTGGTCTTAAAACTCACATAAAAACTGAGGAAACTGGATAATTTCTGGGAATCATAGACTTTTAAAAATATACTATATCGGCCGGGCGCGGTGGCTCAAGCCTGTAATCCCAGCACTTTGGGAGGCCGAGACGGGCGGATCACGAGGTCAGGAGATCGAGACCATCCTGGCGAACACGGTGAAACCCCGTCTCTACTAAAAAATACAAAAAAACTAGCCGGGCGAGGTGGCGGGCGCCTGTAGTCCCAGCTACTCCGGAGGCTGAGGCAGGAGAATGGCAGGAACCCGGGAGGCGGAGCTTGCAGTGAGCTGAGATCCGGCCACAGCACTCCAGCCTGGGTGACAGAGCAAGACTCCGTCTCAAAAAAAAAAAAAAAAAAATATACTATATCATCTTGTCCGTGAATTCATTTGGTGACTGTTGAAATTCAGGTTGTCAGCTATTAGTTTCAGGTAAGCTGAGGTTATCTTAGCCTCATGGGTATATAAACAACATTTATCGGTCCCACATTTTAGCTGTAGCATATAAGCTTTTAGATAGCCTTCCGATCCTTCACTTTAAAGACTGTGCATTTGCCTCAGTTAAAAAGAAACCATTCGCCACCTTTGGGGCTTTAGGGTTAAAACTGTGAAATGTCTTTTGAGATATGCAGTGGCATTTGTATGCTTAGAAGATAGATGTATTTTCACTTCTCCATTTCCAGATCCCATTCAAATTTGTGTCTCAGTAGTTAAACCAGTTTTGTTAAAACTATAATCTTGTGATAGTGTTACTGCCATTAAATGGGTCTTTTTGCATATCAGACTGTTTTTGGAGAACAGGTTAGATATTATGGCTTATATATTTCAAAACCAATAAATAAAATAGTTTCATTTCTGATTGCAAATTAAGCTGTTTTTTAGTCTGTATGTATAGCCAGATAGGCTTATCTGATACTGTTGTAGGAGCTGGGGATAAACATTAAACAAGACATTCAGCCCCTGCCCTCTTGGAGCTTACATTCTAGGAATATTTATTCATTGAAAATAAAAGGTTTGATGTGTCTGTATTCTGTTTCAAAAATAATATGTTCACAGGGTATTACTAGAACTGTCTCCTGTCTGATTTCAGCATGTCTGAGTGGAGTAACATGCTATAGAGTTTGTCATTAGCGCACATTTACTTGTTTGTGGTATTTGCCTTTTGTCATCTTTTGTTAAAATATGAGATAGTGATGTTAACATAAGCAGGTTAGAATCACAGTAAATGTCTGAGCATGTATTATGTGTAGTTCACTGTGATGGGACTAGAGATTCAGATGGGGAATAAGGTAACCATCCTTCTTCTCAACGGCCTTACAGTGTAGTTGGGGAAATGAGGCACATATAGGTAAGTAATTCAGTTCAACAGATACTTATTGTTGAGTGTCTGCTATGTGGTTGGAAACACTGGGATAGGCACTGATAATGGGATAAATAGGACAGATGTCTCCCCTCAAAGAATTCAAAGTTAAACCAGGTTGAGCCGGTGAGGGAATTTTAATATGAAAAGTGCTATACGTAGTAGGGTTTCCCACCCCAAAGTTGTGGGAGAGGCAGTGGAGGAAGAGCTGATTATATAAGCTTAAACAAGAAAAACAAGTTAGAGTTAGCCTGGTAAAAAGAGGGACAGAAGGGGCATAGAAAGGGTATTTTGTATGGAAAGCATAACTTACCCAAGAGCCCAGAGGCAAAAGAGAGTTTGATATGTCCAGGGAAACTGCAAGTACTTCCGTATGGCTAAATCATGGGGTACCGTTGAGAAATAGTGAGAGATGAGGCCAGAGAAAGAAGGATGAAGAAAATCATGAAAGACCTCTGGGTTTTATCCTGGGAGTTAGTTGGGAGCCATTGAAGAATTCTAAACATCAGAGGGAACACCATTAGATTTTCACTTAAGGCAGATGATTGCGTGCAATGTGTGAAGCATGGATTGAAGAGGGAACTCGTGAGGTACCTGGTGTTTGGAAAAGGTGTTAAGGAAAATCAGAGTGAGAAGCTACAGAGAATTGAGACAAGGAAAGGGTATTTGACCTTGATTTTGAAAAAGAAGAGGATCAAATGGGGGAAAAAAGGAAACCCTTTGGAATAGATTATAAGAAGTGTGAGCAAAGGTACATGGCGTATTCCCAGTGTAGATTAATGGAGAGTGGATTCCTGGGGAAAGTCTGGCTGGTAATGAAACTGAAGAGGTTAAGAATTTGATCCATGGCAAATTCCACCATTTTAGAGCAAAATGACATGTCTGCAAGGTCATATTACATGATTCTGACTCGCAGCAGCATTTCTGAGGGCCAGAGTGGTTAGCAACGGGAGGGAGTCATATTAAGATTTCAGAGTAGTAATTTAACCCGAATCTTGGTAAATCTGGCTTTGGTTTCCATACATAAATGCATCAACTTATTATCTTACAACATTTTAAAGCTTCTTTGCTTCAATTTGCCTTATTTCAAACATTTAAAGTGCTTTATGTGAAACATTCTGGGAAGTTTAAACATACTTAATATTCCACAGAATCTTGGTTTCACCTTTTCCCTCCTTGTTCTCTAAGAAACCTATGTCATTCTGACCCATGCATATGGCTATTTTCTTGCACACTCCCTTAGAATATTCAAGTAGTATTTGTTTATGTGCCTTTTATTGATTAAATATGTAGTTACTAGAAAAATTAGAAAATACAGTTAAAACCTAAAGAAGAAAGTCTATAAAACCACTGTCAATATATCATTACATGTTCTAGATTATTTTCTAGATAGAAATACATTATTTATGCATTTTCTATACATAAATTTAACAAAAAGTGGTCCTATTTTTGTAAACAACTTTGTAATTAAATGACTAGTTTTCTGTGCTAATTAATTCCTCAGTATCCTCTGAATAATAGACTAGGGAGGGTGGGATGAGGAATAGCAAAATCTTACAGAATAATTAAATTTTGCCACCTTCCTATTTTTGTCAGCTTCAGTATCAGACACGGCACAGCAGCCATCTGAAGAGCAAAGCAAATCTCTTGAAAAACCAAAACAAAAAAAGAATCGCTGTTTCATGTGCAGGAAGAAAGTGGGACTTACTGGTAAGGACCTAAATCAAATGTTTAAAATTAAGATACTGTTTTATAGTAATGCATAGCTTACTATTACTGACTTCAATTAAGATTGTTCCTGTTCCCTTGAGAGCTAATACTGGCTATACTTCAGCTTCTGAATTTTCTTAAGGAAATAAAAATAGCTTTGATTATACACCTAAAAGTGAAATGAATAGCTTTTTTTTTTTTTTTTTTTTAAGTTTATTTCAGTTGAATTTAGAAATATTAGACAAGTAAGGTTAGTGTGCCAGATTCTGTGAAAGGTCAAAGATGTGGCTCCTGCTTTCAAGGAGAGAATATTTTGAAGTACTTAGTAAACTGGAAGTACTTTCTGTATATAAAATAGGGCTAACCATACACTGTTGTGTGGGTTCAGTGAGTTAAGACATGTAAGCAGTTAGCCCAGCCCAGTGCTGCCACACAGTAAGTAATCAATATATGTTGGCTACTGTAACATAGCTATCAGATGCAGATGGTGGTGGGCGGGAGAAAGAATTGTTCAAAAGCATTTAGCAAAGAAAGTACATGAAGTGCAGTCACATTGCTCTGGGAATTCAGGGATGAGAGTAACTAATTTACAATTAAAAATGGTGGTTCTTAGAGACCCAGCAAGGAAAGGATCATGAAGGCAGAATGTTTCAGCGTGTCTTGAACAGTGAGTAGGACCTATAACTGATGGAAATAGGGGCATTTCAGGCAGAAAGAATAACTTGAAGAAAATGAATAGGGCATGTGCAGGAACCATAAATAGGGGAATGTTGCTGAATAGCACATAATACGTGAACAAGAGTGTTGTGTACTGCAATCCAACAGGAATAAAGAAATAAGACTAAAAACATACACAGTTGACCCTTGAACAACATGGGACTGTTGTAGGGGTCCACTTACAGTTTTTTCTAATATATTGGAAAATTTTTTGGAGATTTGCAGCAATTGGAAAAAACTCACAGATGAACTGTATAGCCTAGAAATATATGTTTTTATTAAGAAAAGTTAGACAAGTCTTGAATGTGTAAAACGTGTAGATACTTGTGTATTTTATCATTTGCTACCACAGAATATGCACAAATCTGTTAAAAAAATTAAAAGTTTATCAAAACTTGCTTATACAAATGCAGATCATACATGAAGCCATTCACAGTCAAGAAATGTAAACAAATGTAAAGCAGTATTAAGCGATAGTGGCAAAAAGTTACTGTAGTATATACTGTACTTCTCTAATAATTTCATAGCCACCTCCTATTGCTATTGCAGTGAGTGCAGGTGCTGCAAGTATCCACTTAAAATGCCATGCATTTTAATCGTCACTGATCACCTCTGTTTCAGCAGTTTGTCTCTGTAGTAAATTGCCTACCACAGTAAAAGGTAATCTCTTGTGGTTCTCATGTATTTTTCATCGTGTTTAATACCATACTGTAAACTTTGAATAATACCATAAGACTCATACAAAGTGTCAGTACTGATACTGGAAGTGTTCCCAACAAGAAAAGTCTGACATTACAAGAAAAAGTTGAATTGCTTGGTATGTACTATAGATTAATGTCTGCAGCTGCTATTCTGCCATTTCAAGAAAAATGAGTGATGTCTGCCATTTCAGTATAAATAAATTCAGTGTAAGGACTGTTGTTTAAAAAAAAGGAAATCTGTGAAGCCGTCTCTGCAGCTATGCCAGCAGGCACAAAAACCTTGTACTTTTTTATGTAATACCTTTTTATTTTGTATTGACAGTGCAGCTTTTATGTGGGTGCAGGATTGCTATAAAGAAAGGCATACTATGATTCAAGAAAAAGTGAAGTCATTACGTGACAACTTTTAGATTCTAAAACTGGAGACTTTAATGCCAGCAAAGGATAGTTTGATTTTTTTTTTTTTTTTTGAAGTGGAGTCTTGCTCTGTCATCCAGACTGGAGTACAGTGGCACTATCTTGGCTCACTGCAACCTCTGCCTCCTGGGTTCAAGCAATTCTCCTGCCCCACCCTCCCAAGTAGTTGTGATTACAGGTTGTGCGCCACCATGCCTGGCTAATTTTTGCATTTCTTTAGTAGAGACAGGGTTTCACCACATTGGCCAGGCTGGTCTCAAACTCCTGACCTCAGGTGATTCGCCCACCTCAGCCTCCCAAAGTGCTGGGATTATAGACTGGAACTGCTGCACCTGGCTGGTTTGGTAATTTTAGAAAAAGGTTTGGCTTAAAAAAAGTCAAGATAACAGGAGAAATAGCTTCTGCCAAAAAAGAGGCAGCAGGTTGCCAAACTACATTAAGAAAGTTCCCAAACTATATAAAGTTGTTGGAGAAAGAGTATCTGCCTGGACAAGTTTTTAATGCAGACAAAAGTGCCCTATTCTGGAAGAAAAAGGTCACAAAGACATTTATAAATAAGAAAAGTGAATACTAGGACTTAAGGCAGGAAGAGATAGTCTAACTACTGTTTTGCGCAAATGCAGTTGGGTTTATGATCAGGACTGCCCTTACCTATAAAGCTGCTAACCTGAATCTTGAAGGGAAAAAGATAAACACCAGCGGCCAGTCTTTTGGTTATACAACAAGAACACCTAAACAATATGAACCCTTTCTCGTAATTGGTTACATTAATGCTTTGTCCCTGAAATCAGAAAGTACCTTGCCAGTAAGGGACTGCCTTTCAAAGTTGTTGGGTTTTGTTTTGTTTTTTTTTGTTTGTTTTTGAGATGGAGTTTCACTCTTGTCGCCCAGGCTGGAGTGCAGTGGCGCAATCTCTGCTCACTGCAACCTCTTCCTCCTGGGTTCAAGCGATTCTCATGCCTCAGCCTCCCTGGTAGTTGGGATTACAGGCGTACTCCACTATGCCCAACTAATTTCTTTGTATCTTTAGTAGAGACAGGGTTTCACCCTGTTGGCCAAGCTGGTCCCAAACTCCTGATCTCAGGTGATCCGTCCACCTCAGCCTCCCAAAGTGCTGGGATTACAGGCATGAGCCATAGCTCCTGGCCTAAAGTTGTTTTGATATTGGACAGTTGCCCCTAGCCACCCAGAACCTCCTGAGTTCAGCACTGAAGGTGTCGAAGTGATATGCTTGCCCCCAGAGAAGCATCTCTAATTCAGTCTCTATGTCAGGGGTCATAAAGACCTTTCAGGCTCATTACACATGGTACTCTATGGAAAAGATTGTCAGTGCTATGGAAGAGAACCCCAATAGAGGGAACATCATACCGTTGAAGATACCATTATTGTTTAGAAAAAGATGTGAAAGCTATGAAGCCTGAAACAAATTCTTGCAGGAGAAAACTGTGTCCAGATGTTGTGTGTGACTTCACAGTATGGAAATCATGGTAGAGATTGTGGATATGGCAAGAAAGGTTGGGGGTTAAGGATTTCAAGATAGGGATCTTGGAGACATTCAGGAGCTAATAGACACCAAACCAGAAGAATTAACAGAAGATGACTTGATGGAGATGGCTGCTTCCAAACCACTGCCAGACAGTGAGGAAGAAGACATAGGAAAAGCAGTGCCAGAAAACAAATTGACACTAGACAGTCTGACAGAAGGGGTCTGATTATTCAAGACTGCTTTTCACTTCTTTTGCAACATGGGCTCTTCGGTGATATGAGAACTAAAACTAAAGCAAATGGTGGAAAAAGGATGTCAGTACCATGTAGAAACATTTTTAGAGAAACAAAAAAGCAGAAAAGTCAGAAATTACATTGTATTTCCATAAAGTTACACCAAGTATGTCTGCGTCTCCCCTTTTACCTTCTCCACTTCTGCTAACCCTGAGACAGCAAGACCAACCCCTCTTCTACCTGTTCAATGTGAAGACAAGGATGAAGTCTTTTATGATGATCGACTTTCACTTAATGAATAGTAAATATATTTTCTCCTCGTGATTTTCTTAATAACATTTCCTTTTCTCTAGCTTACTCTATTATTAGAATACATTATATATTAATAATATAACATACAAACATATAACACAAAATATGTGTTAGTCGACTTTATGTTACCAGTAAAGCTTCTGGTTAATAGGCTATTAATAGCTCAAGTTTTGGGGAAACATAAAATTATACATGGATTTTTGACTTGTAGAGGGGTCTGCATGCCTAAACCTGGCATCCTTCAAGGATCAGCGGTACTGTGGTTAGTTGGAAAGTAGTTGCAGCTATGGATAGTTAAAATGTATTGTTGACCATGTGCCAGGCATTGTGCTGAATACTTTGCATAAAAATTGAACTTACAGAAAAGAGTAGGTAAGATTTTGAGCGGAGCTTTCCTTTAGGAAGATTATTTCTGGTTAAGGAATGGGTTGGAGATGAAACAGAAAGGAAGTTAGAGTTTAATATCAAAGATACTTCAAGATCAGGCATAGTGGCTCACTCCTATAATCCCAGCACTTTGGGAGGCCAAGGTGAGAGGATTGCTTGAGGCCAGGAATTTGGGCTCAGCCTGGGCAACATAATGAGACCTCATCTTTAAAAGAGAAAATTTAAAAAGATGTTTCAAATTTACCCATACCTTAGCACATGTGTATTTAAAGAATACAAATAATGGCCCAGTGCAGTGGCTCACACCTGTATTCCCAGCACTGGGAGGCCAAGGTGGGAGGATCACCTGAGGCCAGGAGTTCAAGACCAGCCTGGACTACATAGACTCAGTCTCTACAAAAAAATTTTAAAAATTAGCTGAGCATTATGGCATGTACCTGTAGTCCCAGCTACTCAGAAGGCTGAGATGGGAGGATTGCTTGAGCCCAGGAGGTCGAGGCTGCAGTGAGCTATGATTGCACCACTTCATACTAGCCTGAGTGACAGAGTGAGACCCTGTGTCAAAAAAAAAAAAAGTGTGTGTGTGTGTATATATATATAGCCCCCAGAGAAGCAATATATATATAAGCAAATATATATATACTATATATACATATAAGACATTTTTTAAAAATATATGTATTTAATATTAAAGATAGCCTTTCTAGGGCTGGACACACTGGCTTACGCCTGTAATCCCAGTACTTCGGGAGGCTGAGGCAGGCGGATCACAAGGTCAGGAGACCTAGACCATCCTGGCCAACATGGTGAAACCCAGTCTCTACTAAAAATACAAAAATTAGCTGGGTGTGGTGGCGTGCACCTGTAATCCCAGCTACTCGGGAGGCTGAGGCAGGAGAATGGCTTCAACCCAGGAGGCAGAGATTGTGGTGAGCCGAGATCGTGCCACTGCACTCCAGCCTGGCGACAAAGTGAGACTCCGTCTCAAAAACAAAAAGAAAAAAAAAAGCCTTTGTAAATCTCACAAACCCTCAGACTTCATGATTAGAAGGGTGAGATTTAGTAATTTTCATCTTGTCCAATCTGTCAGTCTAATACGGTGTTGTTTGCTTCATTTTAAATTCATTATTATTAAGTTACAAATATGTCTTTGAAGTTAAAAATGTAGCAATGGAGGTTAACATCAAATATTAGTGTTTAAAATATTGATTCGTGTGCTCCATTTCCAACAATTGTTTCATACCATAAAATTCTAATTTGGGGGAGCAGGACCAGTTTTATATAAAGACTGGCCGCACCCATTACATCTTGATTTTGGCTTTAACTCCAGGCATTTTCTTAAAATAAAGTAGCATTTATTGTGTGTTTTACCATATGTTCAGCATTAAATTCATTCCTCATTTAATCCTTACTTATTATTATTCCAAAATTACAGATGCAGAAACTCAGGCTCAGAGAGGCAAATTTGCCTTCATTATTAGTCAGTAGATTCACACTGAGGCAGTCAGATTCTAGATCCCATGCTCTTTACTTCTCAACTGCAGTACAGTTCACATCTCCATTGGAGGTTAGCAGAGTAAAGCAAATATTGAAGCTGTGTTCTTTGTTAACAGTTCTTTCAGAAGCATTATTTGATCTTTCTTAAATAAATGCCAAGACTGCCTTCTGACAGTAGGCTTATTCTCACATTGTAGTGTCTGGATTTGAAAAATGTTTTACATTTTCAACCTAGCAACTGTGTTTTTGTTAAGAAGTAATTGTTGCCATATCACAGGTGAAGAAACCAGCTCAGAGGAGACTTGCTCTAGGGCAGACCTACGTTTGTAGATAGGAACAAGAAATGAAGCTCTCAGGTAGTGAGTAAGAATGTAGTTTGTGAGACAGTGTATTTAGAATGATTCTTTAGTTTACATTGCTGCCCTAAATATATTGTGCTGCTCAGTATTAAGTATGCCGAAGACCTTAATATTTCATCCTTCAACTCATGTATGTGTATTACTCCATTTTCAGGGTTTGAATGCCGGTGTGGAAATGTTTACTGTGGTGTACACCGTTACTCAGATGTACACAATTGCTCTTACAATTACAAAGCTGATGCTGCTGAGAAAATCAGAAAAGAAAATCCAGTAGTTGTTGGCGAAAAGATCCAAAAGATTTGAACTCCTGCTGGAATACAAAATCCTTGAGCATCTGCAAACTAAAAATTGACTTGAGGTTTTTTTTTTCCTAGTCATTGGGAATGTAGAGCAGTGTGTCTTGCATGTCATCGGAAGAATAGATTTTTGTTTTGATTTTGTTTTGGTTTTGTTTTGAAAATGACTCTGAACATTTATTTCCATTGCAATTTCTGTGGCTGAGAAGACTTAAACTTTACAAGTATTATCCTTTTAAGATCATTTTAATTTTAGTTGAGTGCAGAGGGCTTTTATAACAAATGTGCAGAAATTTTGGAGGGCTGTGATTTTTCCAGTATTAAACATGCATGCATTAATCTTGCAGTTTATTTTCTCATTGTGTATGTATATATCGCTTTTCTCTGCAGCACGATTTCTCTTTTGATAATGCCCTTTAGGGCACAACTAGTTATCGGTAACTGAATGTATCTTAATCATTATGGCTGCTTCTGTTTTTTCATTAACAAAGGTTATTCGTATGTTAGCATATAGTTTCTTTGCACCCACTATTTATGTCTGAATCATTTGTCACAAGAGAGTGTGTGCTGATGAGATTCTAAGTTTGTGTGTTTAAACTTTTTTTTGAGCGAGGGAAGAAAAAGCTGTATGCATTTCATTGCTGTCTACAGGTTTCTTTCAGATTATGTTCATGGGTTTGTGTGTATACAATATGAAGAATGATCTGAAGTAATTGTGCTGTATTTATGTTTATTCACCAGTCTTTGATTAAATAAAAAGGAAAACCAGAATGCTCCCTTGTATTACTTTTTCTCTTATTCTTTCTGGTAGTTAATTTTATTTCTTGGTCTTTTAGTTTTCTGCTTTCCTCATTTTGTAAGAGAACTGCCATTATTTGTCTCACATCTATTTGTGACTAAGCTAATGATCATAAATTGTAATTTTGTATTCCTCTGAATTGAAGACCTCAGCATATCTTCAAAGGCAAGCACTCCTCTCTGTTACTTAAATGTATTTTTTAGTCCTTGTCTGATTCCCTTTTCTACACTGTCATACTGAATTAACATCTAATAGAAGCTTTTTCTTGTAGGATTAGAGAAATTTTAAGAGTATAATTCAAGCTGCAGGGCAGTTGTAGAATTGCGGAGTAGAAAGACCCTGTGAAAGATCATTTGTCCCATGGTTTTCAAATGTGTCTGGTAGCCAAACATTTTTAAACATGAAATGTCATATGAAACAGATGAAGGCAATAATTTTACAATATAAATTTCTCAGTTTAAAATTATTGGCGTGTTCTGTTTAAATAAACAATGGTTTAATTATCAAAATCTGTAAATTGATCACATTAACAGATTATAAAGAGAATAAACTGTTAAAACTATCTTAATAGATTCAGGTAAAGTAATAGAATTTAACACCCATTCGTGATAAGAAAAATTAAACTTGATAAATTAAGACTAGAAAGGAATTTCCTTAAGCTGATAGTTCTGTGTGAAATAAACTAGCCAAATGAATGCAAAAGCAAGCATCAATTAAAAAGAGGAACTTCCTTTTAAAGTGAGAAACAAAGATGACTGCCCACTATTACTGCTTACTATTCAAAATTGTGTTGGAGATCATAATCAGTGGAGCAAGACAAGATAGAAAAATGATAAGAAAAGAGGTAGCACTTATTTGCACATTATTGTTTTTATAGAAAAATCATGAAATTACTAGAAATAATAGGGTTTAGTTAGGTTGCTAGATACAACATTAGTTTTTAGAAGACAGTTGCATTTCTTTACACCAGTTACCTAGAAAACCAGGAAACACCATTTGACAATAATATCAGAATCTTGGTTACCTAGGAAATTGACAATATATGTTGATGGCCTCGTCAAGAAAGAATTCTAAAACATTAAGGGATAAGAACTCAGTAAATAGATGTTAGTGGATAGGAAGACAGTATCAAAAAATGTCATTTGTCCCTCAATAGGCATAGATTCAAGGTAATACCAATCAAAATTCCACTTGTTTTTTTTTGTGGAGCGTGTTTAGTTGATTCTAAAAGTAAAAGTTAAAAAGAGCAAAAGGCTAGAACACTTCAGAAAAGAGCAGGGAGACAGTGACTTGTCCTGCTAAATGTCAGGACTCACTGTGAAGGCTTGTTTGTTAAAATAGCATATTACTAGCTGATGGGGACAGACAGATATCCGAATTGAATAGATTGCCCGTGCATGGACTGAACTTTGGAAAGAGAGAGGTGGCATATTACATTCAGGAAAGGAGACTGTTCGATAATTAGAGCTAGAAGAAATGGTTTTCTGTACGGAAAAGGAAAAATCCTGTTATGCCATAGGAAAAAGTTAAGTACTTCAATGTGAAACAAAACTTGAAAACTCTCAGAGAAAAAAGGTGACTGCCTGTTACATCTTAGGATAGAGAGACTTCTTGGCCAGACACAGTGGCTAACGGTAATCCCATCATTTGGAGGCCGAGGTGAGCAGATCACTAGTTCAAGACCTGGCCAACATGGTGAAACCCTGTCTCTACTAAAAAATAAAAAAATTAGCCAAGCGCAGTGGCACATGCCTGTAATCTCTACTACTTGGGAGACTGAGGCAGGAGAATCGCTTGAATCCGGAGGCAGAGGTTGCGGTGAGCCAATACCGCACCACTGCACTCCAGCCTGGGTGACAGAGCAAGACTCCATCTCAAAAAAAAAAAATTCTCAAGGCACAAAGCATACTATAAATATATTATTAATGAATTTGTCTTTTAAAAGGATATTTTATTCTCTGAAATGCAGTAAAGTGTCTTCAAAGAATGTGAACAGACAAGTTACAAGGTGGGAGAAGTTCCACTGCAAATGAAGACTACAATGAGATACCATTTTATACCCATTCAAGTATCAAAAAATTAAAAATCTGTCAATATATAGTGTTGGCAGATTTCTGCATGTTCTCTTGCATTGCTGGTGTTAGTGGAAAGTGGTTCAATCCTTGACAAAGTTTCATATTACCTTTTAAAGTGGAATTTTTACATGCCTAATAGTCCAGAAATTGCACTACCAAGTGCATACCCAAGAAAAACTTGCACATAGATAAATGGGGGACCACAGCCCAGAGCGGTGGCTCAAGCCTGTAATCCCAGCACTTTGGGAGGCCAAGGTGGGTGGATCAGGAGGTCAGGAGTTTGAGACTGGCCTGGCCAAAATGGTAAAATCTCGTTTCTACTAAAAATACAAAAATTAGGCGCTGTGATGGGTGCCTGTAATCCCAGCTACTGGGGAGGCTGAGGCAGGAGAGTCGTGTGAACCCAAGAGGCGGAGATTGCAGTGAGCCGAGATCGCACCACTGCACTCACTGGGCGACGGAGTGAGACTCCATCTCAGAGAAAAAAAAAAAAGATAAATGGGGGACCCCTAACGAAGTTCTATAGTGCTGTTTACAAAAGCAAAATCCCAGAAACAAGTCTTCAAATCCCCACTGAAAAAGAGTGGATGAATATAATGTGATATATTCATACACTGGAATAATACACAGTAACCAAAACTGATCCATAGTGATACAACAAAATCGAAGCATATTATGCAAAAAAGTCTTCAAGTATAGTAAGTTTTAGAAATGCAGGAAGAAGTACAGTATAGTAAGCAAAACTGGTCCCAAAATATGAAACATGCTCACTTCAAAATACATTTGCATGTAATAGATTTTTTTTTTTAATGGAGTTTTGCTCTTGTTGCCCAGGCTGGAGTGCAATGGCACAATCTTGGCTCACTGCAACCTCCGCCTCCTAGGTTCAAGTGATTCTCCTGCCTCAGCCTCCTGAGTAGCTGGGACTACAGGCACCTGCCACCACGCCCGGCTAATTTTGTATTTTTAGTAGAGATGGGGTTTCACCACATTGGTCAGGCTGGTCTCGAACTCCCGACCTCAGGTGATCTGCCTGCCTCGGCTTCTCAAAGTGCTGGGATTACAGGTGTGAGCTGCCGTGTCCGGCCAGTAGATAGATTTTATGTAAAAAGCAGGATGGTGATGATGAAAAAATTCAGAAAAATGCCCTTAGATGAGAGGTGGCAAGGGATGCGCTAGTAAGTGGTACTATATGGTCAAAGCCCCAGCTTTTTTGGTGTTACTAGAGTCAGGATGCTTATATTAGAAAACTAAAAGAGGCCATGTATGAACCAGTGCTGAGAGTGTCTGGAACCAAGGATTATGATTAATCCAATATTCTGTACCTGAAGTCCAAAGTATCAAAAGAAGAAAGTTAATTATAAAGCTGTTTTGATGATCACATTTTAGAACTTGAAGGTTATGCAAGGAAAGGTGTTGAACCAGCCTCAGCATTCAATTTGTATTTCTTTTTTAAATTGTCACACACACAAAACAAATATTCACAGTCTTCCAGTTTCACTACACCTAAATACACTGTTAATCAAGAGTTTTCTCGTACTTCAGTCTTCCATACTAATTTGTCTCGGATGTTTGTGCTCAAGTCTGGTGCAAAGTGTCCTCTCCCCTAGTTATCCTACAATGCTAACTTACACTGCACAGTGCAGTCTTGAAATCATTCCTTTACTTCAACCACAATTCAAAGCCGTGTTTTTTTCTAATGTGAAAACAGTTTTTACTAAACTGAAAATGGCTATACTTCCCTTTCTCATAGTTTCCAGAACATGATGCCAAGACCAGCTCGGTCATGGAGACCCTAACCCAGCAGCGCTAGAGGAATGAAGACAAAAGACACAGAAATAGAGTGCAGTGTGGGATCAAGGGGCTGACAGCCTTCAGAGCTGAGGGACACAAACAGTTTGACCCACATATTTATTGACAGCAAGCCAGTGATAAGCATTATTTCTATAGATTATAGATTAGCTGGCCGGGCGCGGTGGCTCAAGCCTGTAATCCCAGCACTTTGGGAGGCCGAGACGGGCGGATCACGAGGTCAGGAGATCGAGACCATCCTGGCTAACCCGGTGAAACCCTGTCTCTACTAAAAAATACAAAAAAACTAGCCAGGCGAGGTGGCAGGCGCCTGTAGTCCCAGCTACTCGGGAGGCTGAGGCAGGAGAATGGCATAAACCCGGGAGGCGGAGCTTGCAGTGAGCTGAGATCCGGCCACTGCACTCCAGCTTGGGCGACAGAGCAAGACTTCATCTCAAAAAAAAAAAAAAAAAAAAAAAAGATTATAGATTAGCTAAAAGCACTTCTTATGGGAAACAAAGGGACAGACTCTGGCTTGTTATCTGCAGCAGGAACATGTCCTTAGCTGTTCTAAGATCACTCATGCACAGATCACTCATGCTATTGTTTGTGGTTTAGGAAGGCTTTGAGCAGTTTTCTGCCCTGGGTGGGCCAGGTGTTCCTTGCCCTCATTCCAGTAAACCAACAACCTCCAGCATGGGAGTCATAGGCATCACAAGCATGTCACAGTGCTGCAGAGATTTTGTTTATGGCCTGTTTATGGCCAGATTTAGGGGGCCTGTTCCCAGCATGTCCCCCTTCTTGCTTTTGCAGGGCAATAAAAGCAAAGGCAGCTTTATCACAGTGAGCTGCTTCTCACAGGAGTAGGGATCCGCATCTGCAGACTACACAAAGACAACAGATTAAGAGCACAGCCATCATAGAAATCACAGAGCCTCCGAGGGTTTTTATCTATTTGAAGGATTTATGGCTGCCAATCCATCTGCAGCTCCTTCAAGCACTCTAGTTCCTGGCATTAAGGTCAGGTGTGCCTGGGATGCTTTAAATATTTGTTCTCTTAAATTTTGCAACATCTAAAGACAAGTTTGTAGAGTGTCCTTCTAGACGCTGTTTTATCCTTAACCATTCATGTTCTGATTCATTATAAGGGTGAGGAGTGATACAAAAGTCAGAAGTATTCCTTCCAGTCGCATTTTAGCTATGTTCTATATTCCAAACTAGCTGCTCAGTCTCCTAGCCACATTACAGTTTGTTGGAGATCTTTGATTTGATTAACTATCTTTTGGTCTATTTTAGTTTGAGAGTTCCACAGCAGACTAGAATTCTTTTGCCATTTATTTACAAAATCTGCTGTCTACACTGATGAATGTAGCGCAACTCCAGCTGCTGCCGCAGTAGCTGTGACAGCGATCAGTCCCATAATAATCAAGATTAAAGTAGCAATGAAATGCCAAGAGCATCTCAGAATTTTCTGAAGAATTTCAGTAATAATACGTACAGAGGGAGAGGCTTCCCAAGGATGGGAAAGCTTCACCAGTAACCATACTCCTTCTCGAGCTCTCACTACTAGGATAGAATGATTAGTATTAAACAAGGAAGAGTTCACACAAGAGAACAATCTACATTCCTGGCAAGTTACATGATAGTTAGGGATGTCAAACTTTAGATCGCCCATTACCAACAGAAAAGGAGGGTGAACACAACTTTATATCCAAATTGTATTGTTTTCAACAAGTTCTAAAATGTAATTAGAATTATATTGTGATGGCATAGTATATTTTCCTTCCCAAATTTTGATCTTATTATGAGCCATTAATAGTTTCCACAAATTCTTATGTTTAGCTCCTACAGCAGGCCATATCATGTGAGGTTGAGGTACCACTATACCGCCATGTTTCCAGATAATAAGAACTCTTGCCATACTTCTTATCATTTCTACCATCTGACTGTTTTGTTCAGACCAGTTGAACATAGTGTGGCCATGGCACACAGACTGAGAGTTGCAATTCATACTAAGCATCCCCATAGGGGACCAATCAATAATGATTCCATAGGAATCGTTGTGCAGCACCTCTGCCTGTTCTGCAATGCAATCTTCCCAAACAAATATGTTCATTTTTTCTGGCCAGGTCCAATTCTGTTTACAAATAGGTTTTTGAGGGTGGTATGCCTCAATTATAGGAGCAGATTCATTATGGTAAATACCGAGACCAGAAAGCATGTGTAACTGTGCCACAGAGTGATACATCCAGATATCATTGCCAGCCGAGATTGATAGCGAGGGGGTAGGCAACTAGTGGCCTTTCCCAAACAGATAGGCAGCTGTTCAAATCCTAAAGAAATATAACAGTTCCTTCCTCATGTGGGTGAGATGGGCCTCTATCATCTGTAGGACCGAGCATCCAAGAGCTATCATTAGTGTATACCTCCAGTGGGGGGGTCCAGCCAAGTTACAGTCTGTAGAAGTGGAAAAGGTAAATATGCCCAGTAAGTATAATTGTTCTCTGTGTCAGCCCTTGCTGAAGGAATACTCACGGCAATGGTGATCACCACTATCATAGTTGTCATTAAATTACTCATTGTGACTGGTTGTCCCACTTTCCTCAGGTTTTCTTCTGCCATCTGCAACAGCTTCTTGATCTGTCCCCAGGTAGGTGACTGTGTTCGACGGGTGTTGCTTGTGACAGTCGGGGTCCTCTTCAGCATCAACTTGGACAACGCTGCCACCGGTGGGTCTTTGGGATCTTCCCAAAACCTCTTCCTGGGTATCTGGCTCACAGTAAGGCTTTAGATGTCTTGATGGCACCCAAATTGGCTATTGATTCAGTCCTGGAGAAACACAAGCATAACCTCTACCCCAAGTTATTATTTTACCTATTTCCAAACTTTTTTTTATTGGATCTCTCCACCAAACCAGTTGTTCTGCTTCTGTCTTTGGTCTGAAACCAGCTGCTGATAGCATCGGGTCTTTAGGCAGGCTCAAAAAATTTTAAGTCAATAATGCTAGTTCAATTGCATATGTAGAGTCCCTTAGGCCCTGTTTCCTGCTCTCTGCTTTTGCAGTTGTCATTTTAGGGAGAGATCCATTCTTTCCACTATGACTTGTCCTTGAGAATTATATGGGATACCAGTAATGTGTTTAATATTCCATATAGAGAGAAATGTAGCTAGAGCTTGGCTAGTATAGCCTGGGGCATTATCTGTTTTAATAGAAGCCTGAATGCCTGTCACCGCAAAACACTGCAAAAGGTGATGTTTAACACAGGCAGAAGACTCTCCTGATTGGCATGTAGCCAAAAGTGAGAAAAGGTGTCCACACATACATGTTCCTAAGCTAGCCTCCCAAACGAGGGAACATGTGTGACATCCATTTGCCAAAGAGAATTAGGTTCCAATCCTCGAGGATTAAGTCCTCTTGTAAAAGATGAGGAATGCACCATTTGGCAAGTTGAGCACTGCTGGATAATAGCTTTAGCTTTTTTTCAGGTAATGCTGTATCTGTGTGTGAGACCAGAGGCATTAACATGGGTTAAATTGTGAAAAAGTGTCTAGCATTAGATATTGCAGTAGCAACTAGGCAATCAGCCATTTGATTCCCTGCAGTCAAAGGTCCTGCAAGAGGTGTATAAGCCCTAATGTGAGTGATGTAAAAAGGGTGCATTCTACTCGTAACTGGTGTTTGCAGTTGGGGAAATAAAGTCATCAGTTGCTCATCTGTGTAGAATCGTAGCTGAGCATTTTCAACTAACTGTGTAGAATGAACTACATATGAAGAATCAGAAATCACATTAGTAGGCATATCAAAAGCAGTCAATACCTAAATTACAACTACAAGCTCTGCTTTTTGAGCAGAAGTATAGGGTGTCTGAAAAACTTTACCTTTCGATCCAGCAGAAGAGGCTTTACCATTACTAGACCCATCTGTAAAAACATTTTCAGCACCTTCAGTTGGTTTAAATGTACTTATTTTAGGGAGAATTCAATTAGTTAATTTCAAAAATTGAAATAATTTTGTTTTCGGAAAGTGATTATCAAGAACACTCACAAAATCAGCTAAATGGGTTTGCCAAGTAAGACTATTTATAAAGGCCTGTTGTATTTGTGCCTTTGTAAGAGGGACAATAATTTTTCCAGGATCGTATCCTTGTAATTTAACAATCTGAGTTCTCCCATTTCCTATCATAGTAGCGATTTGATCCAAATAAGGAGTCAAAGTCCGTGAATTAGTATGTGGAAGAAAAAGCCATTCTACCAAGTCCTGCTGTTGGACAATAACACCAGTAGGTGAATGCTGAGTTGGAAAAATTAGCAAATCTGGAGTCTTCTCTGGATCTATTCTATTTATTTGAGCTTTATGTACTTGCTTCTCAATCAGCTGTAACTCTGCCTTAGCTTCCTTTGTTAATTGCTGAGGGCTAGTGAGACTAGCATCTCCTCTAAGGATAGAAAATAGATTACTCATGGCATAGGTAGGAATACCTAGAGCAGGTCACATCCAATCAATGTCCCCTAGTAATTTTTGAAAGTCATTTAATGTTTTTAATTGATCCCTACGTGTAGTTACTTTCTGTGGCACTATTTTAGTGTCATTTACTAAGGTCCCTAAGTAGGAGTAAGGAGTAGTAGTCTGAATTTCGTCAGGAGCTATAATTAAACTGGCATGAGAAATCGAATTTTGCAAGTGATCGTAACATTGGAGTAATATTTCTCGAGCAGGGTAGCACAAAGAATATCATCTATATAATGAATAATGTAACACTGTGAAAATTTCTATGAGTAGGTTCAATTGCTTGCCCTATATAAGTCTGGCAAATTGTTGGACTGTTTAACGTGCCTTGTGGCAACACCTTCCAGTGAAAACACTTAGCAGGCTGCAGGTTGTTTACCACAGGAATTGTAAATGCAAACTGTCCACAGTCTTGCTCAGCTAAGGGGATAGTAAAGAAGCAGTCTTTTAAATCTATGACTATTAAAGGCCAGTTTTTTGGAATCATAGCAGGAGAAGACAGTCCTGGCTGTAATGTCCCCATAGGTGGCATAACTGAATTAATGGCCCTCAAGTCAGTTAACATTCTCCATTTACCTGATTTTTTCTTAATTACAAAAACTGGAGAATTCCAAGGGGAAAATGTTGGAGCTATGTGTTCTTTTTCTAATTGTTCAGTAACTAAGTCCTCTAAAGCCTCCAGTTTCTCATTACTCAGTGGCCATTGTTCTATCCAAATTGGCTTATCTGTTAACCATTTTAAAGGTATAGGTTCTGGAGGCTTAACCACCATCAAAAACGGTATCCTAACCCTTGGTGGAAACTTTGTCTTTCCACTTGAAGCAGTTCCTTCAAACCTTTCATGTTTTTTCCTAGTCCCATACCAGGGACGAACCCCATTTCATGCATCATATTTTGACTTTGAGGGCTGTATAATTGCTCAGGAATTAGAGCTTGTGCTCCCCATTGTTGTAATCGCTTCCCCATAAATTTATAGGTACAGAAGTTACAATTGGTTGAATAGTCCCAGGTTGTCCATCGGGCCCTTAACAATGCAAAATATAACTGCTTTGATATACCTCAGGGACTTTACCAACTCCAACTATGTTAGATTGAGCAGGTTGAATTGGCCATGCAGACGGCCAGTGCTGTAGAGAAATGATTGAAATGTCCGCTCCTGTATCTACCAAACCTTTACATTTTTTTTCCCTGAATAGTTATTTCACAGGTAGGACGTTTATCAGTAATTTGATTCACCCAATATGCTGCTTTGCCTTGTTTATTTGTACTGCCAAATCCTGTTCATTTATTTTCACTTTTCCCCATTTCCACATATGGCACAATCAGGAGCTGTGCTATATGCTCTTCTGGCTCTGCTTTCCAGGGAACAGAAGTAGATACGGCAATTTGAATTTCCCCATTGTAATCTGAATCAATGACTCCTGTATGCACTTGCACTCCTTTTAAATTTTAACTAGACTTACGTAGAAGTAATCCTACATTGTAATCTGAATCAATGACTCCTGTATGTACTTGCACTCCTTTTAAATTTAAACTAGACCTACCTATAAGTAATCCTACCATCCTCACTGGAAAGGGTCCACAGACTCCTGTTGGCACTTTTTGTGGGGGTTCTCCAGACGGAAAGCTCACAGCTTTTGTGCAGCATAAATCTACTGCGGCACTACCGCCTGTGGTGGGGGACAGGCATTGTACAGGGGTGAGGGAGTGGCCTGAGCCAGAAATGCCCCGGTTTGGAATGGAGCCCGGGACAGGCCCCTCATGGTGTTTCCTGAAATTGGGTTCTCATCTTTATCAAACTTAGAGTGACATTGATTAGCCCAATGTTTTCCTTTTTTACATTTTGGACATATTTCAGCCTCAGTAGTTTTCTTGTTTCCCCCATCTGGTGGCCTGACTCGCTGATTTTTTCTACATTCTTTTTTAGTATGACCATGCTTCCCACAGTTGAAACAAACTCCAGGAAATGGAGTTTCCTCTAAAGCACTAAAACTCTGCATAAATTGGTTAGTGCTAACCTTCATACCTCCTTTTCTGAGGAGCTGCTGAAGCAGACTCAAATAAGCCTCATGCCTTGGTCGACCCTTGTCCCATTGTTACCCTGATGCTTCCAAGCCCCCCTTCTGACTCACCACGGGGATTGCTTAAGAGTACTCGGGTGTCCTTCAGTGTAGTTCCACGTTCTCCAACTGTCACTCCGGCGACCCTTCAACCCGGGTTTGAGCCCCACGTATGGGCACCACTTGCCGAGACCAGCTCGGTCATGGAGACCCTAACCCAGCAGCGCTAGAGGAATGAAGACAAAGACACAGAAATAGAGTGCAGAGTGGGATCGGGGGGTGACAGCCTTCAGAGCTGAGAGCCCCGAACAGAGTTTGACCCACATATTTATTGACAGCAAGCCAGTGATAAGCATTATATCTATAGATTATAGATTAGCTAAAAGCATTCCTTATGGGAAACAAAGGGACAGGCTCTGGCTTGTTATCTGCAGCGGGAACATGTCCTTAAGGCACAGATCGCTCATGCTGTTGTTTGTGGTTTAGGAATGTCTTGAGCAGTTTTCTGCTCTGGGTGGGCCAGGTGTTCCTTGCTGGTAAACCAGCAACCTCCAGCGTGGGCATCGTAGCCATCACAAGCATGTCACAGTGCTGCAGAGATTTTGTTTATGGCCAGATATGGGGGGCCTGTTCCCTGCAACATCTAAACAGATATTACTGGGAATTTAGGAAAGGATACTTTGTTGTGGTGTCTTTTCAGAGACTGGCTTCCTGGCCATTTTTCCTTCTTTTTATTAACACATAAGCATCAAGATTAATTCAGAAGGCCAGTAGAATGGAAAGTCAGAATGTGGAGATGGGAGACAGAATGTAACCAATGAAAGATGTTAACATCTGGAATGAAATCAAAGTATCTACATAAAGACACTTGAAACTTATAAGCAATTATAGTAAGATTGTAGGATAAAAGTTTAATACAAAAAAAAGGTTAATATATAATACAAAAGCCAATTGCTTTGCTATATATCAGCAATGAAAAATTTGAATTTAAAATTAAAAACACCATTCACGCCAGGTGCACTGACTCACGCCTGTAATCCCAGTACTTTGGGAGGCTGAGGCGGGCGGATCACGAAATCAAGAGATCAAGACCATCCTGGCCAAGATGGTGAAACCCTGTCTCTACTAAAAATACAAAAAATCAGCTGGGCGTGGTGGCATGCGCCTGTAATCCCAGCTACTTGGGAGGCTGTGGCAGGAGAATCACTTGAATCTAGGAGGTGGAGGTTGCAGTGAGCCGAGATTGCGCCACTGCATACCAGCCTGGCAACAGAATGAGACTCCGTCTCGCAAATCAAACAACAAGCAAACAAACAAACAAAAAACACCATTCACATTAGCACCAGTAAGAGGGAATGCTTAGGTATAAATCTAATAAAATATGACAAGATCTATGTGAAGAAGATGACAAAACTAATCAAGGAAATCAAAAATAATTTCAATAAATAGCTATTTCATTTCAGTGCTAGGAAGACTCAATATTGTCAGTTCTTCCCACGTTAGTCCGTAAGTTCAATGTGATTTCAGTCAAAATCCTAGCACATTATTTTGTGGATAGCAACAAAGTAATTCTAAAGTTTATGTGGAGGGGCAAAGGCCCAAAATGGCCAATGCAATATTGAAGAACAAAGTAAAAGGCTGATGCCACCCAACTTAAACACCTACTATAAAGCTCCCATAGTGAAGACTACTATTTGCAGAATATATCAGAGAGCCCGGAAATAAACCAACACAATCATAGTTAACTGATCTTTGACAAAGGAGAGAAGACAATTCATGGAGAAAGTCTTTTTCATAGGAATACTTTTTCAAGCAGTAGTGATCAGCTGTACATTTCCATGCAAAAAAATGTGGATCTAGATACCTTGAACCTTTCACAAAAGTTAACTCAAAATTTATCATAGACCTAAATGTAAAACACAAAAACGTAAAACTTAGAATATAAGAAATTCAAGGCAACCTTGGGTTTGGTTTCGATTTTTTAAGTAAAACACTAAAAGCATAACTTGTGAAAGAAAAATAATTGATGACTTGAACTCTGTTAAAGTTAAAAACTGCTCTGCAGAAGCTGCTGTTAAAAAAATTAAAAGATAAGCCACAGACTTGGAAAAAATTAGCAAAACATATAAAGGGCTTTCATTTAACATATACAAAAAACTCTTAAAGCTTAATTGTATGAAAACAATCCAACCTAAAAATGGGCAAAATATCTGAACAGATATCTCATCAAAGAAGATACACTGAGAGCAATTAAAAAAAAAAAAAAAAGGCCTGCAGCCTCAGCTACTCAGGAGGCTGAGGCAAGAGAGTCACTTGAGGCCAGGAGTTTGAGTTTGGTCTGGGCAACATAGTGAGGCAACATAAAAAAAAAAACATTTTTTTATGGGCAACATAAAAAAATTTTTTTTAAATGATTTAATAAAGTACACTTGGTTAAAAAACAAAAGCATCCACAGAAAAACTTGCACACTGACATTTTAGCAGCTTTATTCTTAATTGCCAAAAATTGGAAGCAACCAAGATATCCTTCAATAGGTGAACAAACTAACTATGGAACATTTATACAGTGAAACAGCATTCAACAATAATAGAAAGGAACTTTCAGGGCAGGAAAAGACATAGAAGAAACTTAATGCATATTGCTAAGTGAAAGAACCCAATCTAAAAAGCTACATACTATATGATTCCAATTATATGACATTCTGGACAAGTCAAGACTACAGAGACAGTGAAGAGATAAGTGGCTGCCAGTGGTCCAGGGAATGAATAGAAGCAGCAGAAGGGATTTTTGGAAATTAAGAAAACAATCTCACTTACAATAGCTACCAAAAAACCCCTAACCAAACAAAACACTTGGGAATAAATTTAACCAAGGAGGTGAAGGACCTGTACACTGGTAACTAGAAAACATCAATGAAAGAAATTGAAGTAAACAGAAACAAATGAAAAGATATGGCCAGGTGCAGTGGCTCACGCCTGTAATTCCAGCACTTTGGGAGGCCGAGGCAGACAGATCACCTGAGGTTGGGAGTTCGAAACCAGCCTGTCCAACATGGAGAAACCCTGTCTCTACTAAAAATACAAAATTAAACAGACGTGGTGGTACATGCCTGTAATCCCAGCTACTCGGGAGGCTGAGGCAGGAGAATCGCTTGAACCCCGGAGGCTTCCTTAGCTAATGACAATGATCATAATGAAGCCTATTGGGCCTCAAGGACAAATATTCAAGAGAATAAGATAGAGAAAGACTGAAAAATTGCATCTATGTAAAGTTTATAAGGATGGAAAAGCCATGTGCATACAAATGGAATGAAAAAAACCATGAAAATATGAAGACTACATTGGTGGGATTATGGGCAATATCTTTCTTTTAAAATTCTTTCTTAATAAGTATTGTGATGTACATGGCCAACACATTCTCTTCCAAAAAATGAGAAAGAAAAAAAATAGTATACTTACTTGCAAGTTATTTCAAATGCTGTTTTCCAAATAGAGAACGGCTTTGGCGTTTTCAGACACTATGTATAATTAGTGGGTTGGTGAAGTCTATTTTAAAACTATGAAATCTTACTCCCTCCTCAGCCATCTCATCCCCACATCCTTTTCCACAGATACATCTGCCCCACCTCCTTTCCCTAAAAGACTTTGGTTTTCTCTCTCCAAGGGTCTTATCATTTAGGCTTTTGTTAACTTGTGTGTATTCAGCAGAAGCTCATGGCCTAGCATCCCCCACACAACACATGCTCCATAAAAAAGGAATTAAAGATGTGAGCTGCTGGTGTATCCCCATGGCCTGGCATAGAGTATGGGCTTATTGGCTATTCCTTCATTTCCTTTTGGTCAAGTTTTATATTAATGACTTATATATTATGGAGCACCTATTCTGTGCCAGGTGTTTTGCTAGGTATTGACAGAGTTGTACATGGAATAAGAAAGCTCGTGGTTTTAATGGGAAGGGGCAGGGCAACTACAGAACGTGAAAATAATTCATTGCCTTGCAGCTGAGGAGTAGCTTAAATTAGGCAAGTATCAAGTGCTGCCTGGAATGCCTCTTTATAAGGCCACCAAGTTGGGATACTCCCCTCTTCTTTTCCTCTTTCAGGAACCTACCAGAACAAGTCAGACCACCTTCATTCCTTCCCCAGGGCTGACTTAAAAGAACTGAAGCCAGTCCTTGGCAGAGCCACTCAGGGCAGGAGATGAGAGCCAAGAGGCTGTGCCCAGACTGTGCTCCTTACTAGGTGATGATCACTGGTCATGCCTGGTGGACAGGCACCAGAGTGATCTCAGGGGCTAGGAAGGGGGGCTCAACAGTGGGCCCTGCTTGCCGTACTTGCTCCTCTCAAGCCTTCTGGTTTCAGGCCCACTTAGCTCACATTATCCTGCCATCTTCCAGCCTCTTCTCCCTAAGCTGAAATGCAGAGCAGCTTCCCTAACTCAGCAGTCACCGTGTCACATTCCTCAAGAATCTTCAGGGAACCCTTGCTCAGACTATCGTCTACTTTTCTAGATTTCAGCCGGCCTCCTGGCTGTTTAAAAGTGTACCTGAATCATTCACACCAACAATAACACAACAGCACACTCTCCGGTGTGTTCCAAGTGTCCTGGCTGTGGCGTGGTCTCAAAAAACTGCAGCTGACTGCACATGAGTGATTAGATTAACACCTTGAACCCACCCTAAGATAGTCTGCCTTTCCCTTCTTTCCTGCCTTCCTCCTTTTCTTTCTCCCTCTCTCTCCTTTCCTATTTCTTTTTTCTTTCCTTTCCTTTATCCCCCTCCCTTCCTTTCCTCTTCTTTCCTCCCTTTTCTCTCTTTCCACTCACACATAATCTCTGTATGCCAGGCATTATTCTAGGTGCTTCACAAATATTAATTCATTCCATTCTCATATTAATTTTGGGAAGTAGGAACTATTATCATCAACATTATACAGAGAAGGAAGCTGAGGTATAGAAAGTTTAAGTAACTTGTCCAAGGTTGAGCAGTTTGTCAACGTCATTTTACTGCCAGCATGTGAAACAGGTGAGTTATATTTTTTAGAATATTAATTCTCATTAATTGAAGCCTTCCAAACAGGCGTAACTGTTCCGTTCTCTGAAACACAAGTGGAAGTGTCATAGCTGGACGGAGCAGCGTGGTATGCAGGGAGAACGGACGCGACTGGGTATTCTTCTGAAGCTCAGGAAGCAGCTCCTGGGGAGAAAGTGTCTGTTTCCCGGAAGCGGACAAGAGTTCTGTTGAGCTGAAGAGCAGGGCAGCAGCTGGGGCGAGCGAGGCTGGAGTCATGCAGGGCAGAGCCTTAACTGCTAAGCTAGGGTTTGCTCTCGATAGGACCAGCTGCCCCGAGCGGAGGCTGGAACCGGATCTCCCCGATGTGGACTCGCGGATGGGGAGGGGATCAGGACGGGGGCGGGGCCAGGGGAGGGGCGGGGCTCGGGGAGTGAGGGAGAGACTGGATGACCTGGGGCTCGCAGGTCGAGGCCAGGGGAAGGGCGGGGCTCTCGGAGGGAAGGTGGGACTGGAGGACCTAGGGCTCGCGGGGGCGGGACAAGGGGAGGGGCGGGGATCGGGGAGGGGGGAGAGACTGTGAAGGACCTGAGGCTCGCAGGGGCGGGGCCAGGGGAGGGGCGGGGCTCTGGAAGAGAAGGCGAGACTGTGGAGGACCTGGAGCTCGAGGAGGTCAGGGTAGGGAAGGGGCAGGGTTCAGGGTTCGGGGGCGGGTTGTTTACGGTGAGATCAAAATCAGGCAGGAGCCTCCGGGGTCCCTGCTGTGCCACCCGGACAGGCCGTGAGGGTGGGCCGGGGGGACGGGGCCGGGCCTGACCACGGCGGCAGAGTTCAGTCCCACTTTCCGCACGCCACCTTAGGCCCGCAGCCGTGCCGGGTGCTCGCCAGCATGTCCTTCATCCCGGTGGCCGAGGATTCCGACTTCCCCATCCACAACCTGCCCTACGGCGTCTTCTCCACCAGAGGCGACGTGAGCAGTGGGGCTTCGGCTTCCGGGCGCGGGGAGGGAGTGGAGTGGAGTGCAGTGGAATGGAGTGGAATGGAGTGGAATGAGGGGCGGGATGGAGGCTTCGGTCATTTTTCTCTTAAGATCCGTTCCGTGAGAGTGCCTGTGGGCTCGAATCCCACCTCGTAACTTTCTAGTTGTGCACATTATTTGACTTTTCAGCCTCAGTGTCCTCAGGTTTGCTGAGAATTAAATGCAAAATGAAATGAATAGTGTCACTCTCCCAGACAAGCAGAGCAAGCAGGATTCTGTTACCGGAAGCTGCAGTACGCAGGCATGCTGCCTACTCCGAGGCGGTTGCGGTGTGTTTCTCTTGCCCAAGAGGCTGGTGGTTCATCTCACTGGATAGCCCCTAACCCTAGAACCCAGGAAATGATAACCCGGTATGCGTAGCAGCTCAGAGGGGGACGCGCATGTCCTGTCTTAGAGCTGTGCGATCTAAGATGGCAAGTGTCTCTCTCTGCCTGTTGCTGGAATTCTTTCAGCTCCTGGTGTGGGCTGCCTGGCATTCCCCCACTGATCAGAAGAAAGAGGGCAGGGAAACAAACTTTGACTAAGTCAGTGTAGTCTGATTGGTAGAAATAAGTGTTTGAAAACTGGAGGTTTATCAGCAAATAGATAATAAGAGGGTCCCTAGGTTGGAAAAGCAGATTCCCTTGGATTTGTTGATGATATTTTTGGCTTAGATTTTTGCTCCCAACTTTAAAGGTACACTTCTGATTCAGCTCTGTAAGCCATAGAACCTCAGAATCAGGAAATGTTTGCTAAACGAGGGGCTTGGCAGTTGGCTTCTTCCTGGAAAGTGGGGTCCCCTCCTTCCTCTATGGCTTGTCATTGGAGGCAAGTGGCTGGCCTTTTATGGGCCTGTCTGCAGTGAGTACTTTGGTCTAGAAGAGTCAACTTGTGGTTTCATATCTGGCCAGGCTGACCAGATGTTGCAAGGACACAGAAAGTGGACACTAAATCCCCTGGAGGACACAATTTGAGGCACATTAAACCTTAACCTGTGATGGCCAACAACCTTTCTGCAGACAAAGCCCTTCCTCTGCCGTCCTCAAACACTTTGCCCTCAGCAGATGTGTCCTCCCTCACCTTTCCTGGAGCACAAATCCATTAGACAGAAACATTTGTGAGAGGCAGGCACACCCCAGTAGGGTGCTCTGACTTGCTTTCTCAGGGGAATCGAATTAATGTCCCTTAGAGTGTGGCTAGGGGCTTTCAGACACCATGTCCTGCTGTTTCAACATCAGCATGTGCAGGGCAGCCACTACAGATGTCTGGGAGAGAGAGCCCCAATCCCCCTGTCCTCTGATAGAGTGCTGGGGGTGGAGAGTTGGCCCTTTGGCCGTCCAGCTGAACAAGCCTCATCTGAAACTTTCTCTGCAGGCACTGGACATTCCAACGGTGATGGCTGCCTTGCCAGGCAAGACTAGTTGCCAAGGCAAAACCTCCCTTCCCCCATGTCAGCAGTCAGCCCTTCCTAATTTGAGTGGAATAACAATGAACACAGTCATCACTTTATTCATTTTTTTATTCCTCGAATGCTTAGGAACCCTAACTGTGGTCCAGACTGCCTAGGCTGTGAGTTGGGATCGAAGACACAGGAGATGCCTTCCTTCCATTTCTGGTTGCTCATGGACTAGTAAGGCATATGGGGTGCTCTCTGTGAAGGTAGGGGTGGTGGCCTCTGAGAACGAGATTGTAGCAGTGTGGAGCTGGTTTGCCGGGTGCCTTCTTAAAGTCCCTGGGGTCTGGCCCTGCCACTGCCTCCTGGCCTCTGCTCTCTCCAGCCACACTGGCTGCCTTTGAGTCTCTGAGACATGCTAAGAGCAGCTTCCTGCCTTCGGGCCTTAGCACATGTTGTTCCTTCTGCCTGGAATACTCGTCCCTCTGCTCTCTATATGCTTGGCCCCTTCTCACTCTTTGGGACTCAGCTTAAATGTCACCTCCTAAGCACTCTGTCTGAAAGAGCTCCCAGCTGCTGCCCAGCCTTTGTTGTCTCTCACCACACCCTGTGTTTCCTTTTGCTTCTGGAGAGAAGGAACCAAGTCACTGTTCCCAGGACCTCAGCAGCCTTTGTGTAGTGCTGGTACTGAGAAGATGCTTTCTAAATGTTTGTGGCATGAATAGCGTCTACCCTGTGTCTGTTCTTGTGGTGAGAGATTTACAGATATTAATCAAATTCTCACAATAAAACTACTGTGAAGTTATTGTCCCCATTCTACAGATGAGGAAACTGAGGCCCAGAGAGGCAAAGCATCATGCTCCAGATCTCACAGCCAGTAGGAGGCAGATATGGGGTTGATCCCCACATCGGTCAGCCTCCCAATCTGTAGGGTCCAGCCCTACGGGGCTTAGCGGGTGTTCTCCCCGTGTGTGGAAACGAGAGATTGTAAGAAATAAAGACACAAGACAAAGAGATAAAGAGAAAACAACTGGACCCGGGGGACCACTACCACCAAGACGCGGAGATCGGTAGTGGCCCCGAATGGCTGGGTGCACTGATATTTATTGCATACAAGACAAGAGGGGCAGGGTAAGGAGGCGAATCGTCCAAGTGATTGATAAGGTCAGGCAAGTCACGTGATCATGGGACAGTGGGCCCTTCCCTTTCAGGTAGCCACAGCCAGAGAGGGAAGGCAGCATACGTCAGCGTTTTCTTCTATTCACTTATAAGAAAGATCAAAGACTTTAAGACTTTCGCTATTTCTTCTACGGCTATCTTCTAAGAACTTCAAAGAGGAACCAGGAGTATGGGAGGAACATGAAAGTGGACAAGGAGTGTGACCATTGAAGCACAGCACCACAGGGAGGGGTTTAGGCCTCCAGATGACTGCGGGCAGGCCTGGATAATATCCAGCCTCCCACAAGAAACTGGTGATGCAGAGTGTTTCCTGACTCCGCCAAGGAAAGGAGACTCCCTTTCGTGGTCTGCTAAGTAATGGGTGCCTTCCCAGACACTGGCATTACCGCTTGACCAAGGAGTCCTCAAGCGGCCCTTATGCAGGCGTGACAGAGGGCTCACCTCTTGCCTTCTTGGTCACTTCTCACAATGTCCCTTCAGTACCTCACCCTATACCCACTGGTTATTCCTAGGTTATATTAGTAATGCAACAAAGAGTACTATTAAAAGCTAATGATTAATAATGTTTATAGTAATGATTGATAATTGTCCATGATCATCTGTATATCTAATTTGTATTATAACTGTATAGCAGTATAGCTACAGTTGTGCCTTCAGTCTCTTGCCTCGGCACCTGGGTAATCCTTCGCCCACACCAATCCCATATTTCCCCCTCTATGTCAGGCTGGGAGTTGGGTAATGCTTTCCCTTGGAAAACTTTATATCAGATATGACCAACTGTTTTAAAACAGAGGGAATGCACATTTTTCTCTTGAAGTTAGACAAATGGAGTCTCCCTCCTTGGGTTGTTTCCCTCAAGTTGCATATGGGAAACTGAGGCCCAGAGAGGACCAGGGACTTGTCCAAGATGATAAGATGGTGAATGAGGGAACAGACTTGGAGCCCAGGACTCCTGGATCCGACTTGTGAGCCCCTTCTAGTTTTGTGCTGAAGAAAATAACTCCCAAAGTTAAAAGTAGAGGGTACTCACTCTCTCAGACTTTTTCTGAGTCCTCAGGTCATAGTTTGAAGCACAAGTTTGAAGCTTCTATGCTTTGTTTGCATTTGAGGCATCAGGCAGCTGCACTTGTGACCCCATTTTGGAGGTTGCTTAGTGGTGGTGGCTCCTTCTTGCCTTCAGCTGGGTGTGGGGACCAGGGTCAGAGATGTGGTCCACGGGTCTGACCTGCACATTCCCTGAATGGAAAACCACTTGGATCCAGGTGGTTCAGCTCTTTGCCTACTGCAGCAGATTTTCCATTTTCAGGAGGGGAAGACTGAGGCACAGGGAGTTGGCAGCGGGTCTGATAATGGGTAGCTAAGCTCTTCGGGCAGCCTCTTCTAGGGTAGGCTCTGCTGGGACCTCAGGTGAGGATTGTGGCTCTGCTCTACCCCGGTCCCAAGAGCTGACATGCATGGAGAAATGGCCATCTTTTCTCAGCCCACCCCAGTGAGCAGCCGATGGAGATAAGGCCAGCCAATAATCCCACCACTAAGCTCGCTGGCACTGAAATGGCCAAGCTGGTGGTTCAGGAGAGCTGGAAGCCTGACTCAGGACAGAGCACCAGGAAGTTGAGTCTGCAAACATGCCCTCTGGTTCTTGTTGACGAGCAAAGCTCAGGGTTGTGGGGACAAAGACCAGGCCTTAACAAATATTTAAGACATCTTTGCTGATGCTGGGATTTTGTGGTGCAGAAAGGAACTTCCCTTGCATGTTCTGAGCAGTCTGGCTTCCTGCAGCTCCCTTATAACCTGAGCTCTCCTCCATTTGAGCCACAACAGAGCTCATTAATCCAAGCCACCTGGCCCTCAGCACTGTGCATCGGGCACTCACTGCTCCACTGCACAACTGAATTACCCTGAGCCAAGGCCTAGGTTAAACCTGGAAAATAATCCAACATCCTGGTAAGGTGGTGAGCTCCTCGTCACTGGAGGCATTTATGTAGTGCCTAGGGAACTTTGCAGGGGACTTTGGTCATGTTAAGTGGCTAGGACCAGGCTGACTGCTCTTCCCCTAGTCCAAGGGATATTTGATTTATTTCCCATTCAGGGAACACAGATTCTTTTCCATTTAGTCCTGGAAGCAGAGATGGCACAAGGGAGCTGGGGCAGGATGCTGAGAAGGTGGTTCTTCAATCCGCTCTGTACACAGGGCCACCTAAAGGGGGACCCATGGCCTCTTCAATAGGCAGGCTTTCTGAGGAAATGAGCCAAGCCCAGCCAGGGACTTTTTCTGGTGCTGACCATGTCATCTTCCTCCTAGCCAAGATTGAGGATAGGCGTGGCCATTGGCGACCAGATCCTGGACCTCAGCGTCATCAAGCACCTCTTTACTGGGCCTGTCCTCTCCAAACACCAGGATGTCTTCAATCAGGTAGGACATTGTGAAACGGCTTGTTCCTGACCTCAGTGGCACTGCAGATGCCAAAAAGAGAATGCTCCTTGCGTTCCATTATCGATAAAGGTAACGCCATCGGAGGTCTCAGAAGTTATACTTGGATAAGGTTGGGGTTGTCAGACAAGCTGGTAGGAGGTGGCCTTGGGATAATTCAGGGTGGCTTCTCACCTCAGGGTGAGTTCCTAGGTGAAAAAAGTCTCAATGTCTGCAGTCCTGGGTCGTTTCCAGTTGTCTCTGAGGTGAAGCTCTTCAGGAACTCTGGTTACTTTCCTTGTCAAGCTGTTTGAGCCTCTGCCTGTCCAAGGGCTGTGTGGGCCCCCAAGGGAGGGAGCTACGAGCCCTGCCCTCCAGTTCTGTGGAAGCAGCCATGGAGGAGTCAGCCTGAAGTACGTGTTCACATGGGATGGACATGAATTTGCTTCCCTGTAAATGGTCAGCTACTTTGATATAGCATCTTGTCATTGCATGGGTCAGGAAGGAGGGTGGGATTTATGGGTACCTCTTGTGTGCCAGGAGCTTCGCACACATCCTCTCCTTCAATCCTCCTGACCACCCTCTGGCATAGGAATTGGAATTCCTATGGGGGCCTGAGCATCTAGATGGGGACCTGAAATTCTGGAATGAGACACTGTTTTCCCAAGCTCTACAGCTAAAAGTATCAGAGCTGGAGCTGGAACTCTGACTCTTAGAACCTACAAGGGCTTTTTCTGCTATGCCTCACTGGCTACAAAACCTCTTCTTTTTTTAAATTAGAAAAGCTCTTGACCGGGCATGGTGGCTCACACCTGTAACCCCAGCACTTTGTGAGGCTGAGGCGGGTGGATCACTTGAGATCAGGAGTTCGAGACCAGCCTGGCCAACATAGTGAAACCCTCGCTCTACTAAAAATACAAAAATTAGCTGGGCGTGGTGGTGCACGCCTATGATCCCAGCTACTCAGGAGGCTGAGGCAGGAGAATTGCTTGAACCTGGGAAGCAGAGGTTGCAGTGAGCCGAGATCACATCAGTGCACTCCAGCCTGGGTGACAGAGTGGAAATGTTTTTTTTAAATAGAGATGAAGTCTCACTATATTGCCCAGGCTGATCTTGAACTCCTGGGCTCAAGTGATCCTCCAACTCGGCCTCCCAATGTGCTGGGATTATAGGCATGAGCCATCACACCCAGCCCCAAACCTCTTCTTAACTGATGTGAAAGGAATTAGTTTAGGCTGTGATCACTCTGCAGATTGGAGTGTGCCTCTACTGGAAGAACATGGCCACCTTCAACTGTGGGCTGGGCCAAGTTTAGCACAGTTGCTGTGCCAGGTAGCAGCTCCTGGGCTTGTGTGCAGGTGCAGGAGGGCATGAGGCAACGTCAAGAGAGGATATGCTTTTCTCCAGCTTGATGAATAGATGACAAAACTAAGAGCAGAGGTCCTGAGAGTTTGAGTGAATGGGAGAGAAGTGGCAGGGGGAGGCAAGCTGGCTGGCCTCCCATTGGCAGGAGGGATACTCCCTGGGTTTTCCTGTGCGTAATCTTCTTTCTCCGTGTTTTGGTCTTAGCCTGTGCTCAACAGCTTCATGGGCCTGGGTCAGGCTGCCTGGAAGGAGGCGAGAGTGTTCTTGCAGAACTTGCTGTCTGTGAGCCAAGCCAGACTCAGAGATGACACTGAACTTCGGAAGCGGTGAGAAGCACGTGGTCATGGAGGTGATGAGGAGACGCAGCAGGGGAGAGGAGGGCTGTGTGGTGGTCAGTGCCATTCTGAGTCACAGCTCGGCAGCCTTAGTGTGGTCAAGTGAGACCTGCCCCCATACAGCCCCTGCCTGAGCTGCATATTGATGGGAGGGCTTTGGGAGGACTGGGATTGCCTTGGTGCCTGGACTGGAGCTGCCCGAGCTAGGCCAGGCCAGGCCCATTGGCCCTCTCTCTTACTCAGCCGGTCCTCATTAGCATCATCTGTGCCCTCATCTGGTTCCTAGAGTAGGAAAGAGTTTCCACGTGTCCCATTTCCTAGGGTAGAATATAGAGGCGGCTTCAGTGGGTGGATGTCCTCTCAGCTGTGAAAGGTTCAGCATAGCTCTGGCCCCAGGCCAGCCAGGAGGTGCCCACTGGAGACTGTGGATAATCTTGGGGATGGTCTGGACTGAGCCTGTGGATGGGACTGCACTTTGCTGCCTGCTTGACTTTGAAGCCCCTGGTTCTGTGTTTCAGTGCATTCATCTCCCAGGCTTCTGCCACGATGCACCTTCCAGCCACCATAGGTGAGTGCAGTCTCTTCACCAAGGCAAGAACGGAGCAGCTTCATGGGCCAAGAGGGCTGGCCAGGTGCTTTGATTCTGCATCTGGGTGGAGGGTCCCTGCTGGGGGCGGGGAGATAGAGGGGCTCTGGGGCTGTTACCCCCTCCTCATCACTGACCTTTCTCAGCACCCAAGCCCGGCATTCACTCGGGCTATATCTTGGCTCAGGTAGTGAGTTGCAGGCTGGTCAAGTTCATGACTAGCTACATGGCTCCCTGCAGAAGGATTCAGCTACAAGCCTGCCCCAGAAGGATTCAGCAAATTGCTCTCCTTCCCCAAAAGGCTATGGGACAAGTTCTCTGAGCTCAGTCTGTGAGCAGTTTTGAGGAAAGACGCCAGAGGGTTATGAAGGGCCCCAGTTTGAGCACGTGGCAGGATGTCTGGTTGGAGCGTCATTCAGGAAGTTGGAGCTGTTGAAACTCTCAACCTGAAGCAGAGAGAGGCTGGTTCAGCCTGCGGCCCAAAGCGCAGCCCTCTTCCTTGTGCACAGGCCTCCTCAGCTGGGTTACCCGGGCACCTGTAAGCTGAGGAGCCGGTTGACCCTGCCCTGGGGCACACTGCCTCTCTGGAACAGCTCTTGCTGTCCGGGGAGAGTCCTTTGCTGCTGGGCTGCTTGGGCTAAGCTGACTGGAGGATGGGACTGGGGACAGGGGCTGAGTCACCTGCCTCCTCCCAGCCCCTCTCACTCCCTACCCTCACGCACTCATGGGACTGTGCTATTTTTTGGCAAACCAGCTGTTGTGCAAACCATATGTCTTTCAGCGATTCCTCATCATGTTTGGTTGACTGATGGTGCTCTTTCTTGTTATTATTATTATTTTTTGTTATGGATTTATTCTTTTGAAAAATCTCTCAGCTATTACTTCTCTGCATTGGGACCGAAGATGGGAAGCAGCAGCTAAGGCTCCACCTGCCCCGTGGACTTTTCTTCCTCTCCTCACCCTTCACCATGACTGTTGCTAGTCTAGGCTGTTGATATTGATGAATACCCAGCTTTTTTTTTTTTTTTTTTCTTTGAGGAGACAAGGAGACATTTAGGAAGATAAAACAGGCAGACTGTCCCAACTGGTTTTTCTTTCAGATTTTTAATTCTCCGAATGGTAGATATGCCTCCAGCTTGCTGGCCAGCCCGTTCAGTTCATCATAATCAATAGGCACTGATATGCATCTGCAGCGTGCACACCCTTGTCCTTGGCACTTGGGCAGAGTCCAAGAAAATGAGGACTGGGCTGGGGCTGTCCTGGAATGTCCACAGTCTAGCAAAGATGTGCACACACATAACCGGAGCACCAGTGGGAAGCGAAGCCTGCCCCAGAAGGATTCAGGGGAGGGGATTTGGAGGGGCAAGAGATCCTGCTAGAGAGAGCAGGGAAGGCTTCAGGGAGGAGGGGGCCTCAAAGAGTTGCCAGGATTTGAACACACAGGACAAAGGAGAAGTCAGTCAGTATACGCGTGGTGAGGGAGCCTGTGGGAACTCGGGAATGGCAGTTGTGTGTGGTAAAAGTGGGGAGCCTGAGAAGGGGGGTGGTATCAGCCACTTGGTGTTCACATTCCACTGTCAGTTTCAGAAAGTCTGGACTCCTAATTTCTTATTTGTTTCTCAGCTGAGGGCTCTCAGAACAAATCTTCAGTGAGGATATTTTGTATTGCATTTGGTGCTGTCACTGCTGGCTGCAGGCTGAGCTCTGGATGTGTAAACAGTATTGTGTGCACACTCATGGCTCCAGTGCTTAGAACAGTGCATTCTCTTTCCTGAGGCATCCGGGTTGCTGATGGGATCTCTTGGGTCTCTCCTCTGCAGGAGACTACACAGACTTCTATTCCTCTCGGCAGCATGCTACCAATGTCGGAATCATGTTCAGGGACAAGGAGAATGCATTGATGCCAAATTGGTATGTTCTGGGCCAAATGTTTGCATAAGTTCAAAGTCTTTCTTTTCATTTCCAGCAGCATGTTTGTCTCAGGGGCTGCCAAGTTCTTCTTAAAGTAAACTGGGGAGGAAAAGCAGTTACGATGTTGTAACCTCTGGAAGCAGTGGTCTCAGTTTCTGGTCTCCTGCTCAGCTTGGCTCAGGACTTGCTGTGGGATCGAAGGGCAAGTCTCTTAAGCTCCTTTGGACAGCAGGGGTTGGAATTAGATTCCCTGAATCACTACTCTCCTTCTGGAGTCTTTCATTTATAAGCTGTGTATTATTGTACTATGGGCAAGTCTTAGACTCTAGCATGCTCCATACTTACATTTTCTGATGAATGAGAATTCTCAAATGTGCCCAGTGCTGTATATTCCTCAACATGTGATCTGTTTCATTCATTTGTTTGAACCTCATAGTAGTTCTGTGATGTCACAAGGCCATGATTGTAAGCCCCATTTTACAGATGGGAAAATGGGCTCAGAGAAGGATCAACTTGCCTGAGCACAACAGGGCCACAGCCTGTCTCCCAGCCCCCAGATCAGGCCATTGACCAAGCTGAGGATGCAGAGCTGGGATCCTTGCCCTTTGTTCTGTGTTGTCTGCTGGTTGAGTTGATTCCTTGGAACTGAAGAGGGCTTGGACACAGTGACAGGCATACACCCCAGGCTCCAGTGCCATCAGTCACACACAGGAGCTGGGTTAGGGACAGGGCTTTACTCTCTCTTGAGTGAGTGTCTCCAGTAGGCTATGCCATGAGAGGAGGGTCTGTTAGAACCAAGATAAAGAAGAAAGAAAGGGAGAGAGAGCAGTTCCAAGCCAGACATGTTGAGCAACAAGGCCAAGGTTGCAGAACAAGGCATGGGTGAATCTGAGACCAGAACCCATACTCCGGGTTCCAGGCTCCCATGTGAGATGGGCAAATATTTGAGACTCTTGCATTTTATAGACTCCAGGCTGTATTTGTCCCCAGCCAGCTTCAACTTGTCTATCTGAGTGTCCTTGGCAGTGATGACCCAGTGGACTGCCCAGCCCCAGAAGAGCTGGCTATCACCTATGTGCCAGGATCCCAGTGGCCAAAGGGCACGGGTACCAGGAAGTGAGAGGAGAGCCGGGACCTGGGAAATGAGTGTTGACTATGTCTGAAACCAAGTGTGGGGGCCACAGCCATCCTTGCCCCATGTTCTTCTGCAGAATAAGAGCAAACAGGCCTTCTCTAGCCATGTTTGATGCAAGATGACCCACGGCTGTGACTTTTTAACTTTCTGTACATAGTCTTCATTATAAATGTAATGTATATTTACTGGAATTAACTCAAACACTACAGAAAATATGTAAAGTAAAACATTTACAATTTAAAATATGTCTTCTCTTTGACCTGCAATGCTCACTTTCATGCATCTATCCTACAGAAATAAAAGCACCAGTGGGTTGTATCCAAAAGCAAGGATGTTAATTAGCAGAGTTTCTAGTGGCCCAGAGCTGGAAGTAATCTGAATGCTTATCGGTGAAGGAATGGTTGAAAAATTGGTCTATTCACAATATGAAATGTTTTGTAGCTAGTGAAAGATTTAGATCAAGAGAGATGTTCATTGATCTATGTTAAGTGAAATAGGTAAACTATAGGCAATTAGGTAAAGTGTGTTTCACTTTTATAAAAAAAGCACAAAAAATATATATGTACATACACACTGTATTAGTTTTCTGTTGCTGCTGTAACAAATCACCACAAACTTGGTGGCTTAAAACATAAATATATTCTCTTCTAGTTCTGGAGGCCAGAAGTCGAAAATCAGTCTCACTGGCTAAAGCCAAGGTGTCAGCAGGGCTTGTTCCTTCTGGAGGCTCTAGGAGAGAACCCATTTCCTTGACTGTTTGGCTTTAGAGGTTGCCTGTATCCCTTGCCTTTTGACCCCTTCCTCACATCACTCCAACCACTCGCTTCCACTGTTACATTTCCTACTTCCTCCTTTGACCTTGCCTCTGTCTATAAGGACCCTTGTGATTACATTTAGGGCTCACTCAAATAACCAGGGACAGTATCCCTATCTCAAGATCCCTAACTTAATCACATCTGCAAAACCCTTTTTGCCATGTAATAATATCCACAGGCTGCAGGGATTAGGATCTGGATATCTTTTGGAGGGCTGTTTTTCAGCTTAACACACACACACGCATGTGCACGTGCACACACACACACTTATGCATACATTATTTCCATAGGCTGGTATGAGCATAGAGAAAGGCAAAAAACATCAGACTGCAGATTAACATTGCTTTCCTCAGGGGAGTGGCTGGATGGGGAGAGATTACTAACTCCTTTTTTTCATCTGAATTGTTTGCATTATTACATGCCATGTAATTGCATGCAATTGAATTTTATAATTTAATCCAATAAAGGAACCAAAGTGGGTAAAAAAGGGAGCTCTTCCTCAGCCACTCACCAGGGGCAACTACTTTGAACAAGTTGGATATGCTGCCTCCTGTACTTTGCTCCAGGTTACACATGCATGACCACACATATGCATGCATACATATGCATTTTATTTCTTTCGTTAACAAAACAAGGCCATGCTGAAATTTGCTTTTTTTCACTTCATCATTGACATATCTCCATGTAAATAAGTTTAAATCTACCTCAGTCTTTTATAAAATAAGTTTTTTGGAGTAGGTAATACAAGATAATTACACAGTAAAATATCATTTTTATAAAAAGATACAAAAATATGGTCCACTAGGGCTGGGCGCAGTGGCTCACATCTGTAATCCCAGCACTTTGGGAGGCCGAGGTGGGTGGATCAGAAGGTCAGGAGTTTGAGACCAGCCTGGCCAGTATGGTGAAACCCGGTCTCTACTCAAAATACAAAAATTAGCAGCTGGGCATAGTGGCTCACGTCTGTAATCCCAGCACTTTGGGAGGCCGAGATGGGTGGATCACCTGAGGTCAGGAGTTCGAGACCAGCCTGACCAACATGGTGAAACCCCATCTCTACAAAAGTACAAAAATTAGCTGGGCATGATGGCGGGTGCCTGTAATCCCAGCTAATTGGGAGACTGAGGCAGAAGAATCACTTGAACCTGGGAGGCGGAGGTTGCAGTGAGCTGAGATCATGCCATTGCACTCCAGCCTGGGCAAGAGAGCGAGATTCTGTCTCAAAAAAAAAAAAAAAATTAGCCAGCTGTGGTGGCAGGCGCCAGTAGTCGCAGCTAGTTGGGAGGCTGAGGCAGGAGAATCATTTGAACCCAGGAGGTGGAGGTTGCAGTGAGCCAAGATCACGCCACTGCACTCCAGCCTGGGTGACAGAGTGAGACTCTGTCTCAAACCTCACCCCCCGGTCCCCAAAAAAACAGTACAGTAATAAAAGTGTCTAGAAATATAGGGAAATGAGGACCATGCTGGTTTCCTCTAGGGTGAGGGGCAGGAAGGGAGGGAAGAAGAGTGAGACCAGGGAGGGATCCCAAGGATGCATTGGACTGGATTAGTGAAGTGGTATTTCTTTAGCTCCTTGGTAGTGCATGGTGACTTTTGTTATTACATGTATTTGTATATCATAAATATTGCAAAATAATTTATCAAACATTTAAAAAATTAAAAGCAATAAAAAGACTCAATATATATGAATGGTTGAGAATTCAAAAGGTACTTAAGGGTAAACAATGGGAAAAAACAGAACTCAACCACCTATGGGCCACCATCCAGTTCCCTTCTCCAGAGGCAAAACTGTTCATCAGTGTCATATATATATTTTCTTTTTTTTTTTTTTTTTGAGACAGGGTCTTACTTGGTCACCCAGGCTGGAGTGCAGTGGCATGACCTTGGCTCACTGCAGCCTTGACCTCCCAGGTTGAAGCCATCCTCCTGCCTCAGTCCCCTAAGTAGCTGGGACTAAAGGTGCATGCCACCATGCCTGGCTAATTTTTTAATTTTTTGTAGAGATGAGTTTTCGCCATGTTGACCAGGCTGGTCTCAAAATCCCGGACTCAAGCGATCTGCCTGCCTTGGTCCCCCAAAATGCTGGGGTTATAGGCGTGAGTCACCGTGCCTGGCCTTCTTATATATTTTTTCACAGATGTTTTTGCATACTCTGCCAGTTTATCTATACAGTCACTTCTCTATTATTTGTTTAAAAGGTGTTTTATAAATGATAGAAATTAACCCTTTGTTGCAATGCATTGCAAATATTTTCTCCCGGTATGTTCTTTTTTCTTTGTTTGCCAGTCTTTCTAGATACAGAGTTTTGCATTTTTATAAAGTCAAGCACGCCAATCATTTTCCTTATGGCATTTACTTTTGTGTAATGTTTAGAAAGGCTTTCTCCACCCCAAGAATTTGGAAATTGTGTGTGTGTGTGTGTTTTTGTTGTTGTTGTTTTTTCTAGTGTCCGTAATAGCCTTTCTTTGTACATTTAGATCTTGAATCCATCTGGATTTCCTTTTATGTGTGAGGTGTGGTGTGGGTCTGTATCCATTTCCTGGGGCTGCTATGAGAAAAAGTCACAACAACAGGAATTTATCCCCTCAGTTTCTGGAGGCCATAAGTCTGCAATCAAGGTGTCAGCAGGGCCATCGCCTCCTGAAGCTTCTAGGACCATCGCTGTCCTTGCTGCTTCCAGCTTCCGGGGGCTGCAGGCGTTCCTTGTGGCTGCATCACTCCAGTGTCTGCCTCTGTCTTCACGTGGCCTTCTCCTCCTCTCTACATCTTCTCTTCTGTCTCTTATAAGGACGTTTCTAATTGGATGTAGGGCTCACCTGGATAATCCAGGATGATCACATCTCAAGATTCTTAACTTGATTAACTGTAAAAAGACTCTTTTTCCATATTTTCTGGGAGTTAGGACATGGCTGTATCTTTTTTTTTTTTTTTTGGGGGGGGGGGCGCGGAGTTTTGCTCTGTTGCCCAGGCTGGCGTGCAGTGGTGCGATCTCGGTTCACTGCAACCTCCACCTCCCAGGTTCAAGTGATTCTCCTGCCTCAGCCTCCCGAATAGCTGGGACTATAGGCATGCACCACCATGCCTGGCTAATTTTTGTATTTTTAGTAAAAACGGGTTTCACCATATTACCCAAACTGTTCTCGAACTCCTGGCCTCATATGATCTGCCTGCCTCGGCCTCCCAAAGTGCTGGGATTACAGGCGCGAGCCACTGCACCTAGTCCAGAATTTTCTTCCTTTTTGAGGCTGAATAATATTCTACTGTATGTATGTACCACAGTTTGTTTATCCATGTGTCCATGGATGGAAACTTGTAAGCACCTTTTGATTTTTGAGCCATATGTATATGGCGACTCTTTGTTTCTAATTTTTGAAGTTTTTAAACTTAATTGACAACATGTAACAGCTCTGATGCCCTGCATTCTCTTGCCTTTCTTTCTCAGGCTGCACTTACCAGTGGGCTACCATGGCCGTGCCTCCTCCATCGTGGTGTCTGGTACCCCAATCCGAAGGCCTATGGGGCAGATGAAACCTGATGACTGTAAGTGACCCCAGCATCCAGACCCTGCTGGTGCCCAGCTCTCTGTTTCCACACAGTGAGTTCTGTGGCCTCACTCACAGCAGTCTTTTTTTTTTTTCTGGTGTTACTCCAGCTAAGCCTCCTGTGTATGGTGCCTGCAAGCTCTTGGACATGGAGCTGGAAATGGTGAGTGAGCTTGGTGTTTTATTGCCACGGGATCTATAGACACCCAGCAGGAGAGCCCTCCGGGATGGCTGCCTGCACCATGAGCCGCCCACTCCTCTCCTCTTCAGCCACATTGGCAGCTGCTCTGTGTCCCCACCTGGCCGTCAGAAGGACAGTTGAGTCTCATTACTTGCAGATTCTGTATTTGAGAATTCACAACTATTTGCTAACATTTATTTGTAAGTCCAAAATTAATATTCACAGAGCTTTTGTGGGCACGTGTGGACATGCGCAGAGCAGTGAAACATGAGCTGCCCGGTGAGCACGTTCCCAGGTGAGGCTGGACAAGGTGTTACTCTGCCTTCTTGTCTCAGCTCATACTGTAAACACGTGTCCTTTGTGGTCTATTTAGTGCCATGTTTTTTTGTGTGTATCTGTGCTTTTTTAGCGGTTTCACTGTTTTTTTATAATGGCCCCAAGTGCAGTGCTGAAGTGCCGTCTAGTGTCCCTAGCACAGGAAGACTGTGATGTGCCTAATGGAGAGAATATGCGTGTTAGTAAGCTTCATTCAGGCAAGGTACAGTGCTGCTGCCTGAGCTCAATGTTCATGAATCAACAAAATATATTACATAAAGTGTTTTTAAGCAGAAACATACAGAAAACAAGGTTATATAGTTAAGTTTTGATTAGTTGATAAACATTTTCTGACCAAAGGCTTGTAGCACCCTAATCCTGTGTTTCCTCTGGGAACAGTCATTCCGTATTTGCTAATTCTGTGTTCGTGATGACTTTATAAAAACTAATTACCCGGCCAGGCACAGTGGCTCATGCCTGTAATCCCAGCACTTTGGGAGGCCAAGGCGGGTGGATCAACTGAGGTCAGGAGTTCAAGACCAGCCTGGCCAACATGGTGAAACCCTGTCTCTATTGAAAATACAAAAATTAGCCGGGGATGGTGGCGGATGCCTGTAATCCCAGCTACTTGGGAGGCTGGGACAGGAGAATTGCTTGAACTCACGAGGCAGAGGTTGCAGTGAGCAGAGATCACACCACTACACTCCAGCCTGCTTGACACAGCGAGACTCCATCTCAAAAACAAACAAACAAAACAACAACAACAACAAAAACCCCAAAATAATAATTACCAGGAGTGACAAGAATTGACTGTATCAGCCCCATAGCTGGGCCCACACAACCTCAGAACTGTGGTCACTGTAGGGCTGCATACTTTTTAAAATTAAACTTTTTATTTTGAGGTCATTGTAGACTCACACGCAGTTGTGAGAAATAATATGGAGATCCCAATACCCTTCACACAGCCTCCCCCGATGGCAGCATCCTTCGTAACCATGGTGCCTATCACAACCTGGATGTTGATATTGGTATAGTTGGTCCCACCACCTGAGGATCCCTCATGCTGCAGGGCTGCCCATTTTCCAGAGGGGACATGGAAATCTGGGCAGCCCCCAAGGTTAGGGGACCAGGAAAGTGATGCGAGGGAGGAGCTGACCTGGGGGAGGGAGTGCTCCAGGGACCTGGCAGTGTCTTCAGCATCTCCTGGGTTGTCTGATGCCCAAGGGTGGAGTCAGCCTCCATGTGGGAAATGCAGACAGGCAGGTGGAGGGGGCTTTCCCATAGTCAGCACCTACAGTTTTAGGCGTTGCCTCAGGAAACTCTGAGTGCCTCATCACTGATGGTGTAGAAGAAGCTGTCGTTTGGCCACCGAGTCAGGCTGAGGCAGTGGGAAGCCTTGGTTGGTGGAGGCAGGCTGGAAGGCCCGTCTGCTTTTCTGGAGCTCCCTGTCTCTCCTGGGCTTCCATATGATTTCTCTGGATTCAGTCCAGAGGAGGGAAATGAGTGGGCACTGCTGAATAGCCTGTGGATAGCAGAGCATTCCCTGCCAGCCCTCTGCCTCCTCTTGCCTTAGCAAGGGTGCCATGTGAGACTTTGGGACTCCCAGCTGAGATTCATCAGAGCAGGGCATCTGAGCCCTGGTTTGGGGCCACGGTCTTCTCTCTGGGAGAACTAAGGACTCTGCAGGCAGACACTTCACCCATGTTGGTCCCTGTTGAGAGGAGGAGAGAAAAGACAGAGAGTCAGCATGTGGAGAAATGGTTGGGGCAGAGAACCCAGGTCACCTGGACTGAAGGTTGTGGGATTCTCCATAAGATAGTGTTTTCGGTTCTTTTTTTATCTTGATGAAAAGTTTGCAGTGTTTACTGTCACAGAACAAATACAATGGTGACTAAGTTTTGCAAATGTCATGGCTGAGTCTATGTGTTTTTGAAAGAGATTTTCCCAATTTTTTCTTTCTAATGATGTCTGGCTAGTCTGTTGGTTCATGGACATCACGTTGGTGCTGTTTTTCTTTAGAGATAGTGGGGTGATGGATTGGGGTTAGAGGCTGTGGGGTGTGCGCTCTCTGGCACTATTTGCTGCATGAAGGAGGCAGTCTTTTGGTTTTTCATTTAAAAAATTTTTATTTTTATTTTATTTTATTTTTTTGAGAGAGGATCTTGCTCTGTCACCCAGGCTGGAGTGCAGTGGCGTGATCTCGGCCCACTGCAGCCTTGACCTCCCTCGCTCAAGCAGTCCACCCACATAAGCCTCCTAAGTACCTGGGACTGCAGACGGGTGCCACCATGCTTGGCTAATTTTGTTTATTTTTTGTAGAGGTGGGTCTCACTATGTTGCTCAGGCTTGTCTCAAACTCCTAGGCTCAAGTGATCCTTCCACCTCAGCCTCCCAAAGTGCTAAGATTATAGACGTGAGCCACAGTGTCTGGCCTGGCTTTTCATGACATGAATACAAACTCTGATAGTTTCAGTTTTACAAGCCCCATGTAGCTGTCAAGTCTTGAAAGGCAAAGCCTGTATGGGACGAAGAGGAAAGAGCAGAGTGGTCTGGGATGCACTGAAGGGAGGGGAGGCTGCTGTGGAGCTCAGGGGCATGGAAGGAAGGCTGGGGGCGGGGGCAGGGCACACCACTGCACGCTGCTTTCCTGAGGCGTCTACCCGACCTCTGACTTAGAAACACAGTGGATTCTTGCCAGGCCCCTGTGGCAGTCCTGATCCATGGCTGGAGTTTGGAAATACTTGACCTTTGCTCTCTAGGTGACAAGTGACCTGGGCGGGCAGATCAGCTCCGGATTCTAATGAACTCTCCCCCATGTCAGGCTTTTTTTGTAGGCCCTGGAAACAGATTGGGAGAGCCGATCCCCATTTCCAAGGCCCATGAGCACATTTTTGGGATGGTCCTTATGAATGACTGGAGTGGTAATTACTGGAGTTCTGCTCCTGTGGAGATGAGGGGGAGGAGGCTGGGCACTGGGGGCAATTTTATAGAAGCTGAAGATCTGGTGCAGGTCAAAAGTGGCAGTTGATGCAGTGACTGAGAGTGTGGGTTTGGGTATCAAACAAAATTTCAGCTCTAAGAACTCAGGCCACTCACTTAACTCCTCTGAGCTCCAGTTTCCTCATGAGTGGCTAGGGACACGGCTGACACCATAACTAATATTTACTGAGCACTTATGTGTCAGGCCCCGTGCTTAACACCCTACATATATTCTCCCGCTGATCCCTACGTGGCATGTGCAATATTATCATTCCCATTTTACAGATGAGGAACTGAGGCACAGGGAGATTTCAGTTAATTGCTGAACTAAGATTTGAAGCAAAACAGTCCAGCTTCTGAGCCTGAGCTCTCAACCCTTTGCGATACGTGGGAGGAAGGTGGCACCGTAAGCCCCAGGAAGTGTCTCCCTCATAGTTTGAGGATGAGCTTCCGGCCCCTTCCTGGGGGATATCCTGACCACCGTTGGGTCATCCTTCTCTTTGCTGTAGCCTGGCACAGTGGCCTCAAAGGACCTCTGTCCTTGGCATTGGATGCTCTTGCCCCTTGGTCCTGGGGCAGCCTGGCTGGGGCTGAGCTTTGTGGAGGGGCTGTGCTGGGTGTCTTTTCTCCTTGGTCAAGGGCAGGAGGGGGTCTTGGGGAGAGGCCCTGATCAGCCTTTGTAAGTCCCGGGTGCGCCCTTCTTCTGCAGCACGAGACATTCAGAAGTGGGAGTATGTCCCTCTCGGGCCATTCCTTGGGAAGAGTTTTGGGACCACCATCTCTCCGTGGGTGGTGCCCATGGATGCTCTCATGCCCTTTGCTCTGCCCAACCCGGAGCAGGTAAGCACACTCTCTGCAGGAAGCTCCCAAACCCAGCCCTGCTGCCTCCGAGCCTGCTTGCCCACTGAGTGGACATGCCGGGCATGCAGACCATCGGGAGGGAAGCCCTGTGCCCACGGCATGCCCACAGTGGAGTGCCTGGGAGTTCCTGGCCACGATTACCTCCAGGCAGCCAGGGCATCGTTCTCCCTTATGGTTTCCCTGACCCTGGCACAGTTCTTGGAGAAAACACAGGATTTTGTAACCTTAAGAATCTTGCAAGACCAGGGGATCTGGCCAGTTGGTAGGAGGAGTCCCTGCAGGTACCAACATTGCACAACCTCCCAGGTGGCCATCAAATTGTGTTCTGTGCAAATGGCGCCACCTGGATCCCAACTCATAGAATGCAGCTTGGAGCCCAGCAACAAGGGAGTCCCGGCAGCCTCTGGTTCCCAGCACCACTGGGTCTACCACTGGGTCTGCCACTGGGCCTAGGCCTTGACCCCTGGTCCCAGTCCCCCCTTCTCAGCCTCTTGCAATCTGCCCCACTCCATCACTGGCAACATCTGGCCAGAGTCACCTGTGACCCGATAGCCAGTGTCATGACCTTGTGTTCCCTTCAGCATGGACTTCCTGTGGCCCCTCACTCTTGTTGGCATTGCCTCACCCCTTGGCTTCTGGCATGTGACCTGTCCTCGTTCTCCAGTGTCTCTGAGTCCTCACGATGCCCCTCTCCAATTCTGACCTCCCTGTGGGGATCCAGGCCAAGCTCCCAGCCATTTGCACATCCTCACTTGAGCATCTCACCACTCATTTGCTGGGGGCCTCTAGCAACACCCTGTGCAGGTCCTGCACCCACACTGCTATCCCGTGTTCCTCTGCCTCTGGGGTCATCTCATGTTTGCTGTGCTACAATCAACCTTGAGGTCTTTCCCTGCAAGCCAGTTCTAGTGAAGTACTGTGGGGCTTTCACACTCGCCCCTTGCTCTCTCCTCGCTGCTCCCTGCCCACGCCTGCTCATTTTCAGTATCCAGAACGTGGCTTTCTCTCTAGCCGACAGCGACCCTGTCTAGTCTCCCTAGGGCCGGAAGGCCACAGCCTCTCTCTGCTTGTCCTCCAGTCATCTGCCTTCTTCCAGGTCTGTCATCACAAGGCTTTGCCCACACTCCTCTGTGCCAGCCCTTCCTGAACACCATTTATGTACAATCATCACTACTGTTACCCCTTCTGAACCATTATTTACTTAATGTTTTTCTTCAGAGTGGCTCCCGGTTTAAAACTTAATATATTAAGAAGGGAACTTTATATTCCTACTGGCATCACTAGCTACAGTGTTTCATAACTATTAGAATCACCAAAAACGATCTCATGTCCCATGGGTGACTGACGTACCATGCTTTGGAAAACACTGTTTTTGGCCGAAGTGCAGATGTTCTGGCCCAGCCACCCAAGCTGCCTCCCTCGCTGGCTCCAACACCAGCCAGGGCTGTCTGCTTCTTTTGTGACCCCTCTGCCTTCCAGGGGCCCTGCAATGCCCTTTCAGGCCCCAGCCTTTCCTCACAGGCCATGCTTTGTTCCCCATCTTGACTTGTCTGCTGCCCACCTTCCCTTTCTCTCCCCTCCCGTGGCTTACAGGAATATCTCTGGTTTGGCCTCTGTGACCTTTGACCTGCTGATGCCCCTTCCTTGGCTGCTTTTCCTGGAGCCCCACAGTATGATCCCCCCACTGCTATCCAGGGACACAGTGCTGGGATCCTGGAGAGGGAATGCTCCTGCTGTCTCAGACCCTCTGCCTGGGGGAACAGGTGCTGCCGGGGGCCTGACTGGTCTGGGGGCCCAGCCGGATGAGCTCAGCCCACCTGCCAGTGACCTCTGTGCTGTGCTTTGCCCTCCCAGGACCCCAGGCCTCTGCCGTATCTCTGCCATGATCAGCCCTACACATTTGACATCAACCTCTCTGTTGCCCTGAAAGGTATGTCATGGGGGGATAGACATGGCCAGGAGCTCTGAGGGAATGTGTGCCTGTGTGCCTTGTCCTGAAGGCTCCTGAGCTTTGGCAAGGGTGGGGGCACATGCTACAGCCCTGGAGACGTGTGGCTCTTCTAAAGGAAAGAGGGCTGGGCACGGTGGCTCACGCCTGTAATCCCAGCACTTTGGGAGGCTGAGGCGGGTGGATCATGAGGTCAGGAGATCGAGACCATCTTGGCTAACACGGTGAAACCCCATCTACTAAAAATACAAAAAATTAGCCTGGCGTGGTGGTGGGCGCCTGTAGTCCCAGCCACTCGGGAGGCTGAGGCAGGAGAATGGCGTGAACCCAGGAGGCGGAGCTTACAGTGAGCCGAGATGGCGCCACTGCACTCCAGCCTGGGCGACAGAGCGAGACTCTGTCTCAAAAAAATAGAATAGAATAGAATAGAATAGAATAGAATAGAATAACATAAAATAAAACAGGAGGGGAGGAGACGCTCTGGTGCTCACTGGGAACCTAACTGGGCCCACAGGGCATTAACCCTATCACTGAGCTCTCAGTGATAGGGCTGAAAGGATGGAGTCCGGCACCTCTGTCTTCCACTTGAATCCCGTCTCCAGCCTCTCCAGGGGCTGCCTGGCCCCCGCTCACATATCGCTACTGACCCTCACTTCTGTGGTGGGTGGCACATTTCATTGAGTGCCTGTTTGAAAGCATGTCCTTGTGGGTCTGCTCGCAGGAGGCTTGGCTGAGCCCCTGGGGCCACACAGAGCCAGCGCATCAAGGCCCCAGATTCCCACCCTGGGCCAGCCCTGAGTGTCTTGCAGACAGGCCTGAGATCCCCACACTGGGCCAGCCCTGAGATAGACAGGGCCCACATCTCCCTGTGGCTGCTCAGCCCAGCTCCGTGAACAGACCGGCAGAGAGTTGGTAGTAAAGAGACTGGCTCTGCAGGCCATGACTCTGCTCCTCAACTGCGGGACTTTGGGCAAGTTGCCCAACCTGGCCATGTCCTCATTTGTCATCTATGAAATGGGATAATAATGGCGTTGACCTCATGGTGTGTTGTGAGGACCAAACATGTCAATTCATGCAAAGGTCTGGGACAGGGTCTGTACCTAGGAAGAGTCAGGTGTCATTTTCCAGTCCCAATAGAGGCCCTCAGGTGGAGAGGGTTTGCCTGGTGGCCACACACAGACCTCCTAGCCACACTCTGGCCACATCTCCTTTTTAGCTACATTCCTTTCTCTTTTTTTTTTTCTCTTTTTTTTTTCCTGAGACAGAGTTTCACTTTTGTTACCCAGGCTGGAGTGCAATGGCACGATCTCGGCTCACCACAACCCCCGCCCCTGGGTCCAAGCAATTCTTCTGTCTCAGTCTCTTGTGTAGCTGGGATTACAGGCATGTGCCACCATGCCTGGCTAATTTTGTATTTTTAGTAGAGACGGGGTTTCTTCAAGTTGGTCAGGATGTTCTCGAACTCCTGACTTTAGTTGATCCACCTGCCTCAGCCTCCCAAAGTGCTGGGATTACAGGTGTGAGCCACCGCGCCCAGCCAGCTCCATTCCATTCTTCCATCTGCTGTGTCTGCACACACCAGCCTTTGCCGTGTCTGTCTCACTGCCAGTTCCAGGGTCTCGGCCCTTCATGAGGTGGTTCCTGTCAGGAGGCTCAGTACCCTGCAGGAGTGAGGAGCTGTTGCCATGGGAGCAGGATGCTCCACGGAGAAAAGGCTGCCACAGAGAGCCTCCTGGCTGCTCAGGGCCCCCTGGGAAGCTGTGCTGGACCTGCTCTTTCAGGTTCCAGGTCAGGTAGCTGAGGCTCAGAGAGGAGAAGGATTCACCCCGAGCCACCTACCTGGCTAATGGCAGGGCTGGGACTCAATCCAAGCGTCACAAGTTCTAGGTTGGCCTCCTGCCACTCACTATGCATGCTTGGAGTGTATTTTCTATCTGGTTTCATCCTAGATATTTCTTCCTGCCTGCCTAGAGGTGAACTCACCCAGGGGAGGCCACTGGTGGAGAAGGGACAAAATTATCCAGAAAGCATGGTGTCCAGAGATGTAGTCTTGCATTTGCAGTTCTGATGTTCTGAGTTGGGATCTAGGTGAAAGGGTCTGGGGAGGAGCAGGCTTGGGGGACCCAGAACTCGCATGGCTGAAGAGCACATCTGTTCTGTGCCACCTCAGAGGGGAAGTTAGGACCAAGGGAGGAAGCCAGGTTTTGAGGGAGCAGAGGAGCTTTCTACTTATTAGTGTTGTTCAGAAGTGGAACAACAACAGTCCGGTAACTTGCATGTAGTAGATGTTTAGTAAATATTGTTTGGTCCATTGTAAAGTAGCACATTGCCCATCACTGGAGGAGCTTGGCAGGGGACAGATGACCCAGCTATCCAGAGGACTCCTGAGGGGACAGCAGGTTATCCTTGGTCAAAGGTCACAAGTAGCCTTCAAATGGCACACTATCTCCAGTGGATTTGTGGGTGCCAGGTTCACTGTGTTAAGAAGGATTTCTGAGGCTGCATGTGGACTCAGAGCAAACATGCGCTGTGATCAGTTAATGCCGCCTGCTGTAGGCGTGGGAGGAGGAAGTGGTGACTCGTGCGCATGTATTGGCCAACCCTGGACATCCCAGCTCTGATGTCCTAGGAGCTAATTGTTTCACAGAGTTTAAGTGAAATCATGTTGGACGATGGGAAGCTTCAACCACAGAACAATTCTTTTTTTATTTGCCTCCCTGAAGCATGGAATTAAGTTTTCATCAATATTGCTTTTCTTTCCAACAGGAGAAGGAATGAGCCAGGCGGCTACCATATGCAAGTCCAATTCTAAGGTAAGTTTTGGCGCTGATCAGACTGCTTCTTAGAATTGGGGGAAAGAGAGACTCTTCTTCTTGGCAGGAGCAGAAGGAGGGCATTGCTTTTGGGATATAATGATGGCTCAGCCTGTGGGCCTGGAGCTTCCATGGCCTGTCTCTTTTAGGAGTGGCCATGGGGTCACAGAGTTCTCTCAACACAGAGGCTGCATAAATGTGGCCAGGGATTTTCTTGGGGGACAACAGGTGTTCCTGTAAAGGTCTCGTTCCTGGTTTATCCTGTCCTGCCAGGGGCTGTATTGGTGAGAGTGACTTATTTTTTAAGTGAACTTTTAATTGAAGCGTAATACACATAGATAAAAATGCACACATTACTGTAATCCCAGCACTTTGGGAGGCCGAGGTGGGAGGATCACTTAAGCCTAGGTGTTTGAGACCAGCCTGGGCAACATAATGAGACCTTGTCTCTGTAAAAAGTAAAAAAATTAGCCGGGCATGGTAGCATGCACCTGTGATCCCAGCTACTTGGGAGGCTGAGGCAGGAGGATCACTTGAGCCCAGGAGGTTGAGGCTGCAGTGAACCATGATCACGCCACTGCACTCCAGCATGTGTGATAGAGCAAGACCCTATTTCAAAAAATAAAAATTTTAAAAAGTGCATATTATACATGTATAGCTAGAAGAGTTTTCCTAAAATGAACATCCCTGTGCAACCAGCACCCAGATCAGAAATGGGACATTTCCAGCATCTCAGCAGACCCCTGGGCCCCACCAGGTCACTTAATCACTCCCTCCAGCAAAGGTCACTCCTCTCCTGACCTCTATTACCATATTTTTTTTTCCTGTTTTTCAGTTTTATGGAAATGGAATCATAGGATAGCATGTATTCTTTTCTAGCTGGCTTCTTTGTTTTAGTGTTATATTTGTGGGATTCGACCCTGTTGCTCTTTGCAATGATAGCTCATTTTTCTCATTGCCTTCTAGTGTTGCATGATATATATATTCCACACTTGATTTATTTTTTTAAGTCACATCAATTCCACAATTGATGGACATTTGGTTGTTTCCATTGTTTTTGGCTATCATAGAGTTACTGTGAACATTTTAGTACACACCTTTTGGTGCACATATGTGCACATTTCTGTTGAGTGTATATCCAGTAATAAGCTTGCTGGGTCATAGAGTACACGTAGATTCAGCCTAGGAGTACTTCCAAACAGTTTTCTGAAGTGGTTATACCAGTATATACTCCCGCTAGCAGCATGTAAGCATTTTGCCTGCTCCACATCCTCGTCAGCCCTGGTGGTGTTTGCCTTTTCTTTCAAACTGTGCCGGGGATTGTGACTGCAGTTTGCATTTTCCTAATGACTAATGCAGCTGGGCATGTTAGTCATATGTTTATGGTTCATTTGTTTCTTGGCCTTTTGAATATCCTCTGAATCATTGAACCATTCCTAGTTCCCCTAATTTCCCTTCTAATTTAATATTATTCTGGGCTCCTTAGGCTAGTAAGAAGAAATTAAGGGGCCTCCTTGTGGGGGCTTGTGGGCAAGAATCCATCTTTTGGGTTTCCTATGCTGGGATGTATGACTATAGGAGTGGCGATGTGAGAAGCTGTGGCGTGGGACAGGCGCGGGCGTGCATTGCCTCTGAGTGTCTCGGTGGGCACGTGGTACCTTGGACCCCTCTGCCCACAGCCTGACCTCCCGTAGCTCTCCATCACTTCTTGGCCTGCCCTGACATTGTGTTTGAATCATTCAGCTCCATTGCTCAGTGTCCATCCCAAGGCCCGGCATGGGAGAATGGGAGCAAGGGCTTTGTTCACAAGAAGCCTCTGCTGTGGTGAGGACTTAGATTCTCCCAATGCAGGACTGGAGGGTGTTCCCAGGGCAGAGTGGAGTGTTGTACACATGGACATGTTGCAGGCTGAGGGACTGAGCAGCAAGGTCAGCCCCTAGGGGATGCTGCTTGGAGAAGGTGGTCAGTGTGGGCTTGAGGTAGCAGAGGAGCTGAGGTCGGAGCTTGTGAAGGAGATGAAAGAGCTTGAGGGAAGTCTCTGGGCAGCTCCCTAGGAGGACAGTGTGTCCTTGCTATAAGGGCCTGGAGAGAGCTGGCTGGGGGAGCTCGGGACTGGGGAAAGGCCAGGGAAGGTGGTCGTGAGCAGGGCAGGCTGTGCTCAGTTGCCTCTGGGATGCTAGGCTGAGCCTGCAGCTGCTCATTCCACCTTGCGTCCGTTGCCCACAGTATATGTACTGGACGATGCTGCAGCAGCTTACTCATCACTCTGTCAATGGCTGCAACCTGCGGCCGGGGGACCTCTTGGCTACTGGGACCATCAGTGGGCCGGTGAGTATTTGGCTGCATTGAGGGCTGCCCACACAGAGCATCCCTACTCCCCACACAGCCCCGAGGGCCCTCAGCTCACCCTCAAGAAGGAATTTCAGGCCCAAGGTGGGTGTATCTCACAACTCTGTCTTCCTCATAGCCTTTCTCTCTGGGTGCAGTAGGGACTTCTCATCCAAATGCAAACCTAAGGAGACTGGTGTGAGAATGGAGGCCTGGGTCTCTGCCTCTGTAGGGGAGCAGCACAGTGACACGTGGGGAGGAGTCAGGAGACAGTGATAGTGTCTTGTTGTCACCATCTCACACTGTACCCTCCCAGGATGAGGTGGCCATGTTGCTGTGCCCCTTCCTGCCCACTTGTCCCCCTGTAAGCCTGCGGGAGTCACAGAACCTTCGGAGACGATGACCTTGGGGTGGTGCATGCGTCAGTCACTCCCTGCAGGGGCCTCGCCGAGCCCTCTTGTTCCATGAGCTGTCGACAGGAGGGTGTTAAGCATCATAGTATCTGGGCAAACTGCAGCCTCCAGAGTGGGGAGGGGATGCTGCAGGGGGCACTGGGCACTCTGGTCAGGGATTCACTGATTCCTAAATAAGCGCCGTCCTTAGTGGAACCATTGCTGTCCCCACAGGAAGAAGGGGCAGAGTTCCAAGTCTCAAAGGCATCTCTGCAGTGATCCCACCAAGGCCGAGACAGTGTTTCTGAGGGGCATGAGGGCCCCTGCTGCTTCTCGGGACTCCCAGGTCTTGCTGAGCATGGTCCACGCCAGAGCCAAGGCATAAATTCATGGTATTCTTTCTCTCCTTTCCTGTGAATAAGGAGCCAGAAAGCTTCGGCTCCATGCTGGAACTGTCGTGGAAGGGAACGAAGCCCATCAACCTGGGGAATGGCCAGACCAGGAAGTTTCTGCTGGACGGGGATGAAGTCATCATAACAGGTGAGGGCTGCCAAACCCAGCAGCTCATCTTTCTCCTTGCCCGCCGTGCACTGTTCTAGCTGCGGGACGCTTCCACCTGGCCATGAAGCCATCTGTTCTAATGCATCCTGACTCTGCCTCCCAGAGTCTCTGCCTGCTTGTTCTGTCCTTCCCCACAGCTATGGCTACCCAGGACTTCAAGCGTGAGTCTCCCCAGGTCAGAAAGACTGTAGACATTCTGCTTGGTCTCCCTTCTCCCTGAGCAAAATTATAAAATCCTGGCAGGTTCCTCAGGGTCCAGACTTTGCAGCAAACCTCCTGTGCAGAAACTTGGTGAGCTATGACTAGGATCAAGGAAGGTTCAGCTGAGTTAGTGGATGAGGCTTCCCAGCAGCCCATTGCGAGGACGCAAGGGTGCCTCTTAATTCTTCTGGGGGGCCATTCTGCCTACCACATTTTACTAATAGAGGGGAAGGGCACCATAGTGGTTAGCAGCACACTCTTTAGAGCTGGAAAGATTCAGGTTGGACTCCCAGGTCCCCCACCAGCTGTGCGACCTTCATTAAGTTATTTAACCTTTCTGAGACTCAGTTTTTCCTCATCTTTAATTTTTTTTTTTTTTTTTTTTTTGAGTCAGAGTCTTGCTCTGTCATCTAATCTGGAGTGTGGTGGCACAGTCTCGGCTCACTGCAACCTCCGTCTCCCAGGTTCAAGCGATTCTCCTGCCTTAGCCTCCTGAGTAGGTGGGATTACAGGCGTGCTAGTTGTGTACGTGTCAGTTTCCATGATTAACTAAAAGCTCTCCTAATACACCTGGCTAATATTTGTGTTTTTAGTAGATACGGGGTTTCACCATGTTGGCCAGGCTGGTTTCAAACTCCTGACCTTGTGATCTGCCCGGCTTGGCCTCCCAAAGTGCTGGGATTACAGGCGTGAGCCACCGTGCCCAGCCTTCTTCATCTTTAAAATGGAGTGAATACAATACGCAACCTGACAGCATAGTTGTAAAGATTAAATGAACTCGTTTATTCCCTTTGTAGACATTTATTGAGCACCTACTCTGAGTCCCATCTTGGGGTTCTGGTGGTAAAAAGACAAATGAAGTCTCTGCTCTTCTGGGTTTATATTCCAGTGTCGTGACTGCACCATTTTACAGATGAGAAAGTGAAGGCGTAGTGGGGTTAAATGAGTTGCCCCAGATCTGCAGCCAGTAAATAATGAAATCTGGTTTCCTTTCCAGGCAGCTTATCTTCAGAACCTAGGTGTTTAACACCTTTGATAGTGTCTAAAGCACCTATCAGAGGACACGTTACCTTGTGAGTGCTTAAAAATGGCGATGATGGTCATCTTTTCATAGTTTTCTTTATTGTCATTGCTGCTTTTTTCCAGAACCCAGTTTTTAGAAGGCTTTGCCTCTTGACCTCTTCTTAATGGGATCCCTGCATGAAGTGACAAGCAGTGGCACCTGCTTGCCCAGTAGAACAGCCACCCTGGGGCGAGGTGGTGCCCGACCTCTGCAGTAACACTCCATGTCCTGCTCTCCACCTGCTGACCACACATTTCCCTTGGGATACCTAATTGTCACCCTCGCCCCTCCTTCCTTGACTGTCTTCGTACCGCTGACAATCTATGGGCTGGAACCTTGCCCCCGTTTCATCAGCACAGTCTGTTGGGCATCCTTGGAAAATGTCCTGCCATCTCTGTGCCGCGGACCCACTCCACACCATCACCCTTCCAGGCCTGAAATCCTAGACGAGCTTTTGCACCAGGCCCTTGCAATCCATCCTGCTCATGGTGCCTGAAAAATGAACCTTCATGTTTGCTTTTCCCATTACTCTTCTGCTCAAGGTCTTCTCAAAGCTGCTGTTTCAACAAATCAATATCTTCCCCTCTGATTCTGCTCTACCTGCTTAGTCTTACAGTCTCGTTCTAATACGTAACCCTCTGTGATAAGAGAGTTGCTTTTCTCATTACCTGCAAACCCTTGGATATACACGGGCTCAGCCCAAATGTTACCTTCTCTGGTTGCTCAGGTAGAATCAATATCTCTGTCCTCTCTGCTAGCAATTCATGGAAAATACAGAATTCTGGTTAATGATGTTCATGTCAGTTTCTGTGCTTAACTAAAAGCTTGTGTTAGTTTCCTGTGGCCTCAGTAACATAGTACCGCAAACTTTGTGGCTTAAAACAGCTGAAATGTATTCCCTCACAGTTCTATAAGGTACAAGTTCAAAATCCTCGTGTTGGCAGTGCCACGTTCCTGGAAACTCTGGGGAGCGTCTGTCCCTGGCCTCTTCCAGCGTCTGGTGGAAGCCTCTGGCTTGTGGCCACATCGCACCGATCTCTGCCTCCACAGTCACATTGTTGCCTCCTCTTCTGTCTCATCTCCTTTACCTCTCTCTTATAACACACATGTGATAGTATTTAGGGCCCACCTAGACAATCTCCTCATTCTAAGATCCTAACTTAATCACATCTCCAAAAAATTTACTATATAAGGTAACATTCACAGGTCCTAGGGATTCGGCCTGTCTTTGGGGGCCATAATTTAGTCCACTCCAGAGCTCTTGGAGAGCGAAGTTTAGTCCAAGTAGCAACCACGTAGTGCATGCTCAGTGTGGCTGTTGGTTAGTTCTTTGAATAAAGTGGATTTGGTAGAGAAGATGCAGGCCGAGTTCAAAACAGCAGATGATACCCATTATTAGTCAATAAATGCCCATTTTGCTCACATTTCTGCAGCCTAATTAAACCTCTCTAATTTGCATTTGACAATATTTACTGAACATCTGCTAGTAGCCAACCATATTGTAGGCATGTCCACCTTCCTTATTTCATTTTTTACTCACAATAGCCATTTGGTAATATATCATTGCCTCCATTTTGCAGAGTAGAAAGCTTAGGCTGATAGAAGGCAGGTTACTTGACAAAAGTCCCACAACTGGGGAAGCCAGGCTGCAACCGAGGTCTTCTGATTCCCCTGCTGGGTTTGTTTCTAGTCTTTCTGCAATGCTTGCCAGACCTACCGCAGGCCTTTGGTCACGGTTCTGTGGATTGAGTGAAAGCACTTTCTGAAGTTTTGATTTGGGGAAAGGAAGGAAAGAGATGATGGCAGAAGAGAAAATGGTGGCTTTAGCTCTCTGTTGTCAGTGTGATAAGGGCCCCTGACTAAGCCATGCTAGACCAGGCAGCTGTCCAGGGCCTGGAAGAAAGGAGGCTGGTATTTAGCAGTTGGAATGCACATGTGTTCTTGACATTTGAGCCAGGGAAGGATTGAGAAAGGAGCCAAGATGCCATGAGAGTCATTTCCATGTTTGTTTGTGTATACAATGCCTTGCTCCAGAAGGATTTTTGGAGGCCAGCAGAGGAATTCAGGGAAAGGCAGTTCCTTGGATCTGAAGAAGCATGTGTTGGCAAGTGAAGAGGGAAATGGGAACAGATGCTCAAAATCCCCTGGAACCAAGAAAGAAGAATTACAATTTGCTAAGATGAGAGGCATACATTATATATTAATAAAAATAAAAAAGAGAATTTCATACGGAAGGGGACCACTGAAAAACTCAAATGAGTGCATATTGCTAAAATTTGGGCTGTGATTTGATGGGGGAAAAGAGGGGGTAAGCAGAGGAGCAGGCAGGTGGAGGTGGTGCGTCAGCTGTGTTACCTTGTGCAAACGTGCCCCGTGTCGGCGGACAGCTCTGCCGTCACCTTCTACGACTTCACTGGTCACGTGGCCCTGCTGAGCTGCTTTCTTGCTTGAAAGCCACACATGGTTTCTTCAGCTCTTCCTGGCCTTCCTCCTCCTTCTCTGTACCTGCTCAGATGCCTTTATGGCTGCCTCTCATTTCCCTGCTTGCCCTTCACGGATGCTTCTTCCCCAGATCAATTTCTAACCATTGGAAATGTGATAGAACATTCAGAAGTGCTGGCATCAGCCAATGCCACAGCACTTACTGCAGGCCAGACACTGTGCCAAGTGCTTTACCTGCAGTACATTTTCTATTCCTAACAAGGCAGCTACTTTTATTGTCTCTATTTTTCAGATGTGGAAACTGAGACCCAGAAAGATGCATACTTACCCAGGATCACACAGGCGATACGGGGTGGAGCCAGGGTTTGAACACAGGCAGCTGGGCTCCAGGAGCTGTGCTCTGAACCCTTGTGTCCTCTTGCCTCTTTAAGTGGTGCAATGAGATTCTCATTTCTGAGAGTCCAAAAACCACAAAATGTTCAGCAAGAGAACAGGTGAAGTAAACAAACCAATAATTAACAAAAATCTCTGATGGTCTTGGTGTAACTCATCCATCCCCTGGTCTTGCTCACAAGCCCCATCTAGTGTTCAGCTTGCAACTTGCAAGAATGTGTTCTCACAGGCATTTGCACAGATGGCTCTGCACTGCTGGACACATGCATTTCCCACTCTCCTTCGGATCTTAGATGTGTTGATAGTTGTGGTTTGTTGTGGATTCTTTCTTGGTATCTGACATTATTTGGAAACAATATCTGAGCAAAAGTCTTTCGTTTCTTTCCCTGTGTCTCTCAGTGGTGGCATCTGCCACCTGGTCTTCCTGTGTCTCTGTTGATTCCAGTTTCTCTCTCTAGCTGTATTGCTTCCCTTGCCTGGCACAGAATTCCTGGGCAAGGGTGGCCAGGGGTCCCAGGGTGTAGAAGCGGTGACCGTTCTCCTTCAGGACCATGTTTGGGAGAAGGCTCTTTAAAAATGCTGCAGTTCCGAGTTAGTTGTTTTGATAGTTGTTTAATAAATTTCTGCTGGGAGCCAGTTTTACTTTAATAGGCTTTTTTTTTTTTTTTCCTCCAGTGGTGTGGATATTTCTGAGCATTGAGATGGAAAAGTGACTGACAGAAAATAATGAAACTGAGCAACAGAAGAAGCGAGGGCATAGTTCTTGACAAAGGGCATCCCTGCACGTTGTCAGCATGTGGGTCATGGGGTGCGCCCAGCCAGGGAGGCTGGCTCGACTGTGCTGGCGCCAGGGAGGGTAAGGGGCTCCAGGACCAAAAATTCTGGGAATGCCACTGTGGTGTTCAAGCTGCTGCCTTTCCAGAGAAGGAGAGTGGTCAGAGTGACCCGAGCTGGAAGGCCCGTTCAGATGACCAGGCAGTGGAAGGGAGAGGGCTGAGGAAACATGCTGGGTTGAGCTGCTGCTGGGCAGGGGTGGCCATGAGGACCACCTCAGAGAAGCTGTACCCTTTCGGGCCGGGAGGGCTTGTTGAAGATGTCGTTGACCCCGTCGTGCGGATGCACCCTTGGTCTCGGTGTCAGACGGCCATGAGTCTTCTCAGCATTGTGCTCGGATTTCTTTCTTTTGGCTTCTGGGATCTTGTAATGCATCATTTCTTCTCTTCACGTTGGGTAGCAGAAAGCACAGCTCCGTGTTTGGAGCTTGCCTCCAGCAGGCGAGGGGATCTAATAGTATTTTTCTGTAACTCAAGGTCATTAGCATCCCCAGAAGTGGCTTTGCCTCCATCCTGGGCCTGGTGTCGTCTCAGTGGTGCCCTGTCACTGCCTCTTCTGGCTTTCATGTGGCTCGGGGCCTTTGAGAAGCAATTCAACCCAGGTGCCTGAAGGCCTCTGTATTGACTTGATTCTGATAAGTGAAAGTTGCAGAACACTCCTCTGTGTCACCTCATTGCCCTTAGAATGAGGTTCAAACACCTTACCATGGCTTCTCAGAGCCCTTGGTAACCTGGCTTCTTAGGGTCCCCCAAAGGACAGCCTCACTGAACAGATGTGACAAATGCTTGAGTCTCTGAGCCTTTGCACATGTTTTTCCCTCTGTCTGGAGTGGCATTTTCATGTGTCTTCCCTAATGAACTCCTAGCTACCTGTCAAGGCCTGGCTCAGATGTCCCCGCTCCCTGCTCCCTTTCCCTCCATGCTGCTCACTCAGCACCTTGTAGACATTTCTCTGTATCTCTCATCCAGACCTCCCACTCCCTCTAAGTGGACCCCTCTCAAGGGCAGAGATGGACTTCTCTCTGCTTTTCCATCAGCCTTATTGAAATGGAATTAAATGAATGAAACTAGTATTTATTAGTTTCTGAGATGTACTGGGAATTTCACTGAAATATTTAGTCTAATCCTTACAACCTTGAGAGATAAGCATTGTTTTTCTTGTTTGTAGATGAGGGAGGTGAGTTCTGAAGTTAAACAGCTTGTTCCCAGCCACCCAGCTCATAAAGGTTATAATGACTGATGCTTACAGGGTATTTCACATGGGGACTGAGACTGTTCTCAGCGTTTTCTACGCATTTGCTCCCATCATCCTTGCAGCAGTCCTGTGTGGTGGGCACTATCATTAGATCCATTGCACAGATGAAGAAACTGAGGTCTAGAGGGACCCAAGGTCACAGAGCCAGTAGGTGGAGGAACTAGGCTTTGAACTCAGGTATTCTGGTTTCAGGCTAATTGGCAGAGCGAGGATTTGAACCCAAACCTGTGTGGGGAGAGTTGACCACTGTTTTAGTCTGTTTTCACACTGCTGATAAAGACATACCCGAGGCTGGGTAATTTATGAAGAAGGAGAGGTTTAATGGACTCACAGTTCCACATGGCTGGGGAGGCCTCACAATCATGGTGGAAGGCAAAAGGCACATCTTACATGGTGGCAGGCAAGAGAGAATGAGAGCCAAGTGAAAGGAGTTTCCCTTATAAAACCATCAGATCTCATGAGACTTATTCACTACCATGAGAGCAGTATGAGGGAAACCACCCCATGATTCAATTATCTCCCATCGTGTCCCTCCCACAACACATGGGAATTATGGGAGCTATAACTCAAGATGAGGTTTGGTGGGGGACACAGCCAAACCATATCAGCCACAGGAAAGCTATTGAGCCTTGCAGTTCCTCTGAGGATCCCTGGCTGTGAGGTGGGCCCAGGTTCTAGTCCAAGTGCTCCTGCGTGCAACTCTGCCCAGCTTCTGTGGAGGGTTATTCTTGTGTTTAAGATATGTGTGTGATTCTGATGACACCTTCCTGCCTTGGGCCAGCTGTGTGCTGACGGGCACTGCCGCTGCCTAGGTGTTGGTTCTGGTGAGCCCAGCAACTTTGTGACTGACCTTTGTCCTCCTCTGTTCCAGGGTACTGCCAGGGGGATGGTTACCGCATCGGCTTTGGCCAGTGTGCTGGAAAAGTGCTGCCTGCTCTCTTGCCATCATGAGATTTTCTCTGCTGTTCCAGAAACAAAGGGCTCAAGCACCCCTTTCAACCCTGTGATGGGGGTCCTCCCTTGGGCTGTAGGCCTGGTCCTTCATTCAGTGACAAATAAAGCCCTTGTGCTCTGAGGCCTGCACTGCCGCAGGTGCAGCTGTGTCCACTTATGATCGTGATTTGACCCAGTGGGTCAAGGTGTGTAAAGCCTTCCTGCCAGACATTCATTAATATGTTTTCTCACTGTTATTCATGAGGTCACGGGTCTTTGTGGGGTTTTCTTATTAGACATCCCAGGCCTCCTGGTATTCCATGGAATATGAAAAGAGACTGGCACCTGTAGTAGTCAGGGTTCTCCAGAGAAATAGAACCAAGGAGAAAGAGGTCGATTGATTGATTGATTGATTGATTTTTAGCAAATTGGCTTATGGGATTCAGAGGATGGCAAGTCCAAAACCTGCTGGGTGGGTTACTGACTGAAGACCCAAGGAAGAGCTGCAATTTGAATCTGAAGCAGTCTGCTGTCAAAATTTTCTCTTCCTCTGGGAAGTGAATCATTGTGAAGGCCTTAAACTGATTAAATGAGGCCCAGCCACACTGTGGGGGGTCATGTGCTTTACTCCACTGATTTAAGTTTATTTCACCTAAAAAATACTTTCTTAGAAATATGTAGAATATTTGGGTATTCTAGCCAAATTAGTACATGAAATTGCCCATCACAGCACCCTACATGTCCAGTATTTCTTGGGGCTAACGGATGAGCACATATGGGTTGTCGGCTTGGTTCATGGGCCCTGTGGCTGTGTCTCCACACTGTAAGCCTTGGGAAGAGCCTCCAAGTCATGGGTGCACACCTGAACTGTGATGATGGCAGAAAAGGACCTAGCTTTTCACCTCTTGAAAGCCCACTAGAGCCAGGAGAGTGAGCTCTGTCCCATCTCTTCTGCCTCAACCCATTGCACACAGGCAGCCCTGGTTCTACCCTAGTTCCTTGGTGACTACAGCAAGGGAGGGTGCCCTGCAACCTTTCCTGGGCCTGAGGAACCTTATACTGGGGCCTAGGAGGATAGTTGAGGATGCAGAGCCCATCCATCAGATCGTACCATTCATTCATTCACTCAACAAATCTTTATTGAGCACCTTCCATGTGTTAAGCACTGTTCTAAGGATGAGAGGCACAGCAGTAAACAGAATAGCCCATTTGAAGCTTATATTCGAGTGGAAAGAGATAGACAATAAACAGATAAGGAAACGACATGTAGTATGACAGATGGTAATAAGTTTTATGGATGACTGGGGAATGTGGATGCTATTGTAAATGTGGTCACAGAAAGCCTTAATCCTGTAGTACCTTTCTGCTAGAGAGCTGAAGGAGTGAGGGGAGCAGGCCAGATGGATACCTGGGGACAGAGTCCTCCAGGCATAGGAATCAGCCAGTGCAAAGCCCTGAGGATGGAATATGCTTATCATTTCTAAAGAACATCAAGGAGACTGGTATTTCTCCCTTACATAAAAGCAATCTGGGGTGAGGAAGGCTGGAGTTAGTATGGCAGCTCCACAGTATCATTAAAGATACCTCTGCTCGGCCATCCTCGGTATGTGGTTTTCAGTCTTGGGGTTACCTCATGGTGCAAAATGGCTGCTGGAGCTCCAACTAGTATACCTAAGTTCCAGGCCAGTAGAAAGAGACAACAAAGAGGTGAGGATTGGGAGGATGGAAGGGCAGAACTTCTTCCTCCTGAGTTAGGTCACTTTAAGCAGCTTTCCTGTTGGTCCCATACCACACATTTCTTACGTTTCATTGATGTAAATTTGGTCACAAGGCCATACCTCATTACAAGAAAGCCTGTAAATACAGTATTTCATCTAAACACATTGCTTGCCCTGTGAAAATTAGTTTGATTGCCCTAAAAGAAGGGGAGAATAAACACTGGGGGACAATCAGTAGTCTCTGCTACACGCAGGCTTGGAAATATCACCCTCTGAGGCTGAACTGCTCCCCGCGGACTTTACTTCCTAGAGCTATGCTCTAGGGCCATATTCTCCAGTGCTTTGCTGATTTCAGTGGAAATGCTGTATAGGGCAGCTGTCAGCCGGGTCTCCCAGATGCTATTCTCCAGATCAGACTGATGTAAACACTTATTTGAATTTGGAAGACCAAAGCCTTCCCCAGGATTTTTCTGAATTCTTGGGGCTTACGTTCCCAGGGCGACATCTGCTTCTGTTGACTCAGCTAAAACCCCTGCTCTCTCGACTGTGTTCTGAGATTGTTCCTGAAGCCTTCTCTCCTGGCATCAACCCACAGGAGTGACTCCTGTTTTTCTCAAAGCCCTCACCTGCACATAGATAAAAGGCCTCATGCTCCGCACGGTAGGTCTTTACTGGAGATTGCTGGGTCATGGGCAAAGGTCACTTAAAATCATTATTAAGCCACTTGTTCCCACTGGCACCAGAGAATGCCGATGTCATCTGTTGAGATCACACGCTTATTCCCTTTTTAGGCATTTAACGCACTTAAAGGGCTTGGTGATGTTGGGAAAACCCAATCGACCTGCCCCAGAGTCTGAAACACACACAGGGCAGAAAGAGCCAGAAACGTTCCTGGCACCAGATTCACTTAAGAAACCAAACTAATGGATGTTAATTCTGGGTCCAGCCTGGGCTTTACTTGGCAATTACTTTTCCCTAATCTTCAGCGACAAGAGCCTCTTTGTTTTACTGTCTCCAACTCCAGAAGTGCTCACTGCCAGCCCACATGACAAGTGACTTTAATGGTCTTTAGTTTTAGAGATCTAATTTATTGAAACCTATCTGTGTGTAATAATATGAAATAGACAAAAATGACTTTCAGAGCCGAATTTCCTCTTTTTGACAGTGGTATTTTAAGGACTAGAAGCATTTTGACCAGATGAAGGGAGCTTGCAGATGGGATGATGAGCATCTCAAGGCAGGTTGGCCATAGTTATCACTGTATCTTCCTTATAATTTGTATTCCATTTATGCTTCCTGTTTTTAACTAGTGGCCCATTTGGAATATGAATGGATGACTGTGGAACAGAGAGTAGAGTTCATTTGAAACTTTACCTGACCAGGAGGAGTCAGTGCAGAGGTGTTTCTGGCAAGATGGGGCCCACTGCAGGTTTTATTGTAGGGTGGCAAGGGAGCTAGGCTCAGGGGCATGCTGCTGCCCTGGGCTGGGACAGGCACTAGGGGTTCCAGGGGCCAGGAGCCCCTGTCTCTATTGCAGAGGGGAGTGGAGGAAGAGAAGCCTTGTTGCCCCCACCATGGTACTTCTGTGTCCTGAGGCCTTTCACACACATTGGTTTACCTTTGAAACACTGTACATTGAGAGCTCTCCTGAGGGTGAGTGTAGACTTGAACGAAGACAATGTTTTTGAGGACAAGGGAATTTTTTCTGTTTTTGTTGTTGTTGTTGTTGTTGTTTTTGTTGTTATTTCTTAATTTTGAGAAAGGGTCTCACTCTCTCACCTAGGCTGGTGTGCAGTGGCACAATCTTGTCTCACTGCAGCCTTGACTTCTCTGGCTCAGGTGATCTTCCCACCTCGGCCTCCCAAGTAGCTGGGACTACAGGTGCACACCACTATGCCCAGGTGATTTTTTGATTTTTTGTATAGATGGGATCTCACTGTGTTGCCCAGGCTGGTCTTGAACGCCTGTGCTCAAGTAATCCTCCCACCTTGGCCTCCCAAAGTCCTGGGATTACAGGCATGAGCCACCATGCCTGGCAATTTTGGGGTGCAAAGTATCATAATTAATATTATCTCAAAGATTCCTGACAACAAAATGGATCTCAAAAGTGGTTCTATTTTCACATTTTTTCCCCCTTCTTTAGTGTGGAAGCATATTCCTTTTAACAACTCCAGAAAAAGTAATGTGGCAGGGTTGTATTCCGAAGTACTAATTTGTTTTCTGTGTATCCCCTGTCTTTCTGCCCTCTCAGCAAGATTTCCAGGGCTGTGGGAGTATTTTGCTCTCTCTCCTCCTGCAGAGAGGCAGAAAGAAACTTGTGGGAGATGGACCAAGACTGGATGCTTGCTTGCAAGCCTGTGTTTGCTTTTTAAAATGTTGCTCTTGAAAACTAAATAAGGCTGAGGCCAGTCTTATTTTCAGACTGTTTGCCAACAGCACACCCAAAAGCTGGAGCGACAAGTTCTTTCTCGAAGAGGGAGTGGAGTCGCACGGCACATCTATTCCCGCCAAGGTCATGATCCCGGAAATAAATAGACCTTTGTTGTTTATGATGATTTCATTAGTATCTGCCTTCATTAGATTTTCAGCTACTGGAGGATAGTCTGCTTTTGCTTACTGAAAGTTCATCAGTACCTAGCACATAAGAGCCACTCAATGTATACTCGTTAAGTAAGTGAATGAATTCTAGGAGATCACTGGGAGCAGACTGTGTCTTATTGATAGGTCTACTTCTAGTACTTGCAGGGCCTAACCTGAGAGTGCTCATGGAGTCTCAGTATTTAGGCGGTATAAACAAGCTATACACTGTTAAATAAAATACTTTCTATTTTCCTACCTAGATATGTTTGCTTTCATAATTGCAAAACAAACATATTTGCAAATTGATGGCTTTTATATGATTGAAAATTGGTAAAATATACAACTAAACTTAATTATCATTGCACTTGAAGAAAGCTGATGGGATGGCAATGTTTGGATGAGCATTAAAGACATAAATTCATGAATTTTGTACTTTATACATTTTTAAAATCAGACTTTATTTTTTACAATTATTTTTTCTTTCTTTAATTTCATTAGAATCATTAATTACGCTCTCCTGAGCTTTTCATAAATGTGTTTTATTGACAATATAAAATATTAAAAAGTATATGGAATTATACTTCACTCTACAAGAAGTAAATATCTTCATCAAAACTCTAAACTGTTAAAAATTGAAAAATTAAATTTTTCATAAGCACTTTCAAAGTTAGTTTTCTTTGAAAATATTCAAATTATTAATAATAAAAAGCAAGATACAAATTATAATTAAAGAGCTTTAACATTTAATCTCAAAATTCTTCAAATAAAAATGAAATGTCTAAATTCATTTTTTGAAAATGTAATAAAATCTGTTTTGTTTTGTTTTTTTGATATGGGGTCTCACTGTGTTGCCCAGGCTGGCCTCAAACTCCTGGGCTTAAGGGATCATCCTGTCTCAGCCATCTGAGTAGCTGAAACTACAAGCATGTGTCACTGCACCCAGCTCAAAAAATTAATTAAATCTTATTAAAAATATTTTATAAAAACAAAACTACTTTGCAGTCTTAGTGTTCACTGTCCATTTAGTTGCCAAAGTAAAGAATTAGTATCACTCTTCGTTTAGGTTATGATACCCATGTGCCAACTAGGGCACGTTTTGTGAGTCCCTTCAGAACCACAGGTTGGAAATGAAGTTTGATTTTAAAAATGTATAAAGTAGGTATGTAATTGATGAATTTATGTCTTTAATTCTCATCCAAACATTGCCATCCCATCAACTCCCTTCAAGTGCAATGATAATTAAGTTCAGTTGCCTATTTTACCAATTTTCAATCAAATAGAAGCCAAAAAAGAAAAAAAAGCAAGAAAGTGGATATTTGATATAAATGGGAAATGACATTTGTTTGGGGAAAGAATCATTCACATTCTGGCTAGGAGGAAGTGTGTAATAAGTTAAATAATCATTCCTTTCTCTCACCTAAGCGCTTCCACTGACATGTCCACCTCCAGGGTTGGACCTGCCACAGTCCTGCGTGGCATTCACACAGTCTCTTTTATTTTGAGGATGCAGGGCAGGGACGTGAAGAAGAACTCTCCTGGCTTGGACAGTATTACTCATAAGATTGGATATTTGCGGTACAGGTTGAGCTGCACCAACCTGAGGCCCAAGGAAGGGGTAGAAGTGCTCGTATGAATTTGAACAAATAGATTTGTGTATGAGTATTTGTTATAAGCTGGGGCCTCTGTGGCATGAGTTCCAAGGAAGCGCCCCCTCCATACCTTACTCCAGCCTAAGGGCAATATTGTTTCTTTATCTCCATCTTTGGACCCCACATTGTCTCTGGATATTTATTGTGTAATAGCAAAGACTTGCTCATTTTACACAACTAGTGAGTGGCAGAGCTGAAACTGGATTCTAGAGCTTTCAGCCTTTAGGACAACACTCTCCCCATTTATGGGAGAGTGGGATGTGGACTTTGATTTTGGCCTGTGGAAGCAAGCTTCTCAAGGGCAGGCCTGTGCACTACGCATCTTTGTGTCCAATCCCTCTGTTAGACAGTAGTTGCTTCTAAATGTGTGTGGCATTGTACTCACAAAGTTCCCCGTTTCATAGCTATAAGCTCAAGCCAGACTCTTCTTTCAAATGATGTTAGTGCTGTATTTGGTAATCTAAGAGAAGAAAAAAGGAAAACAAGACAAGACAAAACAACAACCTCTGTGTACCAAGGATGGTCACTGAAGCACTATTTTTGTAGCCTAAGTTTCAGCCTTTGAATGTCATCGAGTCGTTTAACTTTCTGGGGTCTCTCTTCCCTTAATATATATTCACGGAAAGCCTGAGCTGCTGTCCTATCTCCACAGTGAACCCCCATAACTCCCCCGCTTAACGGGATGACTGCTGTGAAATGGAGGTGGCTTCTAAGAGACAGTGTAATCTTTTTTTGCGGTATATTGCCCAGCAGCCTCTGTATGGTCAGCTGAAGTATTCTCAATTCTGGGATCCTTCTTAGTTATGTAGATTAGGCAAGTGGACACTCCTTTCCTTGGAAAAAGGGTATAGTTGGATATAACCAGGGTGCCCCTCTCCTTGGTGCAGAAGGGTGGAGAGGGAGTGGACCAAATTGCATAAGAAGTCCAAGGGATGTGAGGAACTGATATTCCAACCCTCTCTCCTAAATAATCAGAAAATTGTTTTTCTAACTAAAAAGTTAGAACATTGATTTGGGCACGCTTGGGCCCTGACTGAGGTCTGTTGGCAGGAAGAGCACCCAGGGCCCTCTGCAGGTTTGTCTCCCTTTGTCCCTCCAGATCTGTTCTCCATCCTTCCCTGTGCTGCTCTTTGTGCCCCTGGAGGCTGACCTCATTGGACAACATCACCCAGGCTCATGCTCTCTGGTTAGGACTGGCCAGTGGAAGTGCAGGCAGAAGTTGGAATATAGAGGGAGAAAGCAGCAGGGAGCATCATTCTCCTTACTCTTTCCCTGCTGAGCCATGGTTTGGGCAGTGGCTGCGTCCCACTGTGTCCTACTGCTCCTGTGGGAAACATAACCACAGCCTTTGCTAGATTCTGGTGCCACTGCTTTCTCCCCAAGCAAGGGGCAGTAATGGCTTCTTATCGTTGTGAACCCTGGATTAATCACCAACCCTTACCGATTCTCTTTACCTTACCTGTCCCTCTGAAAATTGTCCCAAATTAAACCCTCTTCACTGAACCTTTTGAATTTGCCACTTAAATCCTGATGAATAAAGCCATTGGTATTAAGGGTGACAATTGGACCCATGGAGTGAGGGCTATTATGGTAGAAGTGGCCCCATGGAAGCGCTTGGAACCGCCTCTTTGTGCCCAAAATAGTAAACCAAAAGCAATACTGCATCTTCAGGGCAATTGAATTGTGCCCCCATCAAAGACTTGAGAGATGCAGGACAGGTGGTTCTTTTTTTTTTTTTTTTTTTTTTTTTTGAGACGGAGTCTCGCTCTGTCACCCAGGCTGGACTGCAGTGGCCGGATCTCAGCTCACTGCAAGCTCCGCCTCCCGGGTTCACACCATTCTCCGGCCTCAGCCTCCCGAGTAGCTGGGACTACAGGCGCCCGCCACCTCGCCCGGCTAGTTTTTTGTATTTCTTAATAGAGACGGGGTTTCACCGTGTTAGCCAGGATGGTCTCGATCTCCTGACCTCGTGATCCGCCCGTCTCGGCCTCCCAAAGTGCTGGGATTACAGGCTTGAGCCACCGCGCCCGGCCTGGACAGGTGGTTCTAATCATATCACTATTTAAGTCACCTGTCTAGCTTATGCAAAAACCAGGTGGATCCTAGAGAATGACTACAGATTTTCATAAACACAAATCAGGAATTGATGCCATTTCAGAAGTTGTTCTGGATGTGGTATCTTTATTAGAGAAGATCCACTTAGCCCCTGGCACCTGGTATGCACCTAGTATTGTGCCTGGTGACTAGAACAGTAATTCGCAAAGGGAGGTCCCTGGATTAGCAGCTTCAGTGTCACCTTGGAACATGTCTGATGTACAGTTTATAGAACTCCACTGAAGACCACCTGAATTAAAAATTTTAGGGGCTCACCAGCTGTGTTAGAACAAGCTGTCCAGGTGATTCCAATGCATACCGAAGTTTGAGAACTGTGGTATTAGAAATAGTTTCCACTGCATCACAATCAATACAATCAGAAGGAGTTCATCTTCACCTGTTAGCAGACTGTGGCACACCGTAAATGCATTACCTCAGGGATCTACCAATTCTCCTGGTCTCTGTCATATTATATGAGACCCTTATCATCTTGACAGCCCATAGAACTTTATGATTGTCTGCTACATTGATAACATTATGCTAATAGGATCTGGTGAATGAGGACTAGCGAGTGCCATACTGCCACATGCTTGCCAGAGAGGGGAAGAAAACACATGTGGAGGTTCAGTGGCCTCCCATATTGGTGAAATTTCTTGGGTTCTAGCAGTCTGAGGCCTGTTGGAATATCCCCACTAAGAGGAGAAACATGTTGCTTCACCTTGTGTCTTCCACCATAAAGAAAGAGGCTCGGGCCGGGCGCGGTGGCTCAAGCCTGTAATCCCAGCACTTTGGGAGGCCGAGATGGGCGGATCACAAGGTCAGGAGATCGAGACCATCCTGGCTAAAATGGTGAAACCCCGTCTCTACTAAAAAATACAAAAAACTAGCCGGGTGAGGCGGCGGGCGCCTGTAGTCCCAGCTACTCGGGAGGCTGAGGCAGGAGAATGGCCTGAACCCGGGAGGCGGAGCTTGCAGTGAGCTGAGATCCGGCCACTGCACTCCAGCCTGGGCAACAGAGCAAGACTCCGTCTCAAAAAAAAAAAAAAAAAACAAAAAAAAACAAACAAACAAAGAAAGAGGCTCGGCAGTTGATGGATCTCTGGATTTTTGAGGCAATGTATAGAACATTTGTGTGTGTGTGTCTCATGGATTTACTGGTTACATCATAAGACCACTGGTTTTGAATGGGGCCCAGAATAATAAAGGACTCTAGAAAAGATATATCCAGACTGTGATGAAAGCTACTCTGCCGTTTGGTCCTTAAGATCAGCAGATCCAATAGTGCCAGAAGTGTCTTGCAAATGGGGGTGCTGTGTGGAATTCCTAACCATCTCCAATAGGAGAATCACAGCATTGACCCAACTGAACAGGATGGGAAGAGAGAGTCCAAGGCAGTCTTCGGGAGATATGTGTGAAAAGACATCTTTGAAGGGGCCCTGGATGTCAAGATATTCAAGGGCCATTTAAATGCCTACTGGAGGGCATCCACTGCAGAAAAGACTCTCAACGATCAGGTGGATAAGATGACCCAACTTGGGGGTGTCAGCCTCTTCCTCTGTCTACTCTGGTGTTTGCTCAATGACATCATGAACAAAGTGACTGTAGTGGAAGGGACAGAGGCTATCAACACTATGGGCTTTCCCTTGCTAAAGTCCATTGGTTTCCATAACTTCTGGATATGTAGGCTTCCAATGAATGAGACCAATGCCAAGCCCCTGATATGGCACCATTCCCAGGGATGGGTGGTGGGAGATAGACCAAACACTTACTTGGTAGAAGGTTAATTAAACTGAGTCCCTTTCATCATGGAGGGCAATAGGAATAGACATATATTCCAGATATGGATTTGCCATCCCTGTCCCTCCCCGCCATTTGTGGTGTTTCATTCTGTTCATTTTGTGCTGCTAAAACAGAATAACACAAACTGGGTAGTTTATAATGAATAGAAATTTATTTGGCTCACGATTATGGAGGCTGCAAAATCCAAGATCAAGGAACCAGCATTTGGTGAGGACCTTGTTGCATCATAAACATGGTGGAATGAATCACATGGGCAAGAGAGAAAAGGGGACGAAACACCCCCTTTCAAAACAAGCCCACTCTTGAGAAAACAGCATTAATCCATTCATTCCACCCTCACGGCCTAATCACCTCTCATTGGGCCCCACCTCTCAACACTGTTGCATTGGGAATCAAGTTTCCAACACATGAACTTTGGGGGACACGTTCAAACCACAGCATATTCATCTCAGTGTATCCCACAAACGTGGCCTTTAAACAAGAAACCTTAGGTTTTGTGGGTTTGGAAATCTCTAGTGACCAAGAGGAACTGCTTCCACCAGGGAGTATAGTTATGGATCTGTTAAATTGGAAGATGATCTTGTGCCATCTGGGGCTCCTTATGTTGAAACATTGGCAGAGAAAGAGATCACTGCACTGTCAGGATGGTTCACCCCAATATCCAAGGGAAAGTAGGGTTTCTGCTACACAATAGGGGCAAGGAGTACTAGCTTTGGAACCCTGGGATTCACTAGGGCACTTGGTACTCCCTGTATCCCTTGTCCTCATTCTGTAAGCCTGAGGTGGGGGCACGAAATTAGATTTCTAACAGGCTCCCCAGAGATGCCAATGCTGTCCATTCTTGGACCATAGTCGTTGTTGCCCTAGAGCACCTGTTATTCTTTCTGAGAATTTTACAGTGCTTCCAGGTGAGATCTTCAAGGCCTCTTCATGTTCTTTAGGAATCTGTGGATACTGTGGCAACTCAATGAAGACAGGGCACCAAGAATTTGAATCCTCTGTGGATGAAGATTTGGGTCATTCCACCAAATAAAATTTTCCAACAGCTAAGGGACTGCCAGAAGGTAAAAGGGCTATGGAATGGGTGGTGGGAGAACAAGACTACAGTTACCACTCTGGGCCCCATGATCAGTCACAGAAGGGGGCACTAGCAGTTGTGCTTTACAGGAAGTGTTCCACTTACCCAGGAGTGGCTACATTATGATTTAAGTTGCAGGTGGGAATGGGACTAAATTGCTATCACCCCCAGACAATATGGTGACTGGTGAGATTTTATGTTTCCCCTGTGCTGGGGACAAAATATTTTTCTCCCATCTAAGCAAAGTTTGTGAATGGCTGCTAAGTGGTAATAGGATGAATTGTGCTGGGTTTTCTTCTTTTGCTCCAGTGTGCTGCCTATGTGGACCGTATCACTCAGGGTCCCCTGACCTTTAGCTTCTGTTGTTTTTGGCCAATGGAAGACCCAGACAGGAGATTGGAGGGCAGGAGGCAAGAGGTCAAGGTATTTATTCCCCTGGCTCTCTTCCTACTGAGCTGCAGTGGGTGCAGGAGTTTTGATCCTCTAGCTGTGACCAGGGCTTCCATCGGGTGACTCCTCCTCCATGGCTGTAGCTCTCCCTGGGTTCTAGATCCTCCTCCTTGTCTCTCTAGGCTGAGATGGTAATAGTTTGTGGCCTGCCTGTCCCTGGGTAGTTTGTTTTAGTTTTTTATTTTTAGAGACAGTGTCTCTCTCTGTCACCCAGGCTGGAGTGCAGTAGTGTGATCCTAGCTCACTGTAACCTCAAACTTCTGGACTCGAGTGATCCTCCCACCTCAGACTCCTGAGTAGCTGGCACTATAGGTGTGCAACACCACACCCAGCTAATTTTTTAAAAAACATTTTATTTTTTGTAGATAAACAGGTTCTTGCTTATGTTGGCCAGGCTGGTTTCAAACTCCTGGGCTCAAGCAGTCCGCCTGCCTTGGCCTCCCAAAGTGCTGGGATTACAGACATGAGCTTCCTTGCCCGGCCATCCCTGGGTGTTTTACTCTTCCCTGTTGCTTTCCATACCCTTGCCCAAACTCTGTAAATATTCTTTCATTAAACTATCTTCAGTCAGTGCTTCGTGCGTGCCATCTCTTTCCTGCCAAGACACTGAAAGCTCCCAAGGAGAACCCTCCTAAAGGGAGAGAGTCTTTGCTGATGACCATCAAGCTCATAAGTAAGGGCTGGTGTGGCTGAGGCTGTGTGTCCCTCTGGATACAGGCAACCTGTCTTTGTGCTATGATTGGACAGAATAGCTGGGAACGTGGATGTGGACCCAGATAACTCTGTGTGAGCACCTCTCCACAGGCTGGGCCACAGGACATTGCGGGTGGTCATTGATCATGCATGGCAGAACCAGTCCTCAACAACAAGACCTAGTGGTAGGAAACCACACTAGTGCACACACCAAGCTTTGCAGTTCTCTTCACTTGGTGTTTGAAAGCAGGACCGGCCCCTTTTGGATTGATTTAGCCTCTGAAGTTCTGGAAATTTAATGAGACAGGGAGACACTGGTTTTCAATTCAATAAGAACATGTAGACATTTGAGCAACTAATTAGAAAAAAACGAAATATCTATGATGGGAATGATATGCCAGGATGGTAAAGCTAGGGTCCTACTATATGTATCCAACTCTCTGAGCATCCTTAGGGGCTGCGTTTCTTCTAGTGATCATCACTCTGAACTCTTGGTTCTGCATATTTCTGCTACCCCACTTGTCTGTGGGACTGCTGGCCTCTTCCAGATCGTATTTCCCTACATGACCCACCACCGAGGTGTCTTCATTGTCCCAAAGACCACTGCTGCAGAGTGGATCGTTTATCAGACTTCAGAGAGGGCTTGGGGCGACATGAAGGGAGTGTAGCTGAGCACAGTACAAGCCACAACTTAAAACTGGCGTCTAGGAATCACTGCCTGGAAAACCCACCACCCATTCTCTGCTTTGGAGAGTTCTTCTCCAGTCTGTGTTCTCCTTAAGTCCTGGGTTATGGCCAACTTCACAGGCCTCCCATTCTCTTAATACTTTTCATTTCTTCTCTGCCAACTTCTAGCCTTGAAGACTTCTGTTCATTCCTTTTGCTGATCAGTTTATCTTTCTATCCACAACCCCAAAGTTCATCTCAGCTTGCCAGAAACGAGTTGAGATGCTCTGGTCACAAAGGACCATCTCCTCTGTGCTTCAGCAGCATAATGCAACTACTGAAGCCTGAGATTCCAGTTGCTTTTTTCTCCTTAATATGATCCAGTTCTTAGATAGGTCTCCCTCCCCGCTGTGCTCCATGTGTCTCTTAGATGGAGGGAGTGTATAGTAAATATTTATTCTCCCGTGTCCTAAGCAAGCACCCTGCCTTCATCATATGTATTTTAACCTTTCTTTTTTGCTTGGAACATGTATAATAGGGAAAATGGAAGAAATCCAAGTATTTAATAATAGGAAGCTACATAATTATATATGTGTACTAGATGTCATGTTTTATGGCCATTAAAATGACAAGTGTGAAGAATGTAGTAGCAACACGAAAGTATACTTATGATGTAATATTAGGAGAAAGAGTATGATATAAAATTATATAGCAGATCATCTTTATGAAAAAAAATCTTGCATGAGGACAATGATTAGAAGGCAATATATGGACACAAATTAAAATTGCTGTTTTTTGGAGGCTTGGGTTGGGAGTGCTTTTTATATTTTCCACCCTTCCTGAAATGTTACTATTTCCCGTTGCCATCAAACAAGAGTCAAGAGATAAGGTGAAACCCATTAGCGAATCTGAGTGTGGAAAAGAATTAATTAGGACCAAGGGATTCTCAGGCAGTGCTTCCTAAACTTTAAGGTGCATAGAAACCACCTAGGGAATCTTGCTAATGTACATTCTGTACGTTGGTCTGGAGGGGGCTGTGAGTTTGGGTTTCTAACGAGCTCCTCAAGTATTGCAGAGGCTGTTTGTCCTTCAACCACAGGTTAAGTTGCACTGCCCTGGAGCACCCTCTTTTTCACCCCTGAGGGTTCTAAAGTGTGTCCAGGGGCGGTCTGGAAGACCTTTTCTTGTTCCTGGGGTCTGTTATTAGCTTACTGGGAGTTGGTTCTAGTTTACATTGTAAATGCATACTGATGAGATTTTTAACAGAAGTGCCTGGCATCTCAAGGTAGGCTTCAGAGTGAGGGCTGCTGCTGCTGAACCTGAGGCAATGCACATGAGTCTTGCTTTAGATCCTCCTCATTATACAGGGCCTTCCCTGCATCTTGGTTCACTGCCATTGCCAGCTGTCCCTTTGTGCATCCCACAATAGTGGGGATAGGGGTGGGTAGGAGAGGGATGACAACTGGATATCCCCTGAAATGCTGCCTGAACAGCTGTGGCCTTGTCCGCATTCAGGGGTCACCTAGTAGTGATAGTGCTTTGGAAACCCATTTTCCAGGTGGCCTGGGCTGTGGTGGGGACTAATGGCTGGGAGGCTGACAATGAGAAGTCTTGAGCTTCTTCACAGCTGCAGGTCTCTTGGATGGGGATGGAAGGCCACACTTTGGAGGGACAGAATAAATGCACTCAGAGGAAGGGGAGCTCAGGTGCTCTTGTTTAACTTCATATCATGTTACGGGAAAACTGATGACACTGGCAATTACGTAAATTGGAAGACACCACATCCCTTGAGGTCAGGTGCTAGGGAAGGCTGCTGTGACTATTCCTCTGACCAAGTGGTTCTGGCTGGGAGATTTGGCCTGTAGGAAGTAGCCCTCGGAAGTTGAGGAAAGCTGAGGGTTCCAGGCTCTGTAGGGGCAGGGGGCACTCCTCGCAGCTCAGACCCCTGGCTTCTCCTGGGGTGGTGAACTCAAGAACATTCATGTTTGCCCATGTTCTCTCATTTCATCCTCACAACAACCTTGTGAGGTAGATGTTATTCCCTCACTTTACAGACGAGGAAATTGGGGCTCAGAGAGGCTAAGTGAGTTATCTGGGGTGCTATAACAAGGACGTAGAGGAATTGGGACCTGGGACCAGTTTTGTAGGCTCTGCTCTAATAATTTTGCTGCAAGGTCATGGATGTAGGTGATGGAGTGGGAGTGGGGTCGAGGGCAGAAGGAGGTGGGAGGAGGGAGCGCCCGAGAAGAGTCATCATCAATAACTTCTTCCTTGCCCCCCACCTCCGACTATAGCTAATTTATAGCACATTCACTCCCTTTTCTGTCCTTTTGTTCACGAGGTATATGCAAAAAATAAACATTTTAAAATGACAAGGCTTTTCCTATCTTACAATGAGGAAACTGAGGCACTGGGAGGTGAAGTGACTTGCTCAAGGTCACATTGTAACCTGACTGATAAATGTGGGACTAGAACACAGATCTCCCCATTCAATATTTATCTCATGGACTGTGCACCCTCAGAAAGGTTACTGGGTGAAATAATTTTTGTGTGAGGAAAAATTAGTGAAAAAAATTAAATGTACAACCAAAGGAGATGATTTTTTAACCATGACCTACCCAACTGATGGTTGGGTAGTGACTGAAGTGACCCTTCAGTCACTGAAACTGGCAGCTAAGAAGAGTGTTTGATGTCGTGGGGAATATTCATGCTACCATATGAAGTGATACAACACCATGCATGGAGTATGAATTTGACTAAAAAATACAAGTAAAAAGGCTGGAAGAAAATATATCAAAATGGTGGTTTCTGGGAGGTGGAATTATTAAGTGTTATTTCCCTCCCTTTCTTTCTATTTATCTGCATTTTCCCAAGTTTCTAAAATGTACATTTTATTTATCACAGGAAAAATATATCCCTCTATATTTTAGTTTAAAAAAATACTGCTTGGAAGCAGCCCATATCCTGTGCCCTTCATGAATTTTCAGGTGAGACTCCCTCAACCTGCCTTCCCTCCTCACTGCCACACCATTGCTGGTCCGTGGGGAGGGGCTGGGGTTCAGGTGGGACCTCTTGGTTGGAAGCCTCCATGTGCTACTTTGTATTTTAAGGATAGAGAGTCTCCTCAAGGCAAGACCACTGTTGTGTGATGGCTGGGGGGTGTCTATTGCTGGATCCAATTCCAAAAGGTTTCCAGGAGCCTGGGAAGGTGACTACCCCATCATCTCACAGTGACTCCCCACACTGGAACCCCAGCCTCCTGGGTCCTGGGCCAGGGCTCTTTTCCCCTGGCTGCTCCATGGTTGTGACACCCATGGCACCCGGGCATTCCACGCTGGTGCTCGAGGGAGGGCTGACAGGGCTAAGTTGCACTTTCTCCTTCCCTGGGTGACCAGATTCATTCCTTGCCTCTGTGGGATGGCAGGCTGGCAGGGGACACATGGGTGCATCCTGGGGCACAGCCACCCGCAGATTGCCAGGTCCAGTCTCCACCGCCGCTGTGCCTCAGTCGTCCAGGTGCTGCTCCTCCCAGGTGGATGTGGGGATGGCGCTGTAAGGGTCCATGATGACCTTGGCACAGCGGATGATCATCACGACAAGGAAGAGGCAGAGGAAGACGAAACAGGCCAAGGTCAGCCCTTTGTCCACGTCGACATAGACGGGCTCGGGCGTGGGCTCCTCCATCTCGTGGCAGCGACTGCGGGCTGCTCCTCCTCTGCCTCGGGCTTGACTGGTACCATTTTCCACCCCTGCAGAGACAGCCACAGCAGTGGGGAAGGAGGGGTGTGGTCACGTGCCTGGGGTGACTGCAGGGCACCAACCTCTGCTCCCTCTTATCTGCTACCCCTGCACCGAGAGCTTGCTGCTCAGACCACCCTGCAGGAGGGTAGGAGGGGATGGGTACACATGGACCCACATGGTCCCAGCCCGAAACCTTGTAGGTGACCAGAGGCTCTAGCAGGGTGCAGCCAGTGCCTCCCCAGGCTGGGGCAGGGGAGGTGACAGATGAGTCCCAGCAGGTGTGGGACTAGGGTGGGGCTGAGGGCTGGGTGGGGATAGAGGCCCTGCAGCTGCCTCCATTCCATGAAACCCTTTAGAAAGGCAGTTAGGATAATGCTTTCCATTTAGACAAACCACTATCTGAGGGTAATCTGAAAGCATTTCAAAAATTAAGTAATTATGATATAGATGCATATATTTTAGAGACAGGATCTCACTCCGTCGCTCAGGCTGGAGTGCAGTGCAGTGGCACAATCATAGCGCACTGCAGCCTCCAACTCCTGCCTCAAGCAATCCTCTTGCCTTGGACTCCCAAAGCATTGGGATTACAGGTGTGAGCCACTATGTCTGGTCTATTATGTTTTTTAAAGCATAAGAACCTAGATTTCAAATGAAACCTATTGTGGAAAACCACAGAGGAACAGACCGACGAGGGACTGCTGTCGTGGAAGACAGTGAGAGGCCTGGAGGGTCTATATCCCCTTCCCTGCTGCAGGTCCTCAAAGGGACTCTCTAGAGACTCCTGCTGAGGCCAGCACATGGCCTGAAAACTGTGTGATGGGAAGAACAGTTTTGGCAGTCACATGGAAGGGTCCCAGCTCTGCCACCGCCTTGCAGTGCAGGTCTGGACAGCTCTCAATTATTGTTAGGACTCCAGCAGTAGTCCCTACACTGACACATCACTCATTCATCTTGGGATGATTTGCCAACTTCTCTGGGTCCTAATTTTCTCCATGCTGAGGACAAGTGGCCATACCTGCTTCACAAGGGCGTGACAACCAAATGCACGGTCCCTGGCTCCAGTGGATGGTCAGTACATACTTTGGGTGAACTGGCAGCTCGAGGAGCTGGCTAGGAGGGGGCAGGCAGCTCCCCAAGTTCAGCTGCCACGGACAGCTTTAGGAGGAGGGCTGGCTGCTGCTCCCTCTCCCCACACGTAGCATTCGTCCCCATCCTTATCCCTGAACTTGTGGAGTGCTTGGGCTGTACGCTGTGCTTCGTGTTCTGTTTGTTATTTAAAGCTCATGACACCCCTGGAAGCAAGTTACCCAGGCATCAATAGGCCCATTTTATAAATGTGGAAACTGAGGCACTGAGCAGGAAAATGACATATCCAAGGTCCCTCATCCCACACCCTAGGTCCCTACATGTCTCTGCCTCCTCTAGTGGGGCTCCATCTTCCCCACCCACTCTGGAGCTTTAGGAAGATAGCTGTCTGTGCAAGCTTAGAGTCCGCTGGCTGGGGAAGAGCTGTAACCACAGTCAACCACGACTTCCCCTCTCTTAGACCTTGTCTCAACCCTCACCACTCTTACAGGACACTGACCTGCTGACTGGAGTGGTCAGCACTTCATAAGGACCCTGGCTGTTCCAGGAGGCACAGGGAGTGGTCAGGCATCATGGGGGGCGCCCATGGAGAGCAGTGGCTGTTCACTGAGAGCAGGCGCTGTGCTGGCTGGTGGGGGCGCTGGAGTGTAACTGTAAGAGAAAGGGACAAAGAAGACTAGTTATTTCCTGAGATGCCCAGCCCTAGATAGAATGTGGACTCCCCTGGGTAGCTCCTTCCTGGCATGGGGGTGGGATCTGCCACACACTGTTGTTTGATGCTGATTTCTTCTCTCTTTTTAAAATATAACAACTTTCAGGCCTGTAATCCCAGCACTTTGGGAGGCTGAGGTGGGAAGATTGCTTGAGCCCAGGAGTTTGAGACCAGCATGACAAAATCCTGTCTCTACAAAAAGTACAAAAAAATTTAGCCGGGCGTGGTGGTGCACGCCTGTAATCCCAGCTACTCAGGAGGCTGAGGCAAGAGAATCGCTTGACCCTGGGAAGCGGAGGTTGCGCCGCTGCACTCCAGCCTGGGCAACAGAACAAGACTGTGTCTCCAAAAAAAAAAAAAAAAAAAAAAAAAATGTTTATACACACACACACATAAACTTTAAAAAGTGTGGCCACATACACGTAACATAAAATCTACCGTCTTGACCATTGTCAAGTGTGCAGCGGCATTTTTGTGTACTGTTCAGTGGTATTAAGTACATTCACGCTGTGGTGCAGCCATTGCTGCCATCCATCTCCAGAACTCTTCATCTTGCAAAACAAACTGGGCACTCATTAGACCATAACTCCCCATTTCCCTTCCCCCAGCCCCGGGCAGCCACCATTCTACTTTATGTCTATATGAATTTGACTGCTCTACCTACTTCATGTAAGTGGAATTGTACGTATTTATCTTTTTGTGACTGGCTTATTTCATTGTGCATAATGTCCTCCAGCTTCATTCATATTATAGCATGTCAGAATTTCCTTTTTTTAAAGGTCTGAATAATATTCCATTGTATATATGTTTATACCACATTTTGTTTATCCATTTTTTCATCAATGGACACTCGGGATGTTTTCACCTTTTGACTGTGTAAGTAGTATTGCTATTAATGTGGGTGTGCAAATCTCTCTTTGAGACTCTGCTTTCAATGCTTTGGGGTGTATAAGCAGAGGTGGCATTGCTGGATCATATGGTAATTATATTTTTAACTTTTTTGAGGATTAAATTGAACATTTTGCATAATTAATTGTTGTACACTATTCAAAACTCAAAAAGCACAAAAAGAAAACAGTAAAACCAGTGTTTTCACTACCCCTATCCCCAGCCATCTAGCTCATCTCCAGATAGGCAACTATTGTTATCAGGTCTTTATACATCCTTCTAATCTGGAGATATTTTATTCTTATAAAAGAAAATATGTATGTTTGTTTTTCAAATAAATGAAAGCCTGTTATATAAACTGTTCCACATCTTACTTTTAAAGTTTAACATATCGTGGAGATTATTTAACGTCAACACATAGACGGTTGCCTCTTTCTTTTTAATGGCTGTATTGTATTTTGTTGTATGGATATCCCATAATAAATTCAACCATAGTCTTCTATCAGTTAGATAGGATTTCCAATCTTTCGTTTTTCACATATTGATGGAGCAAATGTCCTTGTAGCTATGCATTTTGCACGTCTGAGTATGTCTGTAATTAAATTCCTTCAGGCGAAACTGCTGTGTCTAAGGATAAAGTCATTTTAATTCTGATCGATATTATTATTCTTGGAGGTTGTACCTATGTTAGCTTCCATTGGCAAAGGTTGTGAGGGACGATTGTCCTACAGCTGAAACCAGCCCAATTGTCCCATAGAACTGATATTTATGGGTTTTTTGAATAAACATAGAAATTGACCCTCCGAGTCTTAAAATTTGAAACTTACATTTCTCTCATCTGAGTTTTTTCCTTAGGAAACTGTCAGGCAAGGGACTGAAATGCACCAGATCCCGGCATCTAGACAATGAGACACCAGACCCCTCGTTCGTCTTCCTTACTCTTCCTTACCTTCCTAGTCCAACTTTTTTTCCCACATTCTTTCCTCAGTCTATAAACCCCCAATTTTAGTCAGTTGAGGAGATGGATTTGAGACTTATTTCCCATTCTCCCAGTTGACATCATGAGAATAAAAAGCCTTCTGCCCTGGAAATACTCGTCGTTTCAGTTACTGGCTTTCTGTACGGTGAGCAACAGGATCCAGACCAAACTCCTGGTGTTTCAGTAGCAGAATCTTGAAAACAGAGTTATCTTTTATTTTCGCCAATTTGAAAGAAAATTTGAAAGACGTTATAACATCTTATAACAAACATTTTCAAACACACGGAGAAGTTGAAAGAATTATACAGTAAACAAATATATATCTACCACCTAGATTCTATGTTTTGCCGCATTTTAAAAATTTTGTCCTATTTACCCACCTATCCATCCTTTTAACTTTTTGAACGCATTTCAAAGATGCAAGCATTAATACACTTCACTTCAAAGCACTCCAGCGTGTGTATCATTAACTAGAATTCAGTATTTGTTTATAGATTTCTTAAAATGTAAAATTTACATGTAGTGAAACGTACACATATTAAATGCATCATTTTTGAGATTTTACAGATGTATACACCCTGTAGCTCTCAGAGTAATTTTTATCTATCTTAGAGAAATTAAGCATCTTTGCATGTGTTTAAGATCCAGTTGTCCTTCCTCTTTTTGTGAATTCTCTGTTAATATCCTTTACCTATTTTTCTATTGGGTTTTTGGTATCTCTCCTTTTTGGCCTTGGAAGCAGAGTTGAAATAAATATGTTCATTTTATTAATTTTTATTTTATTACCGTTTTTTCCTTTATCCCTGATTCCTACTCCTATTTCTTACTTTCTTTCACTACCTAATTTTAGTCACTAGTATTAGCTAATTGTTTACCTTTGTTCTTTTACATGTGCGTCAGTTTCTGTAATTTGAATTGTCAACTTTAAATGTATGCATTTTTATTCCCAGCTGCAAGGTATTAGGAAATTAGGGAGTTTATTCCAGTTTTCACCTCCTTTTCCCATTCTCTTTCCATTGACAGTTACTTCCATTATTTCTACACGGTTAGGGTATGTAACATTTATATGTTGTTTTTGCCCTTAAGTCTACCTTAGTTTTCATTCTGTTTTACAGTGACCTTTATTTAAGGCTTCCCACCAGTCATTGTGTCTGTAATTGGTGGGTTCTTGGTTTCACTGACTTCAAGAATGAAGCCACGGACCCTAGTGGTGAGTCTTACAGTTCTTACAGATGGTGGGTCTGGAGTTTGTTCCTTCTCATGTTCAGACGTGTTTGGAGTTTGTTCCTTCTGGTAGGTTTGTGGTCTCGGTGGCTTCAGGACTGAAGCTGCAGACCTTCGTATGTAAGGGCAGCGCTTCTGGAGTTATTGGGTCCTCCTGGTGGGATCAAGGTCTTACTGGCCTCAAGAGTGAAGCTGCAGACCTTTGCAGTGAGTATTACACCTGATAAAGGTAGCATAGACCCAAACAGTGAACAGCAACAAGAGCTATTGCAAACAGCAAAAGAACAAAGACTCCATACCATTGAAGAGACCCCCAGCCGCTTGCTCCGGCAGCCTGCTTTTATTCCTTTATCGGCCCCACTGACATCCTGCTGATTGGTCCATTTTACAGAGAGTTGATTGGACCTTTTGATAGAGTGCTGATTGGTGCCTTTATAATCCTTTAGCTAGACACAGAGTGCTAGACAGTAAAGTTCTCCAAGTCCCCACTAGGTTAGCTAGATACAGAGTAGTGATTGGTGTATTTACAAACCCTGAGCTAGACACAGGGTGCTGATTGGTGTATTTACAATCCCCTTAGCTAGACATAAAGGTTCTCCAAGTCCCCACTAGACTTAGGAGCTCAGCTGGCTTCACCTTGTGGATCCTGCACCAGGGCTGCAGGCGGAGCTGCCCGCCAGTCCTGCAGGTGCACCTGCGCTTTTCAGCCCTTGGGTGGGCCATGGGACCGGGTGCTGTGGCACAGGGGGCGGAGCTCATCGGGGAGGCTCAGGCCGTGCAGGAGCCCACAGTGCAGTGGGGCTAGGCTCGGGCATGGTGGGCTGCAGGTCCCCAGCCCTGCCCCATGGGGAGGCAGCTGAGGCCCGGCAAGAATTCCAGCACAAGGCTGCCGGGCCAGCACAGCTGGGGGACCCAGCGCACCCTCTGCAGCTTCTGGCCCGGGTGCTAAGCCCCTCACTGCCCGGGCCCCAGCCTGCCACTCCCTGTGTGGGGCTGCTGAGCCCACACCCACCCAGAACTCGCGCTGGCCAGCGAGGGCCGCATGCAGCCCCAGTTCCCGCCTGCGTCTCTCCCTTCACACCTCCCCGCAAGCAGAGGGAGCCGGCTCCTGCCTCGGCCAGCCCTGAGAGGGGCTCCCACAGTGCCCTGGCGGGCTGAAGGGCTCCTCAAGCACAGCCAGAGTGGACGGCGAGGCCGAGGAGGTGCCGAGAGCGAGGGCTGATAGCATGTTGTCACCTCTCACTTTGGCTGAAGTTTTTCTATCATCTCTTGTTTGGCTGTAGATTGTTGTCTAGCATGTCCTTCAGAAAGCGGTCATGTCAATTATATTCCCCAAGGTCCTGTCTCCTTTGAAGGGAATGTACATTTTTCTCAGCCTGCTTTAAAGATTTTCTCCTTGTCTTTGGTTTTCAGCAGTTTTGCTGTGAACGTGCCTATGTGTGGTTTTCTCTGTATTTTCTTAGTGTTTGTACTACTTCTTGAATGTTACTTGATGTCAGCTTCTGAAAATTTTGGGCTCTTTCCCCTTTAAATATTCATTTGTTCCATTTTTTCTCTCTTCCCTTTCTGGTGCTCCAGGTACACTTAGACCTTTTCACTGTGTCACAATTTTGTTATGCTTTCTTCCTGTGTGTGTGTGTGTGTGTGTGTGTGTGTGTGTTTTTAATGCTGTAGTCTGAATATTTTCTATGGACTAACTTCAAGTTCATTAATCTTGTCTTTATGTCCCATCAGCTGTTAAATCTACCTATTCAAATTTCCCTTCAGCCATACTTTTCAGTTTTAGAATTACCATTTGATGCTTTAAAACAATTTCCAGCTCTCCAGTGCCATTTTCTACCTTGTCACTGATGTAATTTTTCTGAAGTCCTTATTTGATAACTCCAGTATCCAGGTCATCTGTGGGTTTGCTTCTATTGTTTATTTTTTCTTTTGGTTCAGTTTCTTGATATACCTGATAAACGTTTCAGTGAGTTACTGAGCACTGATGTAAAACATTGTAGCAGCTCAGGGTGATGTTATTTTTCTGCAGAGAGGATTCACCATTTTCTCTGGTAAGCAACTATTGTGCAAGCAGATCACCTCCATTCAATAAGGGGCTAAGCCCACTCAAGGTGGGGTTCACTTACTGCAAACAAGGCTGTGTCTATCTTTAGTTTGACAATATTACTAGGGTGTTGCACTCTAGGGTACCAAGTTGAGATCCTGGGATATTTACTTGGGCTGTTCCTTTCTTGGCATATCTTAGATTCTAGTTTTTCTCCTTAGTGCCTTGAAATAGCTGAAAACTGCCTAGGGGAAATTATTCAGGATTATCTGGGAACTGGTTTTTGATTCCGTGCTGTGGAATGCAAATGTGTGAAACTTAAGAACATTGGCCATTCGCTAATAGCCACTCATATGAGGCCAGGCCTGAGGATGAAGAAATAGGTGTCTGGTTACAGGTCTGCTGTTCCTTTGAAATATGTTCACTGCAGTATTGTAATAGTGAAAAACTGGGAACAAAATGAACTTCTGTCAGTAATGGAATGGTTAAAACAGCCATCTGCGTCATGGAGTACTCTTAGTTCATTGGAAACACACGTGTGCACACACACATATGCACATACACACAATAGAGGGCTAGAAATTCTGTTAAGTGAAAAAGTAAGTTGACAAACAATATCACAAATATGATATTTATGTAAAATAAGCAACTAAATTTTTAATGTAAAATCTGCACGTGCTGGGTGGGGGGGTGGGAGGTCAGTGCTGTCTGCTGACTGCTAGGTCAAGACCTGCTCCTGCTTTAATTGCTTTTTTTTTTGTTTGAGAAATTTAAGACCTAGAAAAGTACAACAATGCTATAACAAGTACTTACATTTCCATGATGCAGAATTTGCGATTGTTATGTTATCGTTTTTGCATTGTCTTTTTTTTAAAAAAATAAATCCTTACATTGTAACTCCTAACCTATAGAACTATTCCTCACACCTTCTTCAGCAGTATCACCATCATGAGTGTGGTGTGCACTTTCCACTTTGGGCATTCACAAAACCTGTAGAATTCCTTGGACCATACTTTGAAAATATGGCTCTAACCCATCTCCCTCTGTTTCATAGATGAAGAGACTGAAGTGTAGGGAGAGGAAGACTTTTGCTCAGAGTCAATAGCACAGCAGAATTTGGAGAAACCCGTGTTTCTCACCCCATGCCTGCGCCTTGGGCCCTGTGGCATGGATTCCACATAGTCATTTAGTGGGTGTTAAAGAAAGATGAATGTGCAAGGGATTCCTGCTCCAATGTTTCATAGTAGGACTCAGCCTAGCCTCTCAAACCCTGATTTTGAAATCTCAGGCTCTGCCAAGTTAATATCAGATAACTAGGTACAGATTGCAGGGGTCAGATCTCACAGGGATCACCTTGTGACCCTCCACTGTCTTGTCTGGAACGGGATTGGGTCCTACAACCTGGCGACATATCCCAGGGGAGGATTATTACTGTCTCCTGGATCCTTCTGGTTGGGGTGAATGCCAAGAATGTGGACTCAAAAACCAGATTTGCTTTTCTGCCTTGCAGATGGAATGTGCTCATTCACTTTAATTACCAGGCAGGCATAAGTCCTATCCAGCTCTGCTTCGAAGCAAGGACACACATCCAGGAGAGAAGGCAACACTGAACTCAGCTGCAGTTCCCTGGGAGCTGAGCTGCTGGCCTTCCTGGTGGCCAACTCAGTGGGCCCCAGCATAACTGCATCGTCCTTCGACACTGAGCCTGTATGAGCCAAGTGCTCCATCTGCCATGTTCCTGCGGCAGCTGGAGGTGGATTTGCTTCAGAGTCAGGGACTCTGACTTGGGCGAATGAGTGACCCTCAAGGAAAGTGGCCGCTGGGCTGACCCACTGTACTTGTTAAGCGTGAAGGTGTAAGGTTGGGTTGTAGCAGATCCAAGTGGAAAAGAGTCCTGCCAAATGCTGTGAGAAAGTCATAGGACACAATGAAGAATCCAAACATAGACCTGGAAACAAGCATCCGAATCGGGATTTTAGGAAAAAACCAGCAGCAAAGCGATCACAATTCAAAGGGTGCACAAATATAGGATTTATGTACAAATTTGTGTACTACCCCAGGGCTGGGAGTGAGGTGCTCAGGGAAGGTGCATATATTTGACTAATCTCATCCCATCCTCTCTTTTACAACTAAGCATTGGGTAAGCCTAATTTAGACTCACATGTATCTTTGGTAATTTATTAAAATGCCAATCCGGGCAATTTTTCATTTCAAAAATATGACACCTTATTTGTACTTTTAAAGCGTACATGTAACTATTAATCTAAATCAAACTTAAACTCAATTTAAAAAAGTTATAGAAGATTAGAAACGTGCTCAATGCAGATAAGAAAATAATGTCCTCAGCATTTTGGCTACATTTGAGGAATTTTGCCCCGATCATCTGGTGATAGGAACACAGGCCTGGCCAGGCAGACCTTTTCTTCCACTGGCCTCTGACTCTCTCCAGGTCCACCTGTTTGCTGCCTCCTCAATGTTTTTTCTTTATTCTCTGGGGGCAAGGTGGGCATGAGGCATAGCCAGGCTTGTTCTAGCCAGTCCACTGAAGTTTAGTATTAAGCATGGATACTAAATTAAATATTAATACTAGTAAGTATTGGTTCCCATTAACTGTTTTCCCCAAAATGTGAGTAAGACTCTTTCCACCTTCAATCTGCTTTATTCAAACCACAGTAAGTCACAAGCTGTTTCTCCCTTTTGTGGCTTTCTCTTCCCTCTCGCAGCCAGAGAACTTGGCATGGGTAGGAAGAGAGAGACTTGTCTTTTCTGTCCCACGTCTTGACTCTGCTTCTGCTGTGTCACCTTGTTCCCCTGGACATGTATTTAATGAAATGATGAGACAGTAGATGCTGTATAATGTGCGGAGCTTTGTTATCTGTTTGGAGGATCTATGAAAGGCACCAGCTCAAGGCCATCCCTTACCTGAACACTTCGGAATCAGCAGCTTTACCTTCTATGTTTCTGTATTTCCTTATTTCTGTACACGTGTTTCTTAGTCTGCTCAGGCTGCCATAGCAAAATGCCACAGACTGGGGGATTAAACAGCAGAAATTCATTTCCTCGCAGATCTGGAGGCTGGAATTTCCAGGTCAGGGTCCAGTGGGGTTGGCTGCTCCCAAGGGCTCTCTTCCTGGCCTGCAGATGGCTCTCTTCTCATTGTGTGCCCACAAGACCTTTCCTAGGTATGTGAGTCTTCTTGTAAAGCCACCAATTTGATTCTATTGGGTCCCCACCCTTTCACTCATGTAACCTTAATTACCTCCCGAAAGCCCTGTCTTCAGATACAGTCACATTGAGGGTTAGAGGTTCATGAGTTTGGAGGAGGAGGGAACAAGATTCGGTCCATAGCAATGAGATCCTTGAGGGCAGAGTCTGAGTCTGCTGAGGGGCACTGCCTTCCTGGAGCCAGGCCAAGACCACACCTGTTAGAACGGCTCACAGTAAATGCCAGAAGGTGAGAGCCAGTGCCTGGCTGGTGCTCATCAGCCCCTGAAAATAGGAAGATGAAGGGACTGAGACAGCACGCCACTTCTCATTGTGGGGATAAACAGTACACTGCAGCGACATTATGAATTCATTCGGGGTAAGAAGAATCCGAGCGGACCACGTGCAGTCATCAGCTGGTTCTATAAATAGAAGTGTAGCCATTATGAAAGGTGACATGTCAGGATCACTTCCCCAGACTGACAAATGGGTTAAGTGGATGGCATTTGCTCAGGACAGAGGAGATGTTCAGTGTCATAACCTCCCACCAATCACATCGTTCTGTGGGACTGCACTTGGTGGCCTCACTCCTCTACCAGAACAACTCACAGGCCTGTCAGGGGGAGGTGATGAGTGTATGTTAACAGATAATTAAAACCACGACAATCAGCAGGGCGGTGGAGAGAATGAGATTAATGGAATACTGTGTTTAAGACTTGTTATCTTCTGATATTTAAACACCCCCATCCTCTAAGAAACCTCCCAGAGCAAGGAGGCAGTATGAGCCAGCACCATTTTAGATAAAAGTAAGAAAAGAGGGTATTTCTGCCAAGAGAATGCACTGTCATTACTTCATAATTCTATGAACCACCATACCACTTCTGCTGTATCATGTTATGATAATGCTGATGCTGTTGGTCTCACTCAGATCTCCTTGGATTCCCTTTACCATTTGGTTTGCACAGCACCCAGGCTCTGAATGTTTTTTATTCTTTTTCTTATAGCAGGTAACACTAACAACTCTGTAGAAGACTATCTTTAGACTACTAGAGCTGCTTCACCCATGTGTGTAGAGAGCTGGAAGTGCCTGGGAGTTAGGAGTTATGTCACCCTGGGGTGGCCCATAGCTAATGGCTAACTCGTGCAGGAATATGAAAGTCTAGCTCACTAGTCTTGAGGGAGGAAAAACTCTGTTGTGTAATTTACACTACAGAGTACCACAGGATCAGGCTGAGACTTGTCCTTCATCTGAAATTGCACCCTTGCTGGGCTTCTTTCCCTTCTAGTCCTACTTCCTCCAGTCCCTTGTCAGTTTCTCCTAGGAGCCCTTCCCAGATAAATCCTTGCACATGAATCATTGCCTCAGAGTCTGCTTTGGGGTAACCTGATCCTAGGTAGATGAATATGAATTTTCTGTATCTATCCCATACTTTTAAATTCAAGATATCAAACTTCCACTGGAAGCCAGAACAGGAAACATAGTATGTTTTGGATATTCAATGTTAAATCAGACCTAGTCCTTACCCTCAAGGATTCTCTGCATATCTGGGTTGCAAAAGATGCTAAAATTAGGATATTCACTGTTAGGAAAGTATGCTCTGGAGAGAAAGCCAAAGGTGGGACTGGACAATCTTTTGCTAATGGTATAAAAATTAGATGTGTCACTCACAGATCCCCTCAGCCATCTCAGCAGAAGTTAGAAATAGAGATAATATTATCCAGAAAAAAAATATTGGAAGACTCTCTGGTCTGAAGGAGTAAATCACCATGACAAACATGGGAGATCTGCAAAAATTTTTCAAATGTCGTATCAGCAGAAACACTGCCAGCTTGGATTAAAAGGGACAGAGACAAGATGAAATAAAAGAAAGCTGTTGGACTCCCCAAATTCTACAGGTAGAAAACATGCTGATGAAACTAATCAGCTAAAAATATGTGCTACCCTTTAAGAAAAAAGGGAGGATGACTCTGAGGGAAGAGCTGTGGTCAAGAGGGCAGAGCTGTGGGCAAGAAGGGTGGAGCCTTGAAAAATAGAGGATTATTCAGGCTTTGGAAACCCACAGAGTTTTTCTGGTTGGATTTTGAGATTTCTTGGGACTATGACTCCTTTCCTCCTTCTGCTTTTTTTTTTTCTCTTTTGAAATGAGAATGCATATAACTGTTATCCTATGCTTGTCCCATGATTCTGTCTTCAGAGCAGATAACTTGTTTTCCAGGTCCACAGATGGAGAGGAACTTTGTCCCAGGGTGGATCATACCCAGAGTCTCATGCACATCTAATTTAGATGATCTAGATTATGAGATTTTGGACTTTAATGGGTTGAGGTTTTGGGGGAATGTTGGAATGAGGTGAATATATGTAGCATAGGCATGAATCTTTGGGGGCCAAAGAGTGGACTATGGTAGGTTGAATAATGGCCTCCCAAGATGTCCACCGTATAATCCTTGGAACTTGTGAATGTTATCTTATATGGCAAAAAGGACCGTGCAGATGTGATTAAGTTAAGGGTGTTGGGATTGGGGGGATTATCCTGAGTTATCTGAGTGGGCCCTAGATGTAATCACAAGTGTCCTTACAAGAGAGAGGCAGTGGGAGATTCGACTATAGGAGAGGAGAAGGCAATGTGACTCACAGAAGCAGAGACTGTAGTGATGTGGCCAGGGGCCAAGGAATGCTGGCAGTGACTAGGAGTAGAAGGAGCAAGGATAAGAAAAATCCCACAAAGACATAAATAGACAGAAAAAACAGGTTATCCACATAGCGGAAGAAAATTACGTTAACAGGCTAGCATAGGATTCTCCTCTACAACACTGAACACCTGAGGATGAGGAGCAACATCTTTAGGATTTTGAAGGGGAAGATTATAAACAATACATTCTATATTAACTGGTACTATTCAGCCATGACAGCAACAGAAAGACATATTCAGACATTAAAGAATTGTATATATGTCTCATATATGCAAAAACCTTTCTAGCAAGAAAAAATTGCATGAAGAGGTACCTCTACCACTAAGAGATGAATCAAAGTGAATAAATGAAGGGAGGAAAAGGCATATAGAGAATAATGAAACCAATAAGGCAATAACTTACTGTGTTTATATAGGTATAAAACAACAAAAACATTAAAAACAATTTTTGAAAAAAGTTACCTATCATAAGAGCTTTATAATAATAATTTGTACCTATGAGCCCATATTATTTCAATAAAAATTAGTGGGAAAAGGTAGAAGTAAATGAAAGTACAATATATTGTTCACATTATTGGGTAATGTCAATAAATATTATTTTAATATTGATAGAAAAGTGTAAGTTCAGATATGTGTTTGAACATTTAAAGATAACACTAGTAGGATGATATATCAATACAAAATTTGAATAGTATAATTAATTAGCTGAATAAATGTTTTTATTACTGAGAGGGAATAGACATTGTTTTCAGATGTTCATGAAATATTTACAGAAATTGATTTCCAAAGGAAACATGCATAAATTTTAAAAAGTAAAAATTCTGCAGACTGCATTTCTGACCACAAAGGAGTAAACAAAACAACAAACCAACAAGCTTCTTGATTTAAATAACATTAAAAAATTATTGAGTCAATGAGAAAATTAAGCTGCAATTACAGAAGATTTAGAAAATCACTATAATGAGAATACTTCCTGTTAAAGCTTATGGGGTGAGGTGAGTGATAGCTGTTTACTATACTCGGGGGCAAAATCATAACTCTCATCATGGAACAAAGGGAATTAAATGTAGTGAAACAAGGAATCAACTTAGGAAGTTGCATAAACAGCATCAAGAAAATCCAGAAGATGAGATTAGTATAGTTAAAAGTGGAAATTAATAATTCACAAAACACAAAATCAACACAGTTAAAAATAAACCCTAGAGCAAGTTCTTTAAAATAGTTTGAACCTGGGCAAACTTCTGGCAAGTTTAATCCGGTTAAAAAGAGAAGAGGCAAATACCCACCATTAGGAATGAGAAACAGGATATAACCACAGATATTATACAAAGGAGATCAAAAATATAATGAGGCAGTACTATGAAAACTCTGCCATTACATTGGAAAACTTCAATGAAATGGATGTTTTCCAGAAAAATGTAAATAGCCAAAATTGGCTCAAAATGAAATAGAAAACCCAAATTAAACAATCTCCATGGGTGTTTGTCAAGACTGTTTAGTTGGCCCAAGTTGGGTTCCAGTCCAGCAGCCAGACCAAGGCCAAGTCCATGAAGCCACCCAGTGCTCTCCAGCACGCAATGACCTACGCCTGAAACTCCTCCGTATTGGGGGTACCATTTCTTGTTCTGAGAGCTGGGGGAATTGTATTGGCCACCATTGGAGTTCCTCCTTGCCCCTTTGGGGTACAAACACATTTCCTGTTAATACTTTCATTGAACAGCTCAAGCTCCAATATTGATTATTTTGCATATGTTTATGATGAAAGAAGTCCCCAAGGTGCTTATTTATGACCAAAGAGCAAGTTTATTCATGCCTTCCAGATGGCGTGTCTCCTCTCCTTGAGGACAAAGGATGGCACATCACTAAGAGAAGGTGATTAGGAAGTCTATTCCAGTCCCTGCCACAGTGGCTCTACATGGGTGGTCCTTCAAGGTGTGGGCTGGTCTTCCTCAGCTCTTTGTCAAGGGTTCCAATGTCGAAGCTTTTTAGATTTGTTTTCTCATATAGGGCACATTCCTGGGGCATTATCTGATCTCCAGGATGGCTGGATTGGAACCTGTCCTAGGATCCACAGCATTTGGGATTCAGAACCATTCCTGTCTTAAGACAGCCCAACTCAGCAGTGGCCCACCCCAAGCCTAATGCTTTTTATCCCCAAGATGATTTCATTCCAGGGGCTTCGATGCTCTTTCCTCCCTCTGGACGTTGCTTAGGGGAGACTGGACTACTGAAGCAGATTTCTGCAACTTGATTCTTGGGAAGAAGTGGGTGGAGTTTCAATCAGTTCCCACTTTCAAGAGTCCTAGGGGATCATACAAATGTGCAGCCTCTCCCCAGCGTCTTCCAAGGTCTGCTCATTAGCAGTTTTTCTCCCAGAAAGATATGTTAAATTTCTACCTTGTTGAACATTCTGTGTTAACTGTTGACACAGAATATTCAACAATTCACAAAATGGCATTTAAAGATGTTTGTCTTTATCTCATCTCTCACTGGAAAACTCTGAAGATCATGTCCCCGTTCTCCAGGGCTGGGGCTATACCAGGCTGCATCAAGCATATGTTTTCTGGCTCTACTCCTGCTGGACATATGGCAAAAGGGGACACTTCCTATTGATAGTATTTCCTCTAAATTAATGCAAATCCCCTCTGCACAGCTACACAAATTGATTTTCTGCGTTTGAAGGGTAAACTGACATAAGCTCAACGTTTTGCAAACTAGGGAAGAGATGTTTCTTTTCCAAAGAACATATTTCATTTGTTTCCAGCCATGAATTGAGATGTTCATATTTCCTTCCTACAAATTTGACAACTGTTACATAGCAGCAGGAGGACCAACAAATTGTCATTTACTTTGCTGCAATTGCAAAAGTAATTTGAGCCTTGTTTATGGATCATCATTTAATATAGAATCAGAAGTGATGACATTGGAGATCATCCAATCCCTTCCATTATTTTATTTATTTATTTATTTTTGAGACGAAGTCTTGCTCTGTTGCTCTCCCAGGCTGGAGTGCAGTGGCACAATCTTGGCTCGCTGTAGCCTCTGCCTCCTGGGTTCAAGGGATTCTCCTGTCTCAGCCTCCTGAGTAGCTGGGACTACAGGGGCACACCACCATGCCTGGCTAATTTTTGGATTTTTAGTAGAGATGAGGTTTCATCATATTGGTCAGGCTGGTCTTGAACTCGTAACCTCAAACGATCCACCTGCCTCGGCCTCCCAAAGTGCTGGCATTACAGATGTTAGCCACCGTGCCTGGCCCCTTCCATTATTTTAGAGTTTGATGGAACAAGGCTCAGATAGGGCAAACGATTTGATCAAAGATTCTTCTTATATGGACCAGAACTCTTGAGTTCTAGTCACTGGTGAGTGCAGCGACTTGACACTATCCATGATAGCTGCAACTAAATCTCTGCTTTCCTTGAATTGGTTCCAACAGCAGAAGGTAGGCTCTAGTGCCAGGACACAAGGGAAAAAACATTCATCTTGGGGTTTTTCTATGCCAGTTTGCAAGCTGAACCTCTCTTCTGCTGTGGGTTGAATAGCAACATATCAAGCCTTGGGGAGTTAAAGAAAGGTCTAGGAAACTGACAAAACCCCCACATGGATTTTCTTCTTTGTCTACAAATAGATATCTTAATATTGAACCAAATTTACATCCTGAAATAGATCCCACTTGGTATACTGTTTTCTGATACACTGTCAGATTCAAATGTTAACATTTTATTTAGGATTCTTACAACCATTACTAAGCAAAATGGAATCTATTGTTGTTGGGTTTTTTTTTGTACGATTTTGTTAATTTTTGTGTCAAGGTTGTGCTAATTTCTTAGCACAAATTGGAAAGATTTATAAATGTGTCTGTGCTCTCCAAAAGCTTGCTTATTTATTTATTTAGCGACAGTGTCTGGCTCTGTCACCCAGGCTGGAGTGCAGTGGCGCAATCTCTGCTTACTGCAAGTTTCACCCAATGGGTTCAAGCCATCCTCCCACCTCAGCCTCCCAAGTAGCTGGGACTAGAGGTGCACATCACCACACTGGGCTAATTCTTGTATTTTTTATAGAGACAGGGTTTCACCATGTTGCCCAGGCTTGTCTTGAACTCCTGAGCTCAAGCAATCTGCCTGCCTCAGCCTCACAAAGTGTTGGGATTACAGGTGTAGGTCACTGTGGCCAGCCCACTAATAGTTTAAGAGGAATTATCTGTTCCTTAGAAGTTTTTTGAATTCTAAAAGACCCTGTGTGAGTCGGATCTTTTCTGGAAATAAACGATGGTAAATATTTTTCAGTTTCTTCTATGGATGCCAATGTGTTTAGATTTTCTACCTTTTCTTATAGCAATTTGGGAAATGTATAACTTCGTGGGAAATTGTCCATATTATGTATTCAACTTCAGTGATATAAAATTGTATGTAGTATTCTCATTACTTTTTGGTGTGCTTCCTGGATGTAATTATCTGCTTACTATTATATATATATTTTAGAGATAGGGTCTTGTTCTGTCCTCCAGGCTGGAGTGCAGTGGCACAATCATAGCTCACTGCAGCCTGGAACTCCTGGGCTCAAGCAATCTTATCACCTCAGCCTCCCAAGTAGCTAGGACTACAGGTGTGCACCACCACACCTGGCAATGTTTTTAAACAGTGTTTTGTAGAAGTGGAGTCTTGCTATGTTGCCCAAGCTGGCCTCAAACTTCTGGTCTCAAGCAATCTTCCCACCTGGCCTCCTAAAGTGCTGGGATTACAGGTGTGAGCCATCGCTCCTGGCCTATTTGCTTATTTCTTATTGCATATATTATTTATTTGTGTTTTCTCTTGGTTAGGCTTTCCAGAACTTTCTGCATTTTGTTGATGTTTTAAAAGTATTGATATTACAGATCAATTGTATGCTTTCCTTGCTTTCCAATGAATTGTTTTCTTATTATTTATTTTACCTTTCTTCTTAATATTATATATATATATTCCATTGATATTTTATTTGAAATACTTAAATGTGTAGGAAATCTGACGGAGTATCTGTATATCTACTATCCAGCTTTAACCAGCATTAGTATTTCACCCTGTTTGTTTCCTTTTTTAAAAGGAAAGACATTACAGATGTAAGCGAAGCCCAGTATGTATTTGAACTAGATCCCACTCTCCACTTTCCTTCACCAGAGGTGAGTACCCTCCTGAAGTTGTGGATCGTTCCTATGCATATTGTTATATTTTTACTATATAAAAGAATGTATTCATACACCATACTGAGTGTTTTCTGTGTTTTTTATTTTTATTTTTATTTTTGAGACAGGGTCTTGCGCTGTTACCCAGGCTCGGGTGCAGTGGTATCATCATAGCTCACTGCAGCCTCTGCCTTCCAGACTCAAGGGACCCACCCACCTCAGTGTCCCTAGTAGCTGGGACTACAGGTGTGCACTACCACTCCCAGCTAATTATATTTTTTGTTTTTGTATTTTTTTTTTGTAGAGTGAAGGTCTCACTATGTTGCCCAGGCTGGTCTCAAACTCCTGGGCTCAAGCAATCCTCCTACCTTGGCCTCCCAAAGTACTTGGGATTACAGGCATAAGCCACTGTGCCTAGTTATTTTCTGTGGTTTTTAAAACTTTAAAGATTATCGAGTACCTATCATCTTGCTACTTGCTTTTTCTTTTTTTTTTTTTTTTTTTTTTTTGAGACGGAGTCTCGCTGTGTCTCCCAGGCTGGAGTGCGGTGGCGCGATCTCGGCTCACTGCAAGCTCCGCCTCCTGGGTTCACGCCATTCTCCCGCCTCAGCCTCCGAGTAGCTGGGACTACAGGCGCCCGCCACCACGCCCGGCTAATTTTTTGTATTTTTAGTAGAGACGGGGTTTCACCGTGTTAGCCAGGATGGTCTCGATCTCCTGACCTCGTGATCCGCCCGTCTCGGCCTCCCAAAGTGCTGGGATTACAGGCTTGAGCCACCGCGCCCGGCGCTACTTGCTTTTTCATTCAACTCGATGACTTTGAGACTTTTCGTCATGCCAATACACGTAACTTTGTTTCTTTCTTTTCCACTACTACATAGTATTCTGTGGTTGAAACAAGGTTTGTTCACTGCTCATTTCTTCTCCAACTAATGGGCTTTTATGTTATTTCAAAATTTTAAATTATAAAAACAATGCTTCACAGGTACACTTGGGCAAGGATTTTTCTAGGCTATGTTAATTGGTATGAAATTCCTGAGTTGTAGAACAGGCATATCTCTAACTTTGTTAGACATTGCCAATTTTTCCTCCCAAGTGGTTATTCCTAATCTCACAGTCACCAGCAGCACCTGGAAGCTCCTGCCACTTCACACCCCTTGGCATGAGCTGGTATTATCAGACGTGAATTTCTGCCATCACGGGGCATGTGAATGATGTGTCATTATGGTTTTAATTTGCATTTGTCTGCTTTCTAATGATGTGGTGCATCTTTTTATAATTTTATTGGGCATTTAGTTTTCCCCTTTATAAACTACTATGTTAATTTTCTCTTTCTTGTTTGTCTTTTAGGCTTTATCTTTGTTCTAAATATCATTTGTTCACTGATCTTGTGCTTTGCTATTCTGCGACCCCCGCCCACCCCAATTTGTGGCTTGTTTTTCAGATTTGTTCTTAGAATCCTATTTGTTCAGATGTTTCAAATTTTAATGTAGTAAGCCACATTAATCTTTTCTTTTACAATTTATGCTTTTTGTGACTTCTTGAATCCCTTCCTGTCCTGATGTCAAATATACTCTTTATCTATCTATCTATCTATCTATCTATCTATCTATCTATCTATCTATCTATCTATCTATGTATCTATCTATCTATCTATCTACCTATCTATCTATCTATCTATATTAGAATTCTACAACTTTGTTTTTCACATTTAGGTTTATAATCCATCTGAGATAAATTTTTGTGTGGCTATACACATAAACAATTGTCTCACCCCCATTTATTGACAAATCTGTCTTTCCCCAGTGATTTGTAATGCCACTTCTGGTTTTCATCTACACGAGTCCATTTCTAGGCTCCTATCCTTTTGAATTTGTTTATTGTCTATCTCTGCCAGTACCATACTGTGTTAAATTGCATTAAATGGCTTTATAATACATCTTGTTATATGCTACTCCAAGTTCTCCACCTTGTAATTTTTATTCAAGAGTGCCTTGACTCCTTACACTTTTATATATATGATTACCTTGTTGAGTTCATGAAAAACTCTATTAGGATGTTGATTGGAATTACATGGAATTTATGATTTAATTAATAATGAATTATCATCTTTATGATATTGAGTTTTCCCATTTGTGATAAAGGTATTCAGACTTTCATTCATGTCCGTTAATCATGTGTTATAATTTTCCCCATGGGAATACACATTTTCTGTTTGTTTATTTCTAGGTACTTTGTGGTTTATAGTATTGATTATTTTTTACATCTTATAATTGGTTATTGTTGGTATGGAAGAACAATATAAGTTTTTAGATATGAATTTTAAATCCAGAAAATTTACTGAGCTCTATTATTAATTTATTTGTTAGAAGATTTAGATTTAGGAAATCATAGTGCCCGCAAAGAACAGTTTTGTCTCTTTCTTTGCACATTGCCACTTTTTTCATTTCCTGTTGAATTGGCTCAGACCACAAGTGAAATAATGAATAGTAGGGATGATAAAGGGCATTCTTGTCTTGTTCTTTATTGTAAAGAAATATTACTAATCTTTCATTGTATAAATGATTTGTTTGGACTCGACATGGTGGCACATGCCTTAAATTTCAGTGCTTTTGGAGGCTGAGACGGGAGGATCACTTGAGCCCAGATGTTCCAGGCTGCAGTGAGCTATGATGGCACCACTGCACTCCAGCCTGGGTGACAGAGAGAGACCCTATCCCTAAAAATAAAAATGATTTTTTTTGGTAAGTCTGATTTAACCGATATTAATCCTTTTGTCCTACTTTTAGTAACTTTTTTGTTGTTTTTCTAGCTTCTAAAGGTGACAGTTTAGTAAATTTATTCTAAATATTTTTTGCTTAATAGAAAAATAATTTTTAGGGCTATATATATTTCTTTGAATATACTTTGGCTGCATGCCATAGATTTTGGAAACCATTGTTCTAACTGCTATTAATTTTTATGTAGCCTCAAGTTGATATTTTGATTTAAATGTTGTTTGGAAATATGTTTCTCAAAAATTACTAAGTAGCTAGAAAATTTTATTTGGGGTTTCTGTTAATTGTTAATCTCTAGTTTCATTGCACTGTGGTCAGAGAATATAGTTTGTATAAGTGTTGCTTTTTGCATTATATGTGTGTGTATAAATAGTCAGTTTCTTGAAAGGATTCCATGGTCATTTATAAAAACGTAATATTCTCTGTTTTGGGGGCATATGTGATTTTAGATATATTCATTAAATCAAGATTATTCATGATGCTACTAGAATCCTCTATTTCTTCATGGCTATTTGATCCATCCAATTTTAAGGTTTTTTTTTTTTTGTAAGGGGTAATTTGAATTTAAAACTTTATGGAAATTTAAAACATACACAAAGTAGAGATGGCGATATAATAAATCCACATGTACCAATCATCCAGATTATCAATTATGAATATTAGACCACTTTTATTTCATCAACATACCCCCACTTTTGGGAGCATTTTGAAGCAAATCCCAGGTAACGTATCATTTTGCCAGTAAAATACTTCAGTTTAAAGCTTTAACAATTAATGACTTTTTCTTAAATAGTCATAACTGTAATACTTCTATCATAACTAACAAATGTAATCCTAACTCTCTAATATCATACAATATCCAATTCATGTTCAATTTTCCCCAATTATCTCAAAATTGTTTTCTTAAAATAGGTTTGTTTGAATTAAGATATGAATGAGTTTTACACATTATCTCTTTTAATTGTTATTAACTGTTCCTCCTCTCTTTTTAATGCAATTAATAGGAAAGTTTTTGAAATGGGTACAATTCTAATTCTGCCAAGTTTCTTGTTTTTCTTACAGTTTTTGCCTTATCATTATTTTACTTTTATTGTTGTTCTTTAATGCTTTTTATTTTTTACTGCATCTTTTTAAAGAAATTATTTCTTTGTTTCACTAAATCTGCTATAGTATTTCCTTGAGTGTGTTTTTTCTTTTACAATGGATTCACGTATGACAATGTTTCTTAGATACATTTGTTATAAATAAACAAATAAACACAAATACATACAGACACACATTTGTATCCTGTCCCCTAGAAGAAACCACTATTCTGGTACCACCACAGATTAGTTTTACCTATCCTGAAACTTCATATAAATGGAATCATACAGAGTGTTTTCTTTTGTGTCTGGCTTCTTTCAGTTAACATAAGGTCTATGAGATTTATTCATGTTTTTATTTTTATTTTTTTTTGAGATGGAATTTTGCTCTTGTTGCCCAGGCTGGAATCCAATGGCACGCTCTCGGCCCACCGCAACCTCCGCTCCTAGGTTCAAGTGATTCGCCGGATTACAGGCATGTGCCACCATGTCTGGCTAATTTTGTGTTTTTTTAGTAGAGACGAGGTTTCGCCATGTCGGTCAGTCTGGTCTTGAACTCCCGACCTTAGGTGGTCTGCCTGCTTCAGCCTACCAACGTGCTGGTATTATAGGTGTGAGCCACCATGCCCAGCAGAGATTTATTCATATTTTTGCATGTGTTAGTAGTTCTTTTTTATTGCTGTGAAGTATTCCATTGTATGAAATGGACTGCATCACGATTTATTCACTCTACAACTAGTGGACATTTGGGTTGTTTCCAGTTCGGGACTATGATGAATAGTGCTGCTAAGAAATTCTTGTCTGTCTTTGTTTATCTTTTGGTGGATATATGTATCCATTTCTATTAGTTGTATACCTAGATGTCAGGTTGCTGGACCATATAGGTGTATGTTTAATTCTTGTGGTTATGGGCAGAGTTTTCCATGGTGGATGGACAAATTTATACTCCTATCAACAGTCCCAGTTGCTCTGCATCCTCGTCAGCACTTGGTAGGTTTGGCCTTGTAAATTCCAGCCTTTCTGGTGGGTAGATTGTGGTTTTTATTTGCATTTCTCTGATGTGAAATTAGAACCTTTTAATATGCTTTTTGGCCAAAAAAAAAAAAAAAAAAAAAAAACAAAACCCCAAAACAAAAAAGCAACCATATTTGAGGGTTGATGTGCTAATTTAAAAATATTTCCACAAATAGGTTCAAGATGTTCCTTTCTCAGAACTTTAAAATTATTGATTCATTATTGTCTGAGATTTTAGCACGTAGTGTTACAGATGAAAAAAATCTTATTTTTCTTTCCATTGTTGGCAACAAATATATTATTTACTAGTCTGGAAGCTTATAGGATATAATCTTTATTTTTAATATCCAAAAATTTTACCAGGAGATTTTTAATGTGTGTGTTTTTGTGTGTCTTCTTTTCATTTGTTTTTTCTTCATCTGGTGGGCACTTTTTGTTTAAAAATTCAAGCAGAAGAAATGCTCAGAGAAACTTTTTCCCTTTTTCCCCCACCATTTCCTTGTGTCTGTCTTTCTGGTTTTATTATACAAATATACAGATAGTGAATCTTATGGATTTATCTTCCATATCTTATTTCTTTCTCTTATAGGTTGTTACTTTTCCCATCTCTCTGTCCTTGAGGAATTCCTCAAGTTGGTCTTTTAAATCAATAATTTCATTTTCAGCCATGTTTCGTGTTGCTACTCACTGCTTCTATGAATCTTTCTGTTTCATCCATTATGCTTTCAATTTCAAGGATTTTTTCCTTTCTTGCTCTCTTTTTCTGAAGTGGTATGCTATCACTCCATAAAATCAATCTTACTGAGCATACCAATTGGAATTTAATCTTTCCTTCCATTCCTTCATTGCCATTTTTAAATTAGAGGCCATTTGTTCTAATTGGTCAGCTTGCTGAGATGCTGGTTATCCTTATTTTTTTTTTCTGTTCACGTTTATAAATGGAGGTGTAGATTCATTTATATTGGTAGCTGATGTGGGCGTTTCCAGCAACTGCCTTGTTCTTTATACTCTAGCTATCTTTTCCAAGAGCTTAAGGGTCCATGGGCAGGGTTTATCCGCAGCCCAGTGACTAGAGGATGAAGCAATAGGTGGATTTTATTTCAGGGTGCTTGGGCTTGGGCCAGAAGCGAAAAGAGGAGGTTAACCTTTCTCTTCTCTCACTCCATCAGGGTAAGGTGGGTAGCTCAAAGCTACTATGGAGGAAATCCCCAGTTGTCCAATTGTAGTCAGTAAAAAGAGAATGAGGTGAGTGCCTGAGCTGGTGGCTCCCTAATGGATTTAAAGCAGAGCTTTATGAACACTTTCTTTTGTTCTCAGGTCAACCTGCCTAAACCTGCTGTTGAGGTCTCAAGAGGGTCTTTTTGCTCGGTTGAAAAAATGTTATCGCAGAAAATAAGGAAGTAATTCCAATGAAGGTCAAAAAAAATTAGGACATGTTTCTTTTGTAAGAGTTTCCCTCCCACTCAGTATCTGCTATAATGGCCCCAAGTTGTCCCTCCCTGATCTCTCTCTGGCCCTCCTGCTTGTGTTAGAAACCTCCCAGAACAAATGCTCTGCCTCATTTAGGAGACAGTCCACTCCTGAGGCCCTGTGGCAAACAGAGAGCCTTTCAGGTGAAAAGAACACTCTCATGTTGAATTCTCCAGTTTTCTCGACTCCCCCACAGCTGGGCGATCCAGGGTCCCCTTGGCCTGACACTCTGACCCTGGCGGCCTTCTGCTGCTCTACTAGGGACAGCCATCCACTCCTCCCCTGACAAGGATCAACCTTTGACATGACAGTCAAGCCTTCAGCCATTGATTGTCAATCTGACCCCATCTGCTTTATATCTTCCCAAAATTCCTGTACCTGTCTGCTGCATTGAGAATGCCCTGGCTTGTTTTCCATGACTGCTACAGACTTTTGCATCTATTTTTTATTTCTTTGGTAATTTCAGTGGGATGTAAAGAGCGAAGAGAAGGAGGAGAGTAATCAATTCACCATTCTGAAATGCTGCCACATGAGCAGGAATCTTTCCCCATCTCTTTGCTCTTTGCCTATTAACTAGTCTTCTCTTCATATCTTATTCATAGGGATCATGGTTTATTGAGTTTTATTGAGTGCACATAGCAGATGCTGTTTAAAATTTACTTCTGTTTTGTGAAATACATCATTTTCTATAAGTTTCCTCTGACTCTTGAATTCTTGCATTTTTTTTCAAATGCTACAAAGAAAAGCAAATCAAGCAAACAACTGGTACACAAGTAGTGTGTTCACAGAACCTTTGACATTAAAAAAAATGCACCTCTGTTTCCTATAATAGATTGAATGTCCTTTATAGGCACCCACCTCATTGAGTAGTGAAGGTAACTTACTAATATCACAGTCTTCCACACTTAAAAGTCTCTTTTCAGTTTAAATAGTCATCTAGTTTTCTCACTCAGGGTGATTTCAATGATAAACATGATTTATTTAGGTAAACATGCAGGCTGTCAGAATTCTGCCTGTTCTTCTTTCTCCTCTTCAAGTAGACATCTGGCTATATAAGGGCTTACTATAGAGTCATACTTTGGAGATATTGTGGGTTCTGTTCTAGACCACCACAATTAAGTGACTATTACAATAAAGTGATATTTTTGGTTTTCTAGTGCATATAAAAGGAAATTTTTGGTTTCCTAGTGCATATAAAAGTTATATGTACACTCTATTGTAGTATATTAAGCTTGTAATAGCATTACATCTGAAAAATGTACATACCTTAATTAAAAAATACTTTATTGCTAAAAAATGCTACTAATCATCTGAGGCTTCAGGAAGTTGTAACATTTTTGCTGGTGGAGGGTCTTGCCTAGTTGTTGAAGGCTACTAACTAATCAGGGTGGTGGTTACTGGAGATTGGGTTAGCCATGGCAATGTCTTCAAATAAGATGATGGTGAAGTTTGCCACATCAATGGACTCTCCTTTTATGAAAGATTTCTCATAGCATGCAGTGCTGGTTTTTTGACAGCATTTTACCCATAGTAGAACTTCTTTAAAAATTAGAGTCAGTCCTCTCAAACTCTGCTGCTGCTTTATCAATTAAGTGTATGTAATAATCTAAATCCTTGGATGTCATTTCAACAAGGTTCACATCTTCAAGGAACCACTTTCTTTGCTCATCCATAAAAGGCCACTCTTCATCTGTTCAAGTTTGATAATGAGATTACAACAATTCAGTCATATCTTCAGGTTCTACTTCTAATTCTAGCTCTCTTGCTATTTCTACCACATCTGCGGTTACTTCCCCCACTGAGTCTTGAACTCCTGAAAGTCATCCATGAGGCTGGAATTAATCTCTTCCAAACTCCTGTCGGTGTTGGCACATTGACTTCCTTCCACGAATCATGAATGTTCTTAATGGCATCTAGAATGATAAATTCCTTGCAGAGGTTTTCAATTTACTTTGCCCAAATCCATCAGAAGAATCACAATCTATGGCAGCTAGAGCCTTACAAAATGTATTTCTTAAATAATGAGATGCGAAAGTTGTTCTCTTTCATATGGTAAGCATAAGCTGGGCTTACCCCAGGGCCCCACAGCTTCCTTCATGTTATGCTGGAAAGGGAGCTACTGGCCCCATATTCTGAGCTCCTCACATTTAGCAGGGTACAGGTTCAGTATCCCTAATTTGAAGATTCAAATTCTGAAATGTTACAAAATCTGAAACTTTTTTTTTGTTTGTTTTTTTCGAGACGGAGTCTTGCTCTGTCACCCAGGCTGGAGTGCAGTGGCGCGATCTCGACTCACTGCAATCTCTGCCTCCTGGGTTCAAGCAATTCTCTCCCGAGTGGCTGGGATTACAGGCGCCCGCTGCCACGCCTGGCTAATTTTTGTATTTTTAGTAGAGACAGGGTTTCACCATCTTGGCCAGGCTGGTCTTGAACTCTTGACCTCGTGATCCACCCGCCTCGGCCTCCGAAAGTGCTGGGATTACAGGCGTGAGCCACCACACCGGGTTCAAAATCTGAAACTTTTTTTGAGTGCTGACATGATAGTCAAAGAAAAGGCTCATTGGAACATTTTGGATTTTCAGATTAGAGATGCTTAGGTAGTCAATATAATGCAAACATTTCTTTTCTTTTTTTTTTTAATTGAGACAGGGTCTCACTCTGTCGCCCAACCTGGAGCGCAGTGGTGATCTCAGCTCACTGCAAGCTCCCCATCCCAGGTTCATGCTATCCTCCTGCCTCAGCCTCCCGAGTAGCTGGGACTACAGGCACCCGCCACCATGCCCGGCTAATTTTTTGTAGTTTTTTTTTTAGTAGAGACGGGGTTTCACCGTGTTAGCCAGGATGGTCTCGATCTCCTGACCTTGTGATCTGCCCACCTTGGCCTCCCAAAGTGCTGGGATTACAGTTGTGAGCCACCGTGCCCAGCCTAATGCAAACATTTCAAAATCTGAACACTCCTGGTCCCAAGCGCTTCAGATAAAGGACACTCCACCTATATTTTGAAAGCCCCTAAGGTGTACACGTTAGTTGACCTTGAGTTGGGTGAGGCTGGGAAACAAGATCCTGCCACCTGATATCCCCACTCTCCTGTCTCCTTTTTCTTTCCCACAAGACCCCCTCCCCTGCCAAACCTGGAAGGGACAGGTTTCAGGGTTTCTGGGTCTTTTACATCAATGTTTTATGTTCATTCTGGAACTGTGGTTGCTGGTCACACCAAGGTGAATACAGAGTTGGAGAATAAGTGTTAGGAAACCTCTAAAGCAATGTGACGCTGCAGTGTGTTTAAGTGTGTGACAGTGTACTCTCTCTTTGAGCAGGGCATAGGCCAGTTATGTGTGAGTCATACGCATTGCATGCTGAGTGCTGACCAGGCAAACCATGTTCAGGTCCATGAAAGACTGGAAATTTAGGAAGAAAGCCAACAACAGGTCATTCACTGCAAATTCACGGCCTGGCCACCACAAGGGTTCATGTGTAGGCATCCATTCTTCCATTGAAACTCTATGATTTTGATATTCTGATGCAAATTAAAGGATGTTAAAATATCCTTTGTTCCTATGGCATTTTGGCTTTGAAAAGCAATATCGTCTTGACTAAAAAATTCTGATATGGTGCATGCTAGTGAAAAGCTGAATGAGCCATTCTTTCTTTTTGCATTCCTGGTATAGTGTGCTTTGGGCAACTAGGAAGAAGGTTAGCTGCGCAAAAATACAAAAAATACATTACATGGAGTTCTTAAAAAATCCCTTTTTAAATTGGTCTCAAACAAAGAGAGATCTATCCAGGTTGGAAAATGCTAAGTATTAAAATTCTCCTTTCACCTCAGGCTGGAAGGCCCTGTGTTGAAGTAAGGTAAGAGGAGCAATTAGGGTGACAGGATAAGCATCTGTAAGGATGGGCAGTAGGACTCCTGGTGGTGTTCAGAATTATTTGAATGACTTGGAACTAACGTTCTTTAATTAATAAAGCTTAATGAGTTACTTTCTAGATACTTTTATAGACATTCCCCAAATTAATTAATTAATTTCTAGAATGACTTTCTATAATTCTTAAGTTGGTAGGATTGTGTAAGGTAGAAAATCAATTCTGTTTCCAGATCCGCAGCAGTGGAATCATACAGTGCATCTTGCTGTGCAGGAAAGTGTGATGATGTGTCTCTAAATGATTCTTGGAAGGCAGGGGCAGTGTCTCCATTGATAAGGAGGAGTACTTTTAGTTCCTATTACTTCAGTATTCACAACCTCCCACAAACATAAGCACGCACTCACACACTTCTGTGCTGGGATTACAGATGTGAGCCACCATGCCTGGCCAGTCATACCCTTTTTTACTCCTGATGTTGGTAATATTCTTTCTCATTTGCTTCATCAGTTTATCAATCTTATTTATCTTTTAAAATAATTAGTTCTTAACTTTGTTGTATGATTTCTATTTCATAGATTTCCTTCCTTATCTTTATTATTTCCTTCCTTTGATTTTCTTTGGGTTTTGTTTGCTATTCTTTTTTTTAACCTTACTAAGTTGGAAGCTTACATCACTAATTTTAGACTTTTCTTCTTTTCTAACATATGCATTTGGAGCTATAAATGTTCCTCTTAGTAATGTTTTGGCTGTAAGCCATAAGCTCAAAGTATTTTCTAATTTACGTTGTGATTTATTCTTTGACTTATTGATATTTAAAAGTGTGTTGCTTAATTTGGCTGGGTGCAGTGGCTCATGCCTATAATCTCAGCACTCCAGGAGGCTGAGGCGGGTGGATCACCTGAAGTCAGGAGTTTGAGACTAGCCTGGCCAACATGATGAAACCCCATCTCTACTAAAAATACAAAAGTTAGCCGGGCACGGTGGCACACACCTGTAGTCCCAGCTACTCAGGAGGCTGAGGAAGGAGAATTGCTTGAACCCTGGAGGCAGAGGTTACAGTGAGCCGAGATGGTGCCACTGCACTCCATCCTGGGCCACAGAGCAAGATTCCATCTCAAAAAAAGAAAAAAAACAGTGTGTTGGTTAATTTCCAAGCATTTAGAGATTTGTTTTTGGTGTGTGTGTCTTCTTGTTATTGCTATCTAGCTTAATTGTGCTCTGGAGCCTGATCACTACTTCTCTGTGCCTACCTCTCTCCAGGCTCACATGGGCAGTCTTTAAGATGGCTCAGTCCTGCACGGTCAAGCCCTCAGTGCTCCCTCATTATCTCATGCACCTTGCCCCATCCAAATCTAGGCTAGAAGAAGAGAAATTGAATGACAGAGCCTTGCCACCTTCTCTTTCTCTGTCTTTTATCATCATCCCTGCCATTTTTATCCTGCAATTAAAAAAAAAAAAAAGAAAGAAAAAAAAAAAAAAAGAAAAAACTTCTCCTGTGTCAACTTCTTCCTGAATGCAGCTAATACCTCATTAAGGACATAAACATGGCTCTACACCATGGGAGAAATTTATGAGCCAACTCCTCTAAATTGGTCCGTGATATGCTAAATAAAGAAGGAAATAAGGGAGTTTGGAAAATTTCTTCTCTAGAAAATAGCTGGCTTGCAAGACTATTATTCTGCTGCATAATCGTATGTTTGATTGTCAGGAACGAACTATTCCTGTGGCCTTTTTTCCTGCATGCCTCCTGTAACAGTCTAACCTCCTTCCAGGCGGAGTGTTGCCCAGGATGAACTAGGCTGAAAGTCACATACCCAGGAATGAGAAAGAGAAAAGCATACTCACTTTTATTTGAAAAATTTCCATCTTACAACAAGAGAAAAGTCTGGGCACATTGAGAATAGCAGCTGCGATCTGTGCATAATTTATATTTTGGAAGAGGTTTTTCCATTCACGGCGTTGTTTAAGCATGAACAATTGGGCTGTTACGGTTATGAGGCTAAGCAGGTTCACAAAGGTCCCAGTCTCAGGTACTTGGATGACGTGGAGCTTCTGGGGCCACAGTGGGACCTGGCCATGGGGATCAGCCATGGTTCTGGTTGTGGTTGGAGAGAAAGACTAGGGATGGGTGTAAGTGGAGTGAGGCTATAGGAGTAGGGGGTATCTGACTGTGACAAGCCCGGAATGCTGGCGACATGCAACTGCTCAATGGAGAGATGAGAGTTGTGAACCAGGCAGTGAGGATGTGCCATGTGGGAAATTATTCTGGACCAAAAGAGGTAACCCCTGGCTTCTGCATACCTCCCTGCCCCCAATCCTTTTGAATAACAGAGGAATCGCTTACAGAGTCTCATGTATTTAGAGATATCCAGTTATCTTAGATCAGACCCATGGCCAAAGAAATGCTCAGGAAATCGAGCTCATGTTTCTAACCTGATTGTAATTTCATCAGTGGCCCCTGTGTAATTATTTCCCTTTTATTTTACTTAACACTAACAAACAGCCTGTAATGAATTTTGTTTTGTTTTGTTTTGTTTTTAATGGAGAGAATCAATCTTTCTTCTCCAAATAATGAAGTTGAGTAGAACACCATGCATGAGCAGCAGAGTTGTCCTGGCACAACTGCTGTTGCTCAAGGTGCTCTTTTTCTTCAAGCCCTTTAAAGCCCCAACAACAGCCTTAGGCCCAGGCCTCCCTGAACCTGTGCTGTTCTGTCTGTGCCCTGAAGCCCCCAGATAAAACTCTCCATCTCCCCAAAGCACCAGCAGGTAGTTTATCTTTCACAAGACAGTCAGGTAGACTCAGGTGTGTATGCCTTTGCAGTGATTTCCCATGACCATAGTTAAAATCCCAAAACCCTTCCCAAGTGAAAAACAGAAGCCGGACTACTTAAAGAATGTTCGTTGGAAATTCAGGTACTGGGCATAATGTCCAGGCTCAGGTTCTGGCTCCCTAACTACCAGCAGTGTGATATTAGACGAACAATGCAACTTCCTTTTTTTTTTTTTTTTTTTTTTTTTTTTTGAGGTGGAGTCTTGCTCTTATCACCCAGGCTGGATTGCAGTGGCGTGATCTTGGCTCACTGCAACCTCCACCTCCCGAGTTCAAGCAATTCTCTGCCTCAGGCTCCTGAGTAGCTGGGATTATAGGCGCCCACTACCACGCCTGGCTAATTTTTGTATTTTTAGTAGAGAGATAGGTTTCACCATCTTGGCCAGGCTGGTCTTGAACTCCTGACCTCGTGATCCACCTGCCTCAGCCTCTGAAAGTGCTGGGATTACAGGCATGAGGCACTGTGCCTGGCCAATGCAACTTCTTTAAGTCTCTGTTTCCTTATCTTTCAAAAGGAGAAAATAATATCCCAGTGAATTTCATTGGATCTCTGGGAGGAATAAATGACAATATATTTCTAAAGTGCTTAGCATTGTTACTTAGCATACTAACATATTTACTCAATTAAAATATTAGCTGTCGTTCTTGCTTTTGTTCTTACAGTTTCCCTCTCTAGGTGCCCAAGCCTCCAATCTGGCTGCTGGAATACAGGATGCTTCTATCCTTCAGGCTGCAAACTGCCTGGCTCTTGGTGACTTCCACAGAAAACAGCTGCTGGTTACCTGTAACAAGGAGACATCACAGAATGACCAAGTCTCCCAAGGATTCTTCCTCCCTGATCAAAGTGAGCTCAGAGGGCTGGGGGCTGCACCATGCCAGGCTTGGATTCTGCCCTACAAAAAGACTGGGGGAGTTAGACAAGCCCACTTCCCCCACAACGACTCAGACAAACAAAGGCAACCTGCAAGTCACTGACTTGGCTGTCTTGTGGAGTAATTAATCTCCCTGAAATTAATGGCACCTCAAAGGCAGGCAGCTGCAGTGGCTGTGCACATCTGAACTGCAGGATTCATCTGCATCCATGAAGACATTTAACAGGACAGATGACACCCTGTGGGTGCCCATGGCCCTCGGGAACCCATACAACTTGCCCACGGGTTCCATAAGCGCGCAGGAATGGGATCACCACCATGGGGCTCCCTGCCTACCTCCTCCATTCCCATTAACAGAGGTAAAAAAGCTGTCCCTCAGAAGAGGAGCAAGCCTGAGGTGGAGAAGCTAAGTGACCTTGAGCAAGTGAGTGAGCCTCGGTCTTCTCCAGCAAAACCAGCACATTGCTTTGGAGGATTAGGTCCTTTGTGTGCAGAGCATCATTCAGAAATAAGAAAACAAAGAAAACCCAGCCATCTTACTTCAATGCATCTACCAACTTCTTGGGGGAAGGCTTTACAGATAGAGATTGATTATGGAAACCTGACATTTTAGAGGCTGTTTGTCCGAGACCAGGGGACATTTGGATGAAATTTAGAAAACAAATGATTAAATATGTTTTATTTTCATTCAAGCAATGGGCTAAATCAGTAGAATGATTAGGGTCAGGGATGGGTGGGAATCAGGGGAGAGGTTGGCTCAGGGATAGGGTGAGACAGGGCTGTGTATTACACACAGCATGCTGAAATAACATGTATTATTGTGCAATTTGAACATGCTCTTTTTTTTCTTTTTTCTTTTTTTTTTTGAGATGGAGTTTTGCTCTGTTGCCCAGGCTGGAGTGCAGTGGTACAATCTCAGCTCACTGCAATGTCTACCTCCTGGGTTCAGGTGATTCTCCTGCCTTAGCCTCCTGAGTAGTTGGGAATACAGGTGCATGCCACTGCACCCGGCTAATGTTTGTATTTTTGGTGAGATGGGGTTTCACCATGTCTCAAACTCCTGACCTCAGGTGATCTGCCAGCCTTGGCCTCCCAAAGTGCTGGGATTATAGGCGTGAGCCACTGCTCCTGGCTTGAGCATGCTCTTTTGATGGGGCTGTGTTCCATCGCCTGGGTCAAAATGTCCCTTTTATCTAAACAGTTGCACAGTGCACAATCACTCAGGCCAGTTGTGGACAGAAACCTGCCGTGTTTTGTTTCCTGCTTTTGGGGAATGGTCTTCTTCAATGAAGCAGTGACAGCAAGATGCAGACAGCAGCAGGCTGAGGTTCAGTCCCCGGAGTTTGAGTTATGACTCTGCCCCCTGGTGGCTGGGTGACCTTGGGCAGGCTGCATGACTTCTCTGTGTCAACCAGGGCTCTTCCTCTGCCTCTCAGCTGCTCTTCCCTGGAGGGTTGTGGGAGAGGCAAGGAAAGGGGCCCTTGTGGTAGTTCAGCTACTGAATCACAAGGCAGCCCTTCCAGCCTGGCAGAGCAGATGGAAAACTGGCCTGTGTTCCTCTGTTCAGGGTGTCCTATGGAGTCAACCCTTAGGGGCTGGCAGGACCTAATAGCCTGAGCCCCAGAAGCCTGGGGGAAACTTTTCTCTCTCCAGGTACCCAAAGTACATCATAAGGCCAGCTGCAGAAGGGATGCAGGTCAGGTGCCCTCCCAATCCAGGGGCCGAGGTGCGCATGTGACCCTGGTGGAGTGCTGGCCAAGATGGCTGGCATCCTTGGCTTAGCATCTCCGAAAGAGCTCGCCCTAAATTGTGCTCATTTGCATAACCTAGTTGTGGGCTTGGTTGACAGGGACAGCAAGCATACTGGGAGTGGCGTAACGAGACTGTGGAAGGCTGCAGGGGAAATCAAGTCCCAGTTGCTATTTTCAGACTTAACTCTCTCCTGAGGGCCAATCTTGCCAGTTGGACATCTTCACTGGGATGTCCTGCGCTGTTGCTCTTGGCTCCATAAAGTTGTTATCGTGTAGTTCTGTAGTTACGACCCAGAACCACCTCCCCTCTACCCACCTGCCACTATCACAGGACTACCCTACCAATCCCTTCTTCTCCTCAACAGGCTTCAGTGTGGCTCTGCCCCTCACTGACTGGGTAGCCTGACACAAATCATTCATCCCTTTGAACCTCCGCTTGCTCATTTGCAAAATGGGGATACTAAGTAACTACCTCATGGGATGATGATGAGGACTTAGAGGAATTAATATACATAAAGCACTTAGAAGAGTGTCAGGTTGCTAGTCAGCACTATGTAAATATCCCTCTACCAGCTTTCCATCTGAACTTACCTTGTATTGGGAACCATACTAGATCCTGCAAGTTCAAACTCTTAGCACCACATTTCCCAGAATATGCTTGATGGAACAGGGTGGGGAACACCCCAGTGATGGTCAGCCTTTTGGGAAACACTCTATGTCATGGTCTCCTCTGCGATACTCTCACTGCATTTGAAAAAGGAACATCTTCCTTTTGCTTCCTTTCAAGGTTGGCCCATGCTCGTTTCTGTACAGACATAAATAAGAATGGTTTCTACTTTTTTTTAATGGTGGGAAACAAAACGATTAAAATCATGACACATGAAAATCATGTGACATTGGGATTTCAGCGAATGTACAGTTCTACGAGAACACAGCAATGCCTGTTCATTTACACACTGTCTATGGCTACCTTTGCACTATGACAGGCAGAATTGAGTAGTTGGGACAGACACTATCTAGTTTTGCAGTCATGGTAATGCATAATGATGTTTCCATCAACCACGGTGGTCCTGTAAGATTATAATGGAGCTGAGCCAGGCGCGGTGGCTCACACCTATAATCCCAGCACTTTGGGAGACTGAGGTGGGTGGATCACCTGAGGTCAGGAGTTCGAGACCAGCCCGGGCAACATGGTGGAACCCCCATCTCTGCTAAACATATAAATATTAGCCAGGCGTGGTGGTGTGCACCTGTAGTCCCAGCTACTCAGGAGGCTGAGACAGGAAAATTACTTGAACTCAGGAGGCAGAGTTTGCAGTGAGCGGATATCGTGCCACTGCACTCCAGTCTGGGTGATATAGCTGGATTCTGTCTCAAAAAAACAAAACAAAACAAAAAAAAACCCCCAAAGATTATAATGGAGCTGAAAAATTTCTATCACTTAGTGGCATGGTAGCCCTGTTAACATGATAGTGCAATGCATTACTCACGTGTTTGTGGCACTGTTGGTGTCAACAAACCCACAGCACTGTCAGTTACATAAAAGCATCACACTTAAAATTGTGTCTAGTACATATACAAAAATGTTACTGGTTTATGTATTTGGTATACTATTTATTGTTATTTAAGAGGATACTCCTTCTGCTTGTTAAGAAAATAGTTAATTATACAACAGCCTCAGGCAGGTCCTTCTGGAAGTATTCCAGAAGCAGGCATTGTTATCTTAGGAGATGACAGCTCCATGTGTGTTACTGCCCCTGAAGACCTTCCAGTGGGACAGGATAAATGAAAGAAAGATATGTTGATGCTCCTGACCCTGTAGGCCCAGGCTCATGTGAGTGTTTGTGTCTTCGTTTTTAACAAAAAAATTAACGGTTATAAAGCAAAAGTACAAAATTTTAAGTAGAAAACACCTTAGAGAATAAGACTATAAGAAAGAAAATATTTTTGTACAATATTTTGCATAATATGTTTGTGTTTCAAGTTAATATTATTACAAAACAGTAAAAAAGTTAAAACAGGCTGGGCGCAGTGGCTCATGCCTGTAATCCCAGCACTTTGGGAGGCTGAGGCAGGCAGATCACCTGAGGTCAGGAGTTCGAGACCAGCCTGGCCAACATGGCAAAATCCCATCTCTACTAAAAATACAAAAATTAGCTGGGTGTGGTGGCACGCGCCTGTAGTCCCAGCTACTCAGGAGACTGAGGCAGGAGAATCGCTTGAACCCGGGAGGTGGATGTTACAGTGAGCTGAGATTGCGCCACCGCATTCAAGCCTGGGAGACAGAGTGAGACGCCATCTCAAAAAAAAAAAAAAAAAAGAAAAATTTAAAACAATTTAAGTTTATAAAACAAAACACTACAGTAAGCTGTTAATTTATTATGGAAGAAACAAAAATTTTAAAATACACTTAGTGTAGCCTAAGTGTACAGTGTTTATAAAGCCTGTACCAGTGCACAGTAATGTCCTAGGCCAAATTCACTCACCACTCACTCAGTGATTCACCCAGAGCAACTTCCAGTCCTGCAAGTTCCATTTATGGTAAGTATCCTGCACAGCTGTACCACTTCTTTTCTTTTATACCATATTTTTACTGTACCTTTTCTATGTTTAGATATGTTCAGATATATAAATACTTAACATTGTGTTACAATTGTGTCATGATTTTTATGTGTCATGACTTCGATCTTTTATTGTTTTCAACCATTTAAACATGTAGAAACCATTCTTATTTCATGGGCTGTACAATAACAAGCAGCAGGCAGACTTTGCCCAACCGTGTTAAACCCAGTGAACAAGTTCTACCGTTGCCTACAGTATTCAGTACAGTAACATAGTGCACAGGCCTATAGTCTAGGAGCAATGGGCTATACCGTATAGCCTAGGTGTGTAGTAGGCTCTACCATCTAGGTCTGTGTAAGTACATGCTATGATGTTCACATAACGACGACATCCCCTGAGAATGCATTTCTCAGAACGGATCCCCGTTGTTAAGCACCACATGACTGAATTGAACTGAATCTTCCGTTTTCTTTCAAGTCACACCTGGTGGCATCCCGAGCAGAGTCAGCGACAGAGCAGTGGAGTGTCAGAGCTCTCCTTGACCTCTTGATTTTTGCTAACACCTATGCCCGTGCCAGTCCTGAAGGCTCTGCCATCTGAAGCCCTTCCCACCAGCTCTGGCTTTCCAGGTCCTCCCTGAGCCCCACAGTCCTCTGTGCCTGGGTCCCTTGTATGGTCTCTTGCTCCCCACCTCTCCACTCTACGCCCTCTGGCGACCACCCACCCCAAATTGCTGCATTAATCACTGTGATGGTTAATGCTGAGTGTCAACTTGATTGGATTGAAGGATACAAAGTATTGATCCTGGGTGTGTCTGTGAGGGTGTTGCCAAAAGAGATGAACATTTGAGTCAGTGGGCTGGAAAAGGCAGACTCACCCTTAATCTGGTGGGCACAATCTAATGAGCTGCCGGTGATTATAAAGCAGGCAGAAAAATGTGAAAAGGAGAGATGGGTGTAGCTTCCCAGCCTACATCTTTCTCCCATGTTGGGTGCCTCCTGCCCTCTAACATTGGATTCCAAGTTCTTCAGTTTTGGGACTTACACTGGCTCTCCTTGCTCCTCAGCTTGCAGTGAACCTATTGTGGGACCTTATGATTGTGTAAGTTAATACTTAAAAAACTCATTTATATATATATATATTTCCTATTAGTTCTGTCCCTCTAAGAGAACCCAGACTAATACAATCACCAACTTGCTACAGCTCCCCATCATCCACAGAGTCCAGTTCCTTTGGGCAAGCATTCAAGGAACACCATGCTCTGGCTCCACCCAAGCCTCCCTGTCTCCTTGTGATGTCTATTGTATTTTTATCTTGTTTGGCAGTTAAAAAAATTAAATCTTTTTTATTATTGATAATTTGCTGTTATTTTCTCATCCCAAATATTCACTTTTGTGCTTACTTTTGTTTTCATAATTTTATATTACTTTATTTACTTATTTATTTTTGAGATAGAGTTTTGCTTTTGTTGCCCAGGCTGGAATGCAATGGCACAATCTCGGCTCACCGCAACCTCTGCCTCCCAGGTTCAAACAATTCTCCTGCCTCAGCCTCCTGAGTAGCTGGGATTACAGGCACGCACCAACAGGCCTAGCTAATTTTGTATTTTCAGTAGAGACGGGGTTTCACCACATTGGTCAGGCTGGTCTCAAACTCCTGACCTCAGGTGATCTGCCTGCCTCGGCCTCCCAAAGTGCTGGGATTACAGGCAGGAGCCACCGCGCCTGGACTGTATTACTTTATTAAGGGGGGCTCCCTGCCCATAAAACCTGAATTTGCCCCGTCCCTCATCTCCAAGTAGGACCAAGGTCTCCCTCTTTCTACTACTCTGTTTTCCTGTTCTGTCAGGTATCCCAGATTGGAACATGGCCTAGGTCCCCTAGCAGGTACACAAGCCTGCACTATTTGTTAAATTGAATTGCATGCTTGACTTACTGTTGTGGGCCTGCCAACAACCCCCACCACCGACCAAATAAAAAGCTCTTAGCAATGGAATCAGTTCCTAATCACTGTGTAGACTGGAGTCTCTCCCGAAGACTCTTCTGGAAGTCCTGAGAACTTTCCAGACATCTGTTAAGGGGAAGCTAATTTGGAATTTGGAAGCTAATTTGTTTAACTGATTCATTGATAAGAGCTCTTGAAAATGCATCTGCTTATTGGAGACACTTTGTACAAGATATAAAAATCAGTGGCAAATGTCACATTCAAGGGAAGATAAATCCAGTGAATAAAGACTTCAGTAGCTGTTAATGAGGGATGTTATTTCCTAATAACCAGACAGCCATATGAATCTCAGTCAGAGCACCCAGATATCCTGGTACCTAGAGAATCCCCAGGACAAAGCTGGCTTCCTTTGCCTTTTCATCCTGCTCTGTGCCAGGCTGTGAGGGGAACCCACAAGGGAGACAAGTTCTACAGAGATAAGCTCTACTGCAGAGAAAGTGCGGAAATGCTGCTGCTCATGGAATCCTTAAACTGGCATGTGATACACATTTTGTTGATCCTCCTTGCACCCTCACCATCCCTTGTGAGGGAAGTCTGTTATCCCTGTGTTATAAACAAAGAGATGGGGGCAATTACCAGCCAACAAGAGTTAAGAGATGGAGATGAGAGCTGTGCGTGCATCTGTGGGCAGAAAACAGAAAAGCCCCATGTGTGACTCCCTAGACCACTCTCCAGGGTCAGGATTCAGGAGCTAAGGGAAAAAGGGGCCCCGCAGCACCACTGTCTGAGAAGGATTCTCTTCCTTTCCTGCCTCCTGTTCCTTCTTTTCTCATATATTATTCTCCAAACACTGGGCTTCTCAAACGAAATAGGAACTTTTTCCCTTTTCTTTTCTTTGTTCAACAGACCTTTCTACGTAGAGGCCCCTAGGAAATCTTTCAGGACCACCTTCAAGAATCACCTGCTCTGATCTGAACTGAGGACCCCCTTTTGGGTTTCTGATGCCTCTTGGTTTTACATGCTCAGACATGTAAGGGCTTCAGCTGCCATGAGGGCAGGGGCCCCCCATTCTCCTTTGCTTCTCTGCTCTGCAGGGCAAGGTGGGTACTCAGTGACCATGCACAGTGAGGACAGCAAGCACAGCTCTGTGTCCTACCCTCCCCCACAGAGCTGGGATGATGGAATAGGGCTTCATGACTGGAGAGACCCCAGGTGCCCACAGAGTTCAGGTGCACTGGCCCTTGGGGGAAACAGCTGCTTGTTGGCCTACCCTCCCTTCCACCCACAGCACCGTTTCCTGGAAACCTGCCTAGTGCAGATTGAACAAAGAGAAGCAGAAACACCAAAGTCCAATTCTTCCCATCCCACCCATAGAAAAACCCACATATGCAAAACGATAAGCCCTTTCCCCTGCCTGGCTTCACCTTCCAAAACACTTTCACATCCATATCCCACTTTTTCATTCCAATAACACCCTTGTGAGGTAGGCAGAGCAGTGAGCATTCCTGTTTTATAGACAAGGAAACCGAGGCTCAGAGAGGCTACCTAGTCTGGACAGGACATTCCTGTTTTATGGATGAGAAACTGAGTGCCTTTATTCTGTTATGTAGGTTGAGAAGACTTGGGGACACCCTAAGAGAGACAGAGAGGCTGCACGAGTGACTATCCCCTATGCTGAAAGGCAGGAAGGAGAGGGGAGGTCCGAAAATAAGTTCCTGCACCGCAGGTGTCCTCTTTGCTTTCAGGACTTGATGGCAAGTTAGATGTCTTTGAAATGGGCAGAAACTCTCCTGGCCCACAAGGGGGCTCCTGTGAGCCCGGGCAAGAAGTTAAACAATGTGGAAGCCTCACCATTGAGATCTCAGGGTTTAGGCACGCTGGGCAGGAAGGGGAGGCAGAGATATGGCCCCATCTGGCTCCTCCTCAACCAGAACTGCTCCGAATTGTCTGTTTTCTAGATTGGGGTATCACAGGGGACTGTGTTTGAAACAAGTTCGACCTCCCCTGGAGTTTGCAAATTTGCATAAACAATGCCTCACTAGTCAATGCCGAGGGAGGAGCGTGTAAACCCTAGGTCACAACACAGGGCCCTCTGGTAGAGCGGGGCAAAGCTATGCTATGTTTGGCTGCAGACTGGCTTTACGTTTAATTTTGTTTTACCTTGAAAGAGATGGCCCTTGGCGAATTTCACATAAAATTCAGGATTTCTGCTATTGGAAAATTTTCTGGCTACACTGGGGTTGCCTTTCTGTCCCACAATGCGCAGGTAGAGCTGAGCTGCCAGAGTCCCCTTCACACTACTCATGGAGTTGGCTTTTCACAGTCCCCACCACTCCCTATGACTCAGACCCAGCCAGCGTTGGTCATTTATGTCATCTGCCCAGCCTCTGTAGGCATCTGATTTCATCATCTCATGCATGTGTGGCTTTAAAGAAGTAGGCTGTGAGTTAGAACTTCCAATCTTTGTTGCACAGGGAGGTCAGGAGCCTTGGACTTGTGAAATACTTGATCTGTGACCACATGAGCTGCAGCTTCCGTCTGCCAACCCTCTGATTCCTTTGAACTACCTCCTCTTCACTCAGGAAGGAAGCCATGCCAAGTGCATCTGCCCGTTTCCCTTGACCCTCCCCCAGAACAGATGCCAGTCAGTGCTGCCAGCCGGGCCCAGCTTTGGGAGTCTCAGGGTCTCCTACAGGGCCTAATTGTTGAGGGCTGTGTTAAGCCATCCCAGGCTGGTGAACACAAAGTTACATTCCCAAGTTATACCTACCAAGCCTGGGGTATGGTGTAAGCTGGACATTAGGCAGTGGCTACTCTAATGGGCATTAAGACACTTCCCTGCACAGGGAACTCCCTTTGCCAATTGTCACCTTAGCATATTCTCTGGGTCAGGCCCCAAGAGCCCTAAAAGGGAAGGCATGATGGCGACTCTTGGGGTGAGTGGTGAGAGGTGGGGGCAGGTAGACTCTGCAATGGCAGAGTCTTCGCAGGGTGGTGCCCCAGTAGCTATAGCAGATGCCTTGGACAAGGGGTCAGAGTTATTTCCGAGGGCTAGGCAGGTAGTAACACACTAAGAGAATCCAGACTATTTACCATCATCATCTTCTCTCCTTTCTTCCTGCAAAATTCAGACGCAAAGGCATCTTTCTCCTTGCACCCCAGGGTAAATGATGCTTCCCAGCTGAGAGCCAGAGAGATGAGGCAGACAGAGTGTGCAGATGTGGCTATCTCACATTGGACTTAGTCCACCAGTCACCAGCGAGATAAATCCCTTCAGTCGTTGAGTCTCTGTGCCCTTCTAATAATAATAGAGCAATGACACCCTTTCTTTTGGGGCTACCAGCTTAGATGGTGTAGTCAACATGGAAGAGCATTTTGAATAAGTGGAAAGAGCTGTGTTAATGGCTCCTGGGAGGAGAGCAGTGGATGTTGGAGGAGTCTGATGCTCTGGGCCGTCTGGAAGGCAACGAGCAGTCAGGCTCTGCTGAAGTTTACTGCAGAGCCCAGGGCTCAGTCATCCTGCCCATCTCCTCCATCTCCTGCATCTCTGCATTCGTGGAGGGAAGATTGACTTTTCCAGTCCTGCTCACCAAGTAGGTGGGAAATGGGAAGATCAATACAGCCATTGTTATTAATTACCTTTCTCTCTTTAGAGTCCTTGAAACTGTCTGCTTGTGTGCTGCTGAACGTAAGTAATCCTACTCATACTCTGCTAATGCCTTCTTTCCTCTGAGCCTAGCAAGTGAGATTTAAATGAACAGATGAGGTCTGAAAATTTATGTTCTAAGCCCATGTTCAGGACAGTGAGGTATATGCTGTCAAAGGATGTATCAAAGTCAGCTGAAGCTGTAATGATCCTTACATTATTCTTTTTTTTTTTTTTTGAGACGGAGTCTTGCTCTGTCGCCCAGGCTGGAGTGCAGTGGCGCGATCTCGGCTCACTGCAAGCTCCGCCTCCTGGGTTCATGCCATTCTCCTGCCTCAGCCTCTTGAGTAGTTGGGACTACAGGCGCCTGCCACCATGCCCGGCTAATTTTTTGTATTTTTAGTGGAGATGGGGTTTCACCATGTTAGCCACGATGGTCTCGATCTCCTGACCTCGTGATCTGCCCGCCTCGGCCTCCCAAAGTGCTAGGATTACAGGCATAAGCCACCTCGCCCGGCCTACATTATTCTTGAAAAATTGAATCACGAGGAGGCACAGCCCAACACAGGGCTGGCCATGGGAGGCTGGGCTGGAAACCACCTGTTCCTCAGGTGTGTCACTGGCTGGACCCCATTCTTCCAGGGGGATGTGCAGCATGTGATGAGATCTCTAGTTCGGAAAAAGTAAAGGAGTACTCTGATTGAAGATCAGGCAGAATCTCCTTTGAGTCTGTGCAGAAGGCCTCACACTGGAGGGGTGCAAGGTGAACCCATCAGCAAGGACTTGGGTGGCTTTGGATAGTTCTGGCTGCAAGAAAGAGTGAATCAGTCCCAGACACTGCCCTCTGTGGTTGAGGCAAAGGAGACACAAATGACTAGGAATTGTGTTTCTAATAAGTTTCCTGTGGATGCTGCTGCTGCTGGTCTATGACCCTGTGGGCTAGATCTTTCCCACAGGGAAGGGCAAGTTCAGCCTCCTAACACCATCAGGCACCTTAAACCGTATAAAGCACTATCAGGTACACAATCTCATCATCTCATCTGCATTCCAACAGCCTCCACTGAGCTGGAACCGAGTGTTAAGGGTTGAGAGTCAGGCCTGGAGCTAGTCTTTGGGTTTTGAATCCCAGCCCAAATCCCATTTATCAGTAACATGACTTGGGTGAATTCATTCACCTCTTTGTGCCTCAGACTTCTCATGGGTAAAATAGGGATGAGGATTAGGGTACCAGCCTCACAGAGTTGGTATGAGGATCAGAGGCATGACTTCGTGGAATGCACTGAGGACAGTACCTACACAGAGGGATGGTAAGATTAACACCAGCGGCTATCATGATCATGCAATCCCTCTATGGGCAACAGCTCATAGCTGAACAGTTTGGGGCCTCTGATACCTCTCAGTACTGCAGGCATCAAGACCTCTAGGTTCTGCCCCAACCAGCTTCACCGGGCACATTGCCAGTAGCAGGCTTGCATTTACATCGAGACTGATGTAAACATTGTTCTCGAAGACAGAATTCTGGTTCTTTATTCATAAATCACTAACAATCATTTATTTTGCTTAGAAATCTGGAGGGTGACTGGGTTCAGCTGGGCAGCTCTTGCATGGAGCTCTGTCATGCAGTTACTTTCAGATCCTGGTTGGGACAGCTGGCTCCTGATATGGCGGCCCAAGGCTCCCAGAACATATGTCCCAAGAAAGCCTGGCAGAAGCCATGTGGCCTTTTCTATCCCAGCCCTGAAATCATACAACATCACTTCCACCTCATTTTATACATTGAGGCAGCCACAGAGGCCCAGCCAGGTTCAAGGATGGGGGCATAGACTCCACCTCTTCATTGATGGATTGTCAGGGAACTTATGGATGTATTCTAAAACCACTCTGAGGCTCTCACCCTTCCCACCCCTTTCTGCCACCACCCTCTTCCTGTGAAACGCCACCTGCCTACCTCTGCTGCCCAAATCTGTCCATCATTCAAAGCCTCATCTAACTCCATGCTCTCCAGGATCTTTACTGGCCAGCCCCCTTGCTACTGATGGACAACCCCCAACCCCGCAAGCCTCACGAACACAATTTATTAGGTGTCATTCTCACAGATTCCACTTTTGTAATGAAAAATAAACAACACCACCAGAAAAACACCAGGGAGACAAAACTGGAGGAAATGCTAACATGGTAGTTATGTGTCTGAGATCATAGGTAGTTTTTATTTTCTTCTTTTATAATTTTCAGTATTCCAAAACTTCCACCTAGCACATCTATAACTTGTATAACGAGAAAAAAATTTTTTCCCCCAAAAAGTACACTTAAAAAATAAATGGTAAACATTTCTTGCTCTACATTCAAATGACTCAACTGTTAAGCTACTAAAGTCTTTGTCCTCCAAAGAAGCAAATTTTCTGAAATTCCGAAGTTCAATTTGCATAAAGGTGGAAAAACTACTATGAGATCAAATAAGAATAGAGAGAAACTTCCTAGTGTATAGATTGAAATTGGTGTAATTATAGACTTTTGTTGTGGAAGAGTCATGGTTAAAAGGCACCCTGGCATCAGATCTGGGCTTTGTTGTTTATCCTCTTGTGATTTTCCAGGGCTGGTATGATGAAGATCGGAGCCACATGAGCCTGGACAGGGAAGCTTTGGCTACCGGCAGTGCTGACAGCCGACCACGTCATGCCATTGGTGGAAGCAGGCAATTATGAAGTGCCCTTGTGTGAAACCCGTTGTGGGAGTTAATGTGTGTCTCTCTGTGTTTAGAAGGAGAAAGAGGGCATTCACTTTTCTGCCTGGGCAGAATGAGCTGTGGACTTTGGGGGATTTGGAGTTTGAGTCAAGCAAGTATGCAAAGTGTGCTAATTTGCCCAAGCTGGGTCGGTGATTCTCAGATTTTAGACTCTAGTGTTTATCATGCCTAATAATCTCTCACAGAGTTTGTTTAAAAATATCTGTTACCAGCTCTGTGCCAGGAAGTTCCGGTTCAGGGATCTGAGGTTGGGTCCCTGAATCTGCATTTTACAATGAGCCTTACAGTTGATTCTTTGGGTGTTTCTCTGCTGCCCACTTACACGGAAAGGTTTGTCCTCACAGTCGGATTCAGATGTCACATACATTTTCCCAGGCCTGCTGTGTGACAAGCATGGTGCTGGTTAATTTCACATAGTCTCCTCTGTCAGCCTGTCTTAAAACTTAGGAGGTCATTATTCCTCTTTCCATTTTACCCATGAGAAAATCGAGGCTCAAAGCAGTGGGGTGATGTGTCTGTGGTCTCGCAACTGGAAGTGGTGGAGTTAAGATTTGAAGCCAGGTCAGGTGAATCTGACACCAGGAGGTCCCCATGCTCCCCTAGGAGAATATCTCCAGGGTTCCACAATTTGTGAGTCCAACTGCTAAGGTATTGATGACTAGATCTCTCCCCCATTCTTCCACCACCTTAGCAACATTCCACGTGTAGGAGCTTCCTTAAATTGTCCCTCATCCCCATCACCTATGCTTCTGAGGTGCCTCTAAGAGGGGTGCCTTTTGTCTTGTGTGAATAGTCAAAGAGTTAAAGTAAAAGGCTTTATTGCTGGTCTCCAGTGGAGACAGAAGTCCCCTCCTTGGAATCACAGATGAAGAACGCCTCTTCCGAATTGCAGGGGTTGGGTGCTCCTGGCGAAGGTGGGGAGTGGGAGTGGTAGGGGAGGAATTCAGTCGTAGGTCGAGATCTTACCCTTGGAACACTCAAATCCACCCTCCCCACACTAACATAGAAACCCATTATGTTTCTGAGGAGTATCCTCAGAAACCAGAAAAACTGCTGAACAAGAAGGCACATTTTAGGAGAGTTAGATTTCACTGGGCATGCATATTGATTAACAATAATTTCCTTGTTCACATGGAAATGTGGTCACCAGGGAGAGGCAGGATTTCCCAGTTTAGTTTCCTAAAGGTAGCAACTTTTCTCTATTCTTCTGCAGACACTGAGAATGAATATATTAACATTTTAACTGGGGCCCAGGGAAAGGGAGCATGCTTTGACTATCACCACACAATTCTGCCGTACTGTTGATGCGGATGGAACCCAGGTCACTTCTTGGGAGCTGAATCTAGAATGGCAATTTGTCAAGTCAATTGACCTAGTGAAAAAGTGCAATCCTCTGAAACATCAGCTATTGTAGAGGGCACCAGACTTATCTTCCAAGAGGAGGGTCATCTTGGGAGCTGAACAGCCTACTCTTGATGGAGAGGATGCCCTCCCATGCCCTCCAGGGACCTGAGGCTTATGGCTGTTCCCATGCATGGAACCTCATTGCGGTGCCAGCCTAGACTATGCCCTCTCACACACAAATGAACCAACTCTAAAGTCTAATTGTCTTTGATGTCCTGGTCTTGCAAGTCATACCTGATTCGATGCAGGCAGCCCAACTTGGGCACAGACGTGTTCTCTCAGGCCTAGCATCAAGAGAGCCTGCATCTGATGTGGGGAATCTTGGGGCAGGTTTGCCTGCACAGGGGTCATTTCTATAGATGTTCCTATGGCTTATAGGAGAGGCAGTGGAAAGGGTAAGGAGAGAAAGAAAGGTCCGTTAGGGAAACACTTTCAGGAGTTTTGCCACCACATTACTCTCTTGGCTTAAAACTCCTCAATGTCTCCCCATTGTCTGCAGTACCTAACTAGATACCATTTCCTAAGCCAACTCCAGGCAGTTGTAGAAAAGGATTCTGAGGCCTCGTTCTGGCTCCAGGGGAAAGAATATCATGATTGATTAGCAATGTCTGCTCTAGGCAAGAGAGGGAGGTGTGACAAATGTATGCCATTTATTTGCAGTTTTCTAGAACACAGGGAGCTCCGTCTGAGCCAAGAAGTCAGGGTAGCCGGTGGGAACTGGATGTGATGATAAAGGCCATGCAGTGTCAGACCACTTGTCAGCTATTAATATCAGCCTCTAAATAACAGGTGTCAGTATGCCTGCCACCTCTGGTCAACTCATGGTAACCACCTGGGCATGGAGATTCATGTCTATGGAAAGAACATTATATTTCAATTACCCATGTCTGCCACCAGCCCAGGTTGCAGGAGTGGCAGCACAATTCCCTGTCTTTCTTTCCTTTTTTGATTTTTTTTTTAATTTGGTAGAAACAGGGTCTCACTATGTTGCCCAGGCTGGAGTGTAGTAGTGCAATCACAGTTCGCTGCAGCCTTGAACTCCTGGGCTCAAGTGATCCTCCTGTCTCAGCTTCCCAAGTAGCTGGGACTACAGGCATACCACCACGGCTGGCTAATTTTTAAAAAATTTTTTGTGGAGATAAAGTCTCACTCTGTTGCCCAGGCTGGTCTCAAATTCCTGGCTTCAAGTGATTCTCCTGCTTTGGCCTCCAAAAGTGCTGAGCCACTGTGCCCAGCCTCGATTCTCTGTCTTTTTGACCCTGCTCCAGTCTCGGGGGAACTCAGCTCTTTTCTATCACGCCATCCTAAGGACAGGGATAGAACGCCATTTTGGAGTCTGCAGGATTCTAATGGGACAAGGGCACTAGGAGTCAGATCTTTTAGAGGAAGGATACAAAATTCCCATAAAGACAGAGCATAAACTCTGTACCTAATATGAAATCTGTGCTGCCTTGAAGTCATTTACTGAGACCCCAGGGTCACATTTTCTGTCAACGGGAAAATCTGACGCCTCTGGTTTAAATGAGAAAGGTCCCTTTCTTTTTATTCCCCTGTCTGGGCCTGTCCTTGCCACATGAGTAGTAACAACTTGAGGGCCAGGGTGATGATGTGGCCCTGAGGAGAGGATCAGGGAGGCACTTGTTCTGCTTTCAGACTAGATCTTGAGTGAGGGCTAAAAGCAGAACTGGGCTGGTAAGCGGGGAGGGCACCAGCAAAGGGGCCTGAGGCCACAGCCACAGAAACACCAGTAGATGCTCATATGTGTAGAAGCCTCTGTGCTGCAGGGGCCTCTTAGAAGCCTGTGGCTCTAGGGATGAGTGATGGGCTGGGGATTCTGGGGTTAGGGATCCCAACCTAACCCTTCCCATCCATGATACTGTTTTCCTACGTTTCCCTCTGAATGTGCTTTCCCAGGGGCCTCCACCTTGGGGGGACTTGAAGCATCACAGTCACTGGGGCACAGGAGGGACCCTTCTGGGAATGTCCAGCCCTAGAGGTACGTGTTTGAGGACATGTAGATTAAAGAAATCTACAGAGCACTGAGGTCCATAACGAAGCAAAAGGAACAGACGATGGAAGGGAACAGTTTACAAGGACTGTTTGTAAAACACCTATTAGGTGCCAGACTCTCACATACATCAACTACAAGTCCCATAACAACTCAGCAAGGAAGGCAATGCTTCCCTAAGTCATAAACGGGGAAGCTGAGTCTCAGAGGCATGGAAGTTCCAGGGGATAACTGAGGCAGCCGTGATAACTTCCAGAGGGGCCACACTGCAGGCCCAAAACATGAATTACCTCACTTCATCCTCACTCAGTGCAACTGGTCATCAAAAGTTAAGTGTAGCTACATTTTTTTGAGTGCTCACTTTATATCAAAGATATTTTTCTCTGAGCAACCCCATACCATAGGTTCAACATAGGTGAGAAGAACACAGGCTTCAAAACCAGGTGACCGCTGCTCAGAATCCCAGTTTTCCTACCTCAGTTAACTTTGGGTAATTCAAGTTGCTTCTCTGATCATTAGTTTCCTTATCAGGAAAATGGGAATAATAATTCTGAGAATTAAATGATGGAATATATAAAATGCTTAGTATACACTAAGTGCTTAATAAATGGAACTGACTTTTAGGTATTGATGATTCTGGGGTTTTACAAATAAGATAACTGAAGATAAAAAAAGGTGGCTTGCTTAAGATCATCTGACTAGTGGCAGAGCCAGGACTAAACGCTGATCTGTCCCCACAAATGCCAGTGTTCCTTCTCCCCTGATGTCCACAAGGCAACTGACATTCACAGCGCTGATCTTGAGTTGTCAGGAAACACACAAATTCCCATTCGCTGACTCGCTGATTGTAGGAAGCGTGTAATGTGCTTTAGAAATATTTCCGTCCAAAACTGTTCTAAATGTTGTCACTTTTAATAGCAAACTTAACGTATCTAAAAAATTTATGGACACGAACCAGTTCCAGAGCCTTCAATGCCAAAATTCAGAGTCATTATGGTTTTCTTCTACATCAGAACTTATTAGAAGCATTAACCTCAGTCTTGGAACCATGTCAGTTTTATAAACACTGTTCTATTATGGCAAGACAGGATACTTTAAGGACATTTTCCTTGATATCGTTTCATTTTCTATTTAAGTCATGAAAATAGTATTGAATTTGGGCAGCACTACACACAAACTACCTTAAGGTTGCAGATTTTGAGTCTGTGCTATAATAGTGTGCTCTGGTAGTGTAAATATTTGCTGGACAAAGATTAACTAGCAAGGCAGTATATTCAGAATGGCTGCCTCTTTCATTAACCCTGTGAGGAAAGAAACTGGAAAGATAACATGCAATTCTGTAAATCACAATTTATAAGCAAGCAGCAATTGAACTTCTAGTTGAACTAGTTTTTTTTTTTTTTTTAGGCCAATTAAAGTTCATATTATTTTTAAAACAACTCCTTTTCCACCATAACTTTATTTTAAATCTGCATCTTAAACATATAATGGCCAGAAATTTGCTATAATTTTCCATAAGTATTTAGGGTAGAGACACATTATGCTCTATGCATTCATTACCTGCATGCTGTTAAAAAATCAGAAACAGTATTACTGGGAAAACTGGGAAATTAATCCTTTGAAACAAGGATATATGAATGCAATGATTACACAGAATAAATAAACAGCTTACCCACAATTTCTGTTTTGGATAAATGTAAAGTCATTAGTTTCAGAACAGTTTTCCCAAGGAGGTAAGATTTTGCTTTTCCTCCCTAATGCCTCCTCAAAGCTGGTATGTATCTTATGCTGAGCCATCCCTGAAAAGGTAGCCTCAATCAAAATCTAATCTATAAGTTACTTTTAAGGCCTTGAATGTTTGGCTTTATGAGGTCTTAAACACACTTTGCAGGTTTGCAAAGACCACAAATCAGATTATTACAGTTCCTTTCAAGAGGTGGCTTAATGAGGGTGAGGGAAGAATAGAAGACTTCAACTCCAGACCCCGGGAAATAGACCCCTTATTTCACTGGATATATATTTTATGGAAAAGGGTAAGATTGTATCACAGTGTTCATCCAGAAACTCGAATCCTCTGATTAGAATCAGGGAAGGACTGAGAAGAACCTGCTGGCGGATGCACGAGTGGGTTAGAATGGAACTTCTCCCGACGAAGGCAGCACAGGCTTCGATGGAGCTTTTTTCCTGGGTCCTGAGCCACATCCTGACAGGCCACTGTGGCCCTATTGCACACCTGGTGAGGAGATGCCTCAGCTTGGACTTTCTAACAGGCTTCTTTCCAGAACTTTCCCTGCGGGCATGGAGACTCTTATCAAATTCGGCTCCATAATACATTCCCCAAAACATTAGAACCCAAGATCATTCCCACGTCTCCACTGATACGGAAAAATATATGAAAGCATGGATTAGGGTTTTTGCCATAGATGAGAACAAAATCCAACGAAGACTTGACATTTCTTTAGAAAGGCTGCCACCAACAGAACTTTTCCCAGAAGTTACATCCGTGCTGACCTTCATCAGTTACACTGAGAAAAAAAATCTGTTCTATGTGACTATCAGCCACAGGAGACGGAATTTTAGGCACTGAACTTGACGAGAAGGACTTTCTAACTTTGATTCAGTTTCAACTCACACTCCCCAAACCCTTCAATAGCAGAGAGGCCAAAGACCCCCGAATGGGGAGGCGAGGCTCAGAACAGCGAGGGTGCCTGAGCACAGCACCACACTCTCCCGGTTTCCGAGCCCCGAGACCCGCAGTGGAATTCGGGCCGCTGCGACGCGGCGCCCGTGCGGCTCCCACCGAGGCTGCTGTCACCTGCCGCGCGGGTCCGGCCCTCCCCGCCAACCGAGGCGCGCCCCGGGCGCAGTGCCGCCCTGGAGGGCATCGGTCCCGGTGTCCACGCGGGTCCCCTCGCGGCCGCGCAGGGCTCGGCCCGACTTCAGCGAGCAGATCCTCCGCCTGTGGCCGGTGACACGCGCGAAGCCCCGGCGGCACAGACGATGCTGCGCTCCAGCCCCGCAGGCGCCGGGGCGGCGGGTCCCGGGATGCTCCCGCGGTCCTTACCTGGCGAGGCCCGTCCCGTGCGCTCCCGGGGTCTTGGCTGGGCCGGTGCCGAGCCCAGGGCGACCACGGATCGCTGGCTACGGCGTTTTCCGGTGCCGGGGGCGCGGGCGCGCGAGGCGCGGGGGGCGCTGCCCAGGCCCGGCTCGGCGGGAGCGGCCGGGCTGCGGCTGAGTCAGAGCCCCGGCGGCGCGGGCGAGCCCGGGCCAGCAGCCGAGAGGGGGCTCTGAGCGGAGCCGCGGCTGCCCTGTCATTTTAAAGGCGAGGCAGCTGGACGCTGTTCAAGCGGAAACGCAGAGAGAAACTTCAGCCCCCGGGGCAGAGCGTTGGCAGCGAGGGGAGGGGGCTCAAGGGCTCCTTGCAGGCGCACAAACCAATCTGGTCTATTCTAATATGCTCTTCAAATGCATTTTCTTCAGATATTCCCTTTACAGTTAAAAAAAAAATCACCCCAAACAACAACGGCAACAAAACCCTCTCAAAGCCTTCTCCTGCAGTATGTTTAACAGCAAGCCAAACATATCCATTAAAGTTAGGGGCAAGAGCAGGGGGCCGGTTTGGGACGTCTGGTCAATGCAATTAGACAAGAGAAGGAAATAAGATGTAAAAACACTGAAGTTGTGCTTTTGTTAAAAAATATATATTCTATATGTGTGTATATATGTATATATATTATATGTATGTGAAGCGGGAGAAAAATGATTACTATTTGCAGAGGATGTGATTGTGTAGTTGGAAAGTGCAAACTGAAGATTGTTGAAATAATAGCTTTTCCAAGGAACTGGCAGGCTACAAAATAAACATACCAAATTAACAGTGTTCTTGTGCACTTACTAACCAGTTTGAAAGGCAAATAAAAAATCCCATTCTCACTAATAGCCAAGACACAGTAGCTAGGAAAATAAACTTATCATGAAGTGTGAAAAAAACCCAAAACAAACAACCTTCTGTACTGGGAGACTACAGAAGACTTGAATCTATTATGACACACACCTTATTCTTGGACAAGAAGAAGTAAACAGTGTAATCCTATCATGTCCTCTTTATCTGTCAATTCAATGCTATCTCTATCAAATTCCAAGTAGAATTTTCTTTTTAACTTGACATGATTCTTAGTGTCATGTGGAAGAATAAAGAGAACAGGCAACAAAATGTTGATAAAGAAGAGCATAAGGGAAGCTAGCCCTGCTGGATATTAAAATGAAGAAATGCTTGCATGCATAAATGAATAAATGAATAAATAAAATACATTGACTGAGTGCTTACTATTTAAGGAAGTGCTCTACATGGATTAATACATTTTATTCATCACAACAACTGTATGATGCAGGTACTGATACTGCTGCCATTTTCAGATAGGAAATGGAAGCCCAAAAGTGTAAGTATCACACCCAAGGTCACACAGGTAGGAATACGGGAACAGGGGTTTGATGCAGGCGTTCGGCCTGTAAAAACTATGTGCCTATATGCTTCAACCCCATCACACGACACTGCCTCTGTCACAAAGCAAAAGCCAGCACATTACTGGCCCGGACATGACTGTTCAATGGAATGGGATGAAGAGCCCAGAATTAGAAGTACATGAGAAACTGTGGTGTTTAAGATGGCACTTCATGTTAATCAGATAGATAGTTTTTATTTTATTTTATTTTATTTTATTTTATTTTATTTTATGATGGAGTTTCGCTCTTGTTGCCCAGGCTGGAGTGCAATGGCATGATCTTGGCTCACTGCAACCCTCTGCCTCCTGTGTTCAAGCAATTCTCCTTCCTCAGCCTCCCAAGTAGTTGGGATTACAGACGCGTGCCACCACTCCTGGCAAATTTTTGTTAGATACAGGGTTTCACCATGTTGGCCAGTCTGGTCTCGAACTCCTGATCTCAGGTGATCTACCCACCTCTGCCTCCCAAAGTGCTGGGATTACAGGTGTGAGTCACCGTGCCTGGCCCAGATAGATAGATTTTTAAATAAATGATATTGGAATAACTAGATAGTCATTAGTGAAAGTGTGGGGAGCTCATTTTCTACCTAGTTCCCCAGACCAAAACAAATTCCAGATCCATCATAAATTGAACATAAAAAACCGAAGTCAAAAAATAATTAGATGAATATGTACATAAAAATTCAACATAAACCTAGAATTCTGAAAACCTTTCTAAATATATCATAAAACCATAAAGGAAAAGACTGATATATATGATTATAAAAGATCCAAATAAACATCTTCATGGAAAAAGACACCATAAACAGAATTCAAAAATAAACAACAAACTGGAAAAATATTTGCTATCCATAAGAGATGGGGTTGCTAAGTTTAACAAATAGAAATATAAACCTGGTTGAATTTGAATTTCAGATAGACTATGAATAATTTTTTAGTATGATTATGTCCCATTCATCATTTGTCTGAAAGTCAAATTTAACCTGATGTCCTGCATTTTAATCTGGCAGCCCTAACATAACAGCAACATTTTAATGTAGATATCTTACAAAGAACTCTTATAATCATTTTTTAAAAAATATGATCACCACAATAGAACAAAGAATAAAAGAGATGAGCAGGCAGTTCACAAAAAAAGAAATATAAAGGTCCCAAACAGGAGAAAATAACCGTCCTCTCTAGCAGTGAAATAAATGCAAATAAAAAATTCAGGAAGTTGTACTTTTTACCTATTAGCTGGCAAATTTTAAAATATTGAACAAATTCAGTGCTACTGAAGGGTCTGGAAAAATGGGCATTCTCTCTCACTGTTTATGAGAATGTGATTTAGTACAATATTTCTAGAAAGCAGTTTGAGGACAAACATCAAGTTGAATGCTTTATATACAAACAAATTCATTTTCAAGAACTTATCTAAAGACATCATCTGACAAGTGGACAAAATATATATAGCAGATGTTTGTTGCTTTGCAGAAATATAGTAGAAAATTGGAAACAACCCAAATATCTGTCAATAGGGGATTAGTTATTGAAATATAATTAAATCATAGTACTATGCAATGAGACTTACTGTGATGTGTGATGCAGGCATTATTCTTTTTTATTCTTTGTTTTTGAGACAGGGTCTCCCTCTGTCATCCAGGCTGGAGTGCAGTGGTGTGATCTCAGTTCACTGCAGTCTGGACCTCTTGGACTCAAGCGATCCTTCCACCTCAACTTTCCAAGTAGCTGAGACTACAGGTGCACGCAACCACATCTGGCTAATTTTTGTTTTGTTTTGTTCTGTTTTGTTTGTTTGTTTGTTTTTGGTAGAGACAGGGTTTTGCCATGTTGCCCGGGCTGGTCTCAAACTCTTAAGCTCAAGTGATCCTCCTGGCTCGGCCTCCCAAAGGGCTGGGATTACTGGCATGAGCCACAGAGCTGGGCCAATGCAGGGATTATTCTAAGCACTTCCTGTGTATTAACTTGTTTAATCATCAGAATAAAACACAATAGAAACACTGTGAGTAAGAAGGTACTATTAGCATCTCCATTCTGCAGAAGACAAAACACACAGAGAGGAAAGCAACTTTCTCAAGGTCTTACAGCTGGAAAATTGAGGACTAGGATTTAAAGCAAGGTGTTGTCGCTCCAGAGACCACAATCTCAGCTATTATGCAGTGTTTTGTACTGAATGGAATCCCATGATAGCATGCCAGAATAAATGCATCCATAGGGTGGAATACCAAGTAGGTGTTAAAAATGACAATATAATTCTGTACTTACTGACATAGAAGATATTTATGATGTATTGTTAAGTGAAAAAAGAAAATTTCAAAACCACATACATGTATGATTCCATCTGCATAACGTTGAATCTATTTATATGTGGCTATACATATAGACTGAGAGAAATATCTGGATGAATAATCACTGGCATATTAACAGCCTTTCTTTCTGAGTGATGGGATTTCAGGAGAGTTTTTGCTTTCTTCATTGTACTTTTCTAAGTGACTTAGGTTTTAGTATTAAGAATATATGTTTTTTAAATATTTAGAAAAACAGGAAAATAAAATCCTGGGGGAAATTCCCATTTCATGATTCCATGCTTTAGTGTCTTGATAGTCTAGGCTTTCTGCAAACTTGTTATTTCTCCCTTCAAATTCTGACAGCTGAGATACCTGGCTAGGACTCAGCCTGGAGGATCATGGGAGTTCCCAGCAGCAGGTGAACCCCAAGTATCCCCCATGCCGCTCCTGCCGCCTCTGACTGGCTGAAGAAGATCATGCACTGGACTATGTCAAGTGAATCTTGCTGCTATCAAAAAGGGTGCTGAGAACACAGGCAGGTCCCACCCATTCTCTATGACTAGTGTTTAATCTGTAAAGTTAGATATATAGGTTAGGGTTCTAATTGCAAAATACAGAAATTACTTAATACAACTTACACTGGTTTAAAAAATAAGGCATATTCTCCGGAAGGTTTAGAGAATCCAGAGAGAGTAAGACAACCAAGGCACAGTAAGAACCAAGATGCAATTTATTCTAGAGAACTGCTGTCATCATTGCCTCTAAGGTTTCTCCCTCTACTCCCTGTTTCTGCTTCTGTCTGGGCATCAGTTTCATCTGTTTAATTCTACACTGGTGTCCTCTCCTCCTCAATCCATGAAAATATGGCAGTCACCTGAGTTTTATGTAACATCTTCAGTCACCCAAAGAAATTAATTTTCTTGGTCCTTAGGTTTAAAATTTCCAGACCAGGGCTTCTTTAACCCAACTTGGGAGAATATCTATTCCCTGGGGCATCAGTCAGGATAGGCTGGGTTATGCTGTAGTAACAAACAGTTCCTAAATCTCAGTGCCTTAGGACGACAGAGTTTACCTCTTGCATGTGCTTCATGTCCATTGTGGGTTGGCTGTGGCTTGGCTCCATGTTGGGAACTTTACTTGGGAAGAAGTAATTTACAACTGGAGCATTTTGGTCTCGTGGCAGAGGAAAAGAGAAGACACAGGAAACCTTGGGCTAACTCTTAAAGCTGCTGTCAGAGTAATTCACATGACCAAGTCTAATACCAGTGGGATAGGGAAGTCTACAGCTCTGTCAGAGTAACAATACAGCCAACAATATAGCTTCACACACCTGTAAACTGTGGCCAACGGAAGGGGATGGGGTCCTAATAGAATATGACCTTTATCACCACAACCACTGGATGGGACAGACAAGGATGCCATGTTATGATACAGCTCTGTGCAGAAAAAGGGGGCAGGAACACTGGGGAGACAATTGCATCAATCTTGACCAGAGTGATCATTCAGTTAACAGACTGTGAAACTGCAAGTAGGCTAAGCAGTCCTTGGGGACAACTGGGAAGAAAGCTAGACTTGAAGTCAGACAGGTCTGGGTTCAAGTTCTGGCTCTGCAACTCACTACGTGTATACTCACAGCCAAGTCGTGGTACAGATTGAGTGACCCTCATCTAAAATGCTTGAGACCAGAAGTGTTTTGGATTTCAGATGTTTTGGATTTTGGAATATTTGCATATACATAATGAGATAACTTGGAGATGAGACTCAAGTGTAAACATGAAATTCATTTATATTTCATATACACCTTATACACAAAAGCTGAAGGTAATGTTATATAAATTTTAAAACAATTTTGTGCATCCAACAAAGATTTGGCTGTGTTTTGACTGAGACCCATCACATGAGATTAACAGTGGAATTTTGGTTTCAGATTTTGGATTTCAAATGTTTTTTGTTTTGTTTTGGTTTGGTTTTGCGGCGGACTCACTCTGTCACCCAGGCTGGAGTGCAGTGGCACAATGTCGGCTCACTGCAACCTCCGTCTCTCAGGTTCAAGCAATTCTCCTGCCTCAGCCTCCCGAGTAGTTGGAACTACAGGCATGTGCCACTACACCCGGCTAATTTTTTTATTTTTGTAGAGATGGGGTTTTGCCATGTTGGCCAGGCTAGTCTTGAATTCCTGATCTCAAGTGATCCACCTGCTTCAGCCTCCAAAAGTGCTGGGGTTACAGGCATGAGCCACTGTACCCGGCCAGATTTCAGATTTTTAGATTAGGATGCTCAACCCGTATTTAATGTCTTCTCAGTCATGAAACTGGGATAGCAATGTTTGCAGGACTGTTGTAGAGATCAAATGTAACTTTGAATGTAAGCCATCTAGAAGAATGTCATAGGTGAGCTCAGCCCTTATTATTAACCTTTAAAAAGAGATAAAGCTGCCTACCTGTTCCTATTTAGTGTCCACTGGGAGTAAACCAATGTAATCCCTCCAATTTATGTCTGAGTTATTAACTGTGGCACTGCCTTTGTCACTCCCAAAGTTCAAAACACAGGTCAACTTCAACAGAATTAGTTAAGTCTCACTCACTTGCACCTGGTTTCTGTGGGTGTTTCAGCCCCTGAGCCAGCTTATGTAGAAGCCTACTTTCTTTGTGGTAAGGACAAAAAGCCCTAGAATGACACCAACAGTAGCTTTCAGACCAATCTACTTGCTCTGTCCTGCACAGAAGTGTTGCCTTTGTCATGAGCTTGTACCCAGAGATACCATCAAAAGCCCAGAGTCTTTATCTGTGGGATCCTGATACATTCATAGGTATCAGCACCTTCTACACAGCAGGCGACTTGCATCTGTGACCACCATGTCACAAAGCAGACATGTCCTTCTAACTTATTTATGCCTAATTCCTGCCAAAGGCTCAGGGGTTTATTTCAACAGTGAAACTCACAAGAAGCCAGTTGGTAAAAAATTTTCCCAAGCACTTGGCTGGGATGGTAGGCTTTCTGTATGAGGAGATGTGTAGCAAGAGGATGAAGGGCACTAATGCCCTATGGCCAGCTTGTACTGGCTTGTAGAACACAGTTGTTAAGTTATCAGAAATTTTGCCAGGTGGTTTTTAAGCCATTGGTAGCTTGAAATCACCTATAGTGGGAATATTTACACCTCAGAAATTGGTAAATGCTACAGGTCAGAGTCCCCCATCCCTAGCCCAAACCAGCTGTTAAACATTTCCCAGCACAGCCTTGGTGAATGGCCACTCTCTGGAGGGCTGCCAAGGGACTTCAGCTCTGGTACTGGGTGGGGAAAGTTGTCCCAGCAGATCTCTGACATTTCTTCTAGGCCCGAGGCTCCTGACTGCCCTGCAGAAAGGGGACTTGTTGCATGTGGTGGGCAGACTCGTGGTTCTGGCCAACCAGAGTCCTCTCTTGAGTCTCACAAGGGGAGGACATCTAGGCAGACCAGTTTTGCCACATGTAAGGAGGTTCGGGCAGCAAATTTCTTTCTGCCTCAAATCTATGTTTTGATGCTCTTTTTCTTACTCCCACTTACAATTACTAGTTAATTAAATTGGCTCTATAAAATACATTCTGAATGCCACCATTCTTCCAAACAGCAGCCAGCGTTATCCCTTTAAAATCTAAGTCAGAAAATACCACTGCTTTGCACAGAAAACAAACAAACAAACAAACAACAGTTTTTACTTTCACTCAGGTTGAAAATCAGTCTTTCAATATGACATATAACCCCAGAAAAGATCACTTCTATTCTTCTCTGACCTCCTTTGGCTCCCTTGTTCATGCTTCTTCAGCCAGGACAACCAATGAGTGATTCTCCTAGCATCCCTGGTTCATTCAGATCCCGGCTTTTACATGTATTGCTGCTTCTGTTTGCACTATTCTTTCCCCAGAGATCTGCAAGGACTGCTTTCTTCCTTCTTCTTGGGCTCCCCTGTCAAGTAATTTCCATGATTGTTCTGTACAAAACAATAACTCTTTCCTTTTCACTCTGTCTCACTGGCCTTGCTTTATCTGTTTACTGCATTTATAGCCTCTCCCCTCCCCTGACCTGTGATGTACTTACTTGTAGAATCATTTGTGGTCTGTTTCTACCCACCAGATTGCATAATCATGAGGGCAGGGACTTTGTTTTCCTGGATTCTGTGTCATGGGGAGTTGACCCCAGTTGGGGGCATGGATGTTCAGATTGGGTGCCTGGCACAGCAGCCTCCTGAGGATGGACAGGCCCCTGCCTTGGCATCTTTGGCATGCTGGGTGGTGGGTGCTCGCTCCTAGGAGAGGGTCTCCCTATGAAAGCTCAGTCTTGGGCTCCTGCCCTGTTTGGCCAGTTCCTAACCTGATCCCAGCCTGAGAGCCTCATAGACCCAGTGAAAAGAGACCTAAAGACCTCAGAAAACATCTCAAAGGCTACTTCAAGAGGTGGCTTGGAAAGGGCACACTAGACAGAGTTCCTGTGGAGGTGACTTTGAGGCAGCCCCTTGCTCTCTCTCTCTCTCTCTCTCTCTAGCCTCCTTTTCTCCACTGGACCAGGGCATGCGGAGCCCTGAGCTTTCTGCCCACTTTGACATTTCTTAATCTATCCCTAGATGGGCCAAGGAGGCAGCTTTTGAGGGAAAGCTTCGGAAAATTCCCAGCTGTTGGCCGTTGTTTACATCTAAGGTGCTGTTTATGCTTCTCCTCTGGGCTCCCTGCCTCTGCAGATGACACAGCATGGCCACTGTGGGGTCAGCTTCTCCTCCCACCCCTTGCCCTGCACTTCAGGGTCACAGCCTGCAGGCTGATTCATGCCCTCAGGAGGCCAGAAAGGCAGTGGGGAAGCAGGCATTGGTGACAGCTGGTCCCTCCTCTTCGCATTTTGGGAGGGTTGATGGATGACCCCATCCTAAATGAAGATACTCAAGGAAAGGAGATGATTCCTGCCAGCTGGACCAGCCTCAGGGTTTGCAAAGCCCTTTCTCGTACATCGTCTGCATTTCCAACCACTGCTTTATAGGCAGGGCAGAGCAGGCAGTGCGTTATGCCTGCTTTGCAGATGAGGAAACTGAGGACAAAGACCAGTTGAGTAGCTGGTCCAAAGTCTCAGGACTTCAGCAGCAAATTCCAGAACTAGCATCCAAGTCTCTGGAGTCCATTTCTGGTGCAGTTTCTGCCACATCCAAGCACCTCCCATGGCACATTGTCAGATTGAACACCTGATATTGGAGTTGTTACTGTGTGGCTCAGTAGCATCATACCCCCTGCTTTAATGCCTGATATGGTTTGGATGTGTGTCCTCTCCAAATCTCATGTTGAAGTGTGATCCTCAGTGTTGGAGGTGGCCTCCTTCAGGAACAGCTTGGCATCCCATGAATAGCTTGGCATCCTCCCCACTGCAATGAGTTCACTTGAGATCTGGTTATTTAAGAGAATCTGGGACCTCCCTTCTCTCTCTTGATTCCTCTCTCACCATCTGAGACACTATGTTCCCCCTTTGCCTTCTGCCATGATTGAAAGCTACTTGAGGCCTCACCAGAAGCAAATGCTAGCACAATACTTCCTGTACAGTCTGCAGAACAGTGAGACAAAATAAACCTCTTTTCTTTGTAATTATCCAACTTCAGGTATTTCTTTATAGCAATGCAAAAATGGACTGACATAGTGCCTCCCTAAGTTCTGCCATTCCAAGGGCTTAGGACATTTGGCTGGAAAGGAAAACTCAAGATTATCTCTGCTGTGGGTCCCTGAGGGCTTGTGGTGCAGAGAAGGGGGCTAGATCCAGCAAGAGGAGGTACCGGGAGGTGGATTTCAGCTCAGCCCAGGAATGCTCTCCCTCATACCTGCAGTCACCTGAAAAGGGATGTGCTGCTCTTCTGTGCCCTGTTTCCAGATAGGTGTGCTCTAAGGAAAAACACAAAGTATGAGGGAAAAGACATGACTGAAAAAATATCCGTTTAGCTTATAAACATGTGCACTGCCCTCTGTCACCTTCTAAAGAGGAAGGACTCTTAGCTGGCCTGCATCTTGGGTTTGCATCTAGGATCACATCATGCTGAGTGGAGCATGGAGAAGAGAGCTGGAAAGCCAAGACAGGCACAAGTTGTTCTGCTTCAGGAAAGAGATAGTCAGCAGAAACTCTCTGGGAGAGGAATGGGAAACAGAGGAGAAGCTTGTCCCAGGGCAGGTGGCCCTGCAGGAGGTTTGTGAGCTGAGGCTGGAGCACGAAAAGAAGGGGGACTCTGGAGGGAGGCAGTGGGGGAGAGGGAGGCAGGGAGGGGTTAAAGGGACGGAGGGAAGAAGCTAGGTGGGAGAGAGGGAATTTTAAGTAGCTCTGTGTGTGTGTGTGTGTGTGTGTGTGTGTATGTGTGACATTTTGTAAGAGAGGAAGACACAATTTTGTCAAGAGAGAAAGACACAATTAAAACATACTTTTAGGAAGTCCTGCTGAGTGGTACACAATGTCACCTTCTCTTGTCTACCCTCACAACCTTCAATAAAGAGCCACATTTGCTTTGGGAGCCTGTTCTAGGGAGGGTCTTACTGTGCCAGTGAGTTGGGTTGTGGGAGTGCCAGGAAGGACAAGGGGTTTGGGAGGCATGAGGCCCTAGATAGCCTTCTGAAAGCAATGATGATCTACCATAGAGAAAACCTGGCTACCATCATGGGTTCAAAGTCTGTCTCCACTACCTATTGTCTAAGAAGGTCTGAGCTCTTCATTCACCATCTCTGAGTCCCTCATTTCTTGTAAATGGGGATACAATGGGGTCTGATTTTAGAGATGCTGTGAGGATTAAGCCAGATGACACATGAAAAGCTTCAGTGCTGAGCCTGGTGTTCAGTGAGAGCCCAGTGCCAACAGCGAGGGAGCCATTAAATCATGGAAGGTGGACCCACAAATGCAAAGAGTTGACTGTCATTAGAGAATGCTAATGGAGATCATAGAGCAATGTGGAAAAATGTTTGGCTTATAATATTGGGTAACACATGAAACAAACACTAAATCATGTAAAATTGTTTACTCAGGTGGATAGAGCGTGGAAAAGAAGCAATGAACAACAAAAGCAGTTGGTTTGTTAGAGTGATGGAATTGTGGAGGGCTTCCTTTCCGTTTTTATTCCTTGTATTGTTATAATATTTTTGTATAGTAAATATGCAGGAAGAAATGAGTGGTCTCAGAAGGGGAGGAGGACTCACCCATAGCAGGAACTGTGGCAGAATCTTTTAGCACTCAGCTACAGCCAGCTCTTCCCTTTTTTTGGGGACCATCACGTTTGACTATTTCTGATTAGCAGATTGTGGGAGGAAATGAGTGTGTCCCTTCTAGGTTGCAGCATTTAATTGCCAGTGCAAAGCCTCCTCATCTCCTTTTTGCCCTGCCAGGTGACCCAGGAGGCCATGGATTCCAGATGGTGCAGCCATGCTGTGGTAGAACCTCCATCAGCCTCCATCAGGGTCCTTGAAGGACGTGTGGAGAAGAGCCCCCTGCTGACCCCCTACTGGTCATGTAAGACTTGAGCAAGAAGTGGATTTTGTAGCATTCAGCCACCGACATGTGTTGGTTAAATTCTGCACAGTATAATCCAGCCCATCCCATGTCCAAACCTCTGCTTGCTGCAGCAATGTGTACTGAGTTTTCCTTAGATGGATGTGGACAGGCAGATGCCTGAGTCTCCTGTGTCTTAACAGCTCAGTTATGCTTGACTGAAAAACCTGGTCCTTGCTTCTCCCTGGAACAGCTTCTCAATGCTGCTCACAGAACTTTTGAAATCTGGTTTCTAGCTTTGGCTCAAGGTCTAAAGAAACCCCCACACCCCATGCACAGGATTTAGCTGAAATGCTACAAAACAGCAAGGGAGTGACTCAAACTACAAGTAAGCAGGAGAGCCCACTGAGACATCCAAGCCTTGCCCAGAGGCTCAGACATCACAGTGGGTTCTGAGGAAGTCAGAGTCTTCCTGGGATTGGAGAATTCAGAGTTATGGTGTGAATATTTGCTGTTGGCTCTGATGTGGGTCCAGTTACTTCCTGTTGCCCACAGTGAACTTTTCCCCCTAGTCTTGTCATCTTAGTACCTTGTCCTCGGTACCCTTCAACTCTCACTGGTTAATCTGAGCCAGGGGCACACTCTCCTTCTTCGAATTGAGATGACCTTGGTTAAAGAGAGATGTTAGGAATCAGTTAGCCCTAACCAGGCTTTCTCTCAAGTCAGTTCTACCAGGAGAGAATTAGGAGGCTGCTGTCCAAAGTTTTGGGTGCTGAAACAAAATATGCCTAGATCTTAGAAACCAAATATTTCTGAATCTCTCATCGTATAAATCTGAGCTTCTCCTTCTCCTTCTCCTTCTCCTTCTCCTTCTCCTTCTTCTTCGATGAAGTCTCACTCTGTTGACCAGGCTGGAGTGGAGTGAAGCAGCTCAATTTCTGCTCACTGCAACCTCTGCCTCCCAGGTTCACGCGATTCTTGTGCCTCAGCCTCCCGAGCAGCTGGGATTATAGGCACACACCACCACGCCTGGCTAATTTTTGTATTTTTGTAGAGACAGGGTTTCACCATGATGGCCAGACTGGTCCCAAACTCCTGACTTCAAGTAATCCACCCACCTTGACTTCCCAAAGTCCTGGGATTACAGTTGTGGGCCACTGCACCTGGCTGAGATTCTTTTTAAAGTATAATTTACTTCAAGTTATTTAAGTTATTATTTTACTTCACATCCAGACGGATGAGAAAGGAAAGAAATAACATGGTTCTAAGAACCCTAGAATCATTATTTTATTATGTCCGAAGGGCAACCCATGGTTTAGAATGAATAAAAACGAACTAAATTTATAAAAATTGTTTACAATGACTTATTTATTTTTTAACAATGAATTTTGTTAAAGCGATAGATTTTTGAAGAACTCAGTGAATCTGATGACTAGTGCAACATTATAAATTGTGTTAAATGAAATGTTATGGCATTTATTCAGCAAGTCATGAGAGTTTCATATCAGATAAAGAAACCAAGACACGGGGAGTAAGTGACATCATCAGGTTACAGCAGTAACAGATGTGGAAACTTACCTAAGATCCAGGCTCTCCAGCAGGGGGGTGGCTTTGAAGGGGTAGCCCTGACTGGACTGAAAGCTCCTTGAGGGCAGGGGCCCTGTCCTATTTATTGCTGGAGCAGTACTCACAACAGTGCCTGACACATAGAGGTAAGTGCTGACTGAGAGAATGAGTGAATGAAGGAGGATGTGGTCCCTTCCAGGTTCAGTGACTCAGTTAAGCCAGTGACTCAGTGCCCCTGGTGGGGGCAGGGATGAGAGTGAAGGGAAGCCTGTGTTGTCTGTTGAATCCGCTCCAGGCTGCAGTGTCACTGATGATAGTGGCCATCTGCCCATCCTCCTACTGACTCCATACATCAGGCAGCATTGGTCCCTTCACGGCGCTGATCAGGAGCAAGCCTGCTGTTTGTAAGATAGGTTTGCTTTCAGCTTTAGAGGTTTGAGAGAAGGAGGTTTGCCTTCTCCTTCTGTATAATATGAGCTCTGTTACATGGGATGGAGGCAATCATTCTTCCTTCCCAAATGCTATATGAGTTGGAGCTACTGAGCCACAGTAAATGAATTCGAGGCTGTCATTCTGAGCCACTTCCCTCAAAGTGTCTGTTCTTTTCTGTGTGATTGCTCCTCAGTAAGTCCTGGATTCAAGCTTAGCCCTCCTGAATGGGATCTAGACAGAAGATGCAAGCAAATACTTAAAACATGTTTTTATCGAGGTAACATATACATAACATAAAATAACCATTTTAAGTATTTTGAAGTATACAATGCAGCGGCTTTTAGTAAATTTGCAATGATGTGCAACTATTGTCATTATCTAATTCAGAATATTTTCATCACCCTTCAACAAAACTCCATAACCATTAAACAATCACACCCTATTCCTTCCTCCCCAAGCCCTCGCTTCTGGAAACAACAACTCTGCATTTTGCCTCTATGCATTTGCCTGTTCTGGACATTTCATATAAATAGAATCATACAACATGTGGCCTTTTGTGTCTGGCTTCTTTCACTTAGTATAATGTTTTCAAGATTGATGCATGTTCTAGCAGGCATCATTCCTCTTTGTGGATGAGTAATATTTCATTGTATGGATATGCCACATTTTGTTTATCCATGCATCACTTGGTAGACATTTGGGTTGTTTCCCCTTTTTGACTATTATGAACAAAGCTGCTGTAAACATTCGTGTGCTAGTTTTTGTGTGGACACCTGTTGTCCATTCTTTTGAATCTATACCTATGCGTGGAATCTCTGAGTCATGTGGGAACTGTATCTTTAATTTTTGAGGAACAAAAGCAGGTTCTTAGGGAGCATAAAGGCGCTTCTGGCTGGTGGAGCCTCAGGGGCTATTTACAGCCTTCCAGAGAAAGGAACTTAATCTCCATCCGACCCCTTTCATTCATTCCTGCTTCAATATCTTTGCTAAGGCCTCTTCCCAGATGTCAGATGTCACTTTCCGTGACTCCTTTCTGTTCCAGGCTCTCCCAGGGCCACTCCCACAGTGATCTTCCTATAGACTTACCATAAAAGTCTCTGAGAACTCAAAGTGTGGGTCCTAAGACCTCAGCATCACCTTCAGCATCACCTGGGAATTTTCATTTTTGTCTGCAATGCCAGTTCATGAGCTGCACCCCAGATCTGCTGAATCAGAATCTCTGGGAGGGTTGGGCTTGGGCCATCTTTGTTCTAACACAATCTCAGAGGATTTGCATGCACCATGAAGTTTGAGAAGCTTGACTCTGAGGAGTCTGTGCTCTTTGGGATCTGTGCCACTTGAGGCAGAGAAATCTCAGATCACTGGGCTCTCATTTCCCGCTGCAGCCCAGAATAGGTGACCATATTAGTGTGCATATTTGTGTGTGTGTGTGTGTATGCAGGGCATGGGGGGACTCTGTTGAGAGGTGGTGCTGAGATGCACCTGCTCCCAGGAGAGGTGATGCGTGTTGCTGACACCACAGGAGCTCCGATGCTGCAGAGCCCTAGTCTACTGTGGACTCTTCTTCCTGCTGGAGTCTGCAGTTGCTCCTGCTTCTCTAGGAGCTTGGTACCATCACAACTCTGTCTCTTGGGTTTTCTCTTGGAGTGGGAGATCCCTTGGCTTCCCTCCTGCATTGCCTCCAGAGACAAACATGCTGGCTGTTTGCTTTAACGAGCTTCTTTTGATCCTCTGGGTAAGCAGAAGGCTGTGACAAGTGGCAGGAGGTGAGTGGAGTGGTGATTTCCAGAGCTCACGGAGTCCTTGCAGTCCAAGCCCTGGGACTGTGGTTCCTGACTGTCCTCCTTGTGTGTGGGTCAGGATGGATGCTTCTGCCTGCCTGGAGCCCCGTGGTACACTGAAAAGCACTGAGGGACCCCGCTCTGAGAAGGAACTTTTTCCTATTCACTCCTCATTCATCCTCCTGATGGTCACAGTACAGCTCCAGGCACTGCTGGCATCTCCCCAAATCTTCTAACTCCAGGCTCTAGACCTCAGCTTTTCCTACCTGATGGGATGCACTTCAAATCCAAACAAGCTGTGTCCCATGAAGGAAAGGCCAGACAGAAGAGAGGAAAAACTGGGAGATGAGACATATAAAAAGCTTTGAACCTGAGACAGAAAGGGAGAGGAACTGAAATGAAATCTCAAGCCACTCAATCTCTGTCTGTGATCCATTCCTGTTTTCATCCCCATTTATTCGATGGTTAACGAATGCCATCAAAAAGGGTTAACCAGGCAGTGGGAGGGTGAGCCTCATAGATATTCTTAACTGTGCATCCCACCACCACTGCTGATGTCCTCAGGATGACCTGCCCCAGGGGCCCGGCTTTCCAGACTGCAGGATAACACCCTGCCATCTCCAGCCAGGGAAGAGGGCAGGACCCCTATTTGTGTGCATCTGCTATTTCCTGTCACTGTGCCCAGTAACGCTATATTCCCCACAAGCCTACGAAGGGATGGTAAAGATTTTCCTCACTCTCATTTTATCTTTTTCTTCCCTAGCCACACACATATGTATCTGTTCCCCAACCCCCATTCAGTGAGTATCTACCGAGTTCCCATTGCATATCTGGCAAATAATGAAGGCGCTGTCTCTGCTCTCGTGGAACTTCCAACCCATTGGGTTAGAGTGATATTCAAGAAACATTTACACACTATCTGGTTACAATTGCATTAAGTGGGTGATGGAGAAGAACAGGGTGCTGGGGGAAGATATGTTAGGAGATCTGACCAAATTTGGGCATTCTTGGAAGCCTCCTGGAGGAAGCAACATTCATGCTGAGACTTGCAGCGTGAGCAGGAGCCAGGACAGCAATGGGGAAAGGGCAGACGCACAAAGGAGTATGTCAAAGGGCAGATGCACATAGGAGTGTGTGCAAAGGCCCCGAAGTAATCAGGAATTTGGGGTAAAGGAAGAACTGAAGGAGGGCTAGGCTGGGGTGGGTGTGGCAGGGAATAAAGCCAGAGTGGTGAGCAGGAGTCAAATGCCAATCACCATGGAGGCCTTGACCCTATTCTAATAATAGTGGATGGCCTGAGAACGTTTCTAAGGAAGAAGTGACATCTTAAACTAGCATAGGGAGAACGTATTAGCTAGCATGATGGATGCAGAGGTCAATGCAGAGGCACAAGATGATGGACCTGAACTTGGGTGGTGATGGGGACAGATGACATAGAAGGAGGGATGTGTGGGAGTGGAGCCAACTTGCCAACAACTACTTGTAGGGGTCTCAGGAGAGGGGCCTCTCAGGGATAGTGCTCAGGTTTGTAGCTTGAACAATTGGGCAAGGGTGAGGCAAGGAGCAGAGGGACTCATTTGCCGACTTGGGAGCAGGTTTGAGGGGCATTGCACCATGAGTTCAGACTTAATATGTCAAGCTTGAGATGTCTGTGAGATGTTCAAGTGGAGATTCTATGGATATGATTAGATGCACAGAGCTAGAGCTCAAGAGAGAGAGAGAACTGGGGGATGCTGTGGGTAACTGAAGTCATGTACCAGGCTGAGATTGCAGGGAAGGGAGCAGAGTCTACAGGGAGGGGTGGCCAGAGGGCTAAATCTGGGACACCAGTGTTTAAATACTGGGTATACAGGGAAGAACTGGCTAAGAAGATGGGCTGGGAGTGGCACTGAGGAGCCAGGGGAACCTTGGCAGAAAAGCATTGCCCAGAACAACGAAGCCTCCTGCAAGAAGGAAGGTGTGGCTAATGCGATAGAAACCTGAGCAAATCTAGTATCAAGGGGACTGAAAAGCATCCCGGGAGTTAGCAACATTAAGATCAAGGATGACCTTCACAAGAATAGGTGCCTGCCATGGAGTGAGTGGAGGGAATCAGATAAAGGCAGGTTTGTGGATGATGTAGCACGATGCTAAAGGATGTCCTGTCTGGTGGCTTCTATCTTCTCTACGAAGAATGAGGCAAGTTTATTCTCAAAGAGTGAGGGAGTCAGAGGAGAGGTCAGAGATTCAAAAGGGTGAAAAAGGTTTCAAGTATGTATCAGGGAGAGGTATTTGTCAGAGGTTAGCGTTTTTGGCAACAAGGTTTGGGGATAATGAAAAGATTCCCCATCAATGGCCTTCAGCCACCGTACACTACGCATACCAAAACCGAGCAGACTCCTTTCTCTTTTCACCCACCCTTCCCAGTTTCTTATCTTGATCCTTGGCACCACCACCCAAACCATGTTTCTAAGGCATACACTGCAGAGTGAGCCTAGATTCATGCCTCCCTAACATCCTGATTGCAATCAGACCCAAAGGGCAGCTGACATGAATATCACCACTCACCATCCCAGCTCTCCCTCCAATACCATGCTGCATCCACCCACTTCCTTCTCCACTATATCAGGATGCTGAAAAAAAATCACGGGGAAGGGGGGCGGAGCAAGATGGCCGAATAGGAACAGCTCCAGTCTCCAACTCCCAGCCGAGCGACACAGAAGACCGGTGATTTCTGCATTTTCAACTGAGGTACTGGGTTCATCTCACTGGGGAGTGCCCGACGATCGGTGCTGGTCAGCTGCTGCAGCCCGACCAGCGAGAGCTGAAGCAGGGCGAGGCATCGCCTCACCTGGGAAGCGCAAGGGGGAAGGGAATCCCTTTTCCTAGCCAGGGGAACTGAGACACACAA